>NW_020455799.1:2566544-2644618 GCF_003342845.1 Nothoprocta perdicaria
TTTTTTTTTCCCCAGCAGGAGTTTGGACAAGAAGGACCTTTCCAGAATCATTTCACAGAATTATTCTTTGAAGTTACATTTCTGCAAATGGTCCCTCGGGCACAGCAATGTCCCACCGAAGCAAGGAGCAGTGGGGCCGTGGGCTGCAGCTCCCTGGCATTTCCTCCTKGAAGGTGTCCCCGTGCAGTAGGACATGGCCAGAGAATGGTGTTGAGCACCGTGTTGCCACGTGCTTGGCCTGGCTGCACTCGTCTTACCGGCGCGTGTGGGACACAGGGCCCAGGCAGTGCTTGGCCAAGAGACCTTCTAGGAGCAATTGGCTGCGATAAATTTGCCTTCCCTTCCATGCTGGTGCCCCTGGGCAGCAGCACTTAATGCCTTTTTGCCCTGAGGGGTTGGAACTCTGCCCTTTCTSAGAGATAGACAGTTAGCTGACTGCTGAGCCAGATGCCTTAATAAACATCGAGCCTATCTCACTGGGTTCTTTTGAGTGGGRTTTGTTCGTTTAGCAAATGTCTCTGGCCTTGCTGTTGTTGACAATTCTACTGGTTTTGTCTGACATGTAAGAAAGAGCAGCCCCAGGCTGGGGAATACAGCTAAGACTGAGTACAAAATGACTGCTTTGCCTCCTGAACTTACAGCTGTAATGTTTAAGACTTTTCAGCACTATTTTTATTAGAACATCTTTTTCTAGTTTTATTTTTCTGACTCACCATACTTCATTTCTGACCTTTTCTAGTTTGTGTCATTAGTCTGACAGGTTCTCCAATTTCTGTCTGCTGTTTTAACAGAGAACAAGCTATTTTCCAGGAAGGATAAGCCAGAACATTTAGCAGTGCTTGCTACGTGATGTTTGGCCAGACAGTTTTAAAAACGTAAGAGGAAATTCGTGTAAAACTCTTTTCTTACTGAGCTCTGTATGTCTGCAGAGTAGACAGATCAAAAAGGGCTAGCAACTGGAGCTCTTTGTCCACCAAATGGACCTGAATGCATATATTTAGTATGATTGAAAAGCCTTCCTTCCATGTTATCACCAGAGTGTGCAAACCCTGGCTAGGAGAAGGATGCTTTTTAAAGCGAAGACATCATTTGTTTCCTATGATGCTTTGACTGCAAGTCTATCTGCTAAAACAGCCTGGTGCACATGTAGATATTTGCCCTGTGGAAGCAGGAATGAAATCAGGGGTTTATTTGTGCAGACGACCAAATTACTCATGTTTCTGGAGGAGAAAGGCTTCTAGGCATTTACAGTAGTGATTATTTCAGTCTCTGGCACCATAGGGCAATTTGAAAATACCAGCCTTTCCAAGAAGTAGAATCCACAGCAACAGGGAGCTTGATGTTCAGGTGCGTGGGCTGGTTGTCCCTTCCCAGCGCTTTCATTCCTCACTGAGGATATAGCTCTGCAATCCCTGTGCTTCATCTCCAATTGCTCAATCTTCTCCGGGCTCCCTTCCAGGAAAACAGCCTTTTCCTTGGTGTGCAAAACGCAGGCTGGGGTGGCTCAGCCCCTGCCTCTGCAGCCATCTAGAGCCTTGCTGCTGCCTTCATGGTCCTTGAAAGCAATTCCCTTTTCTGCTTCTGGTTCTTTTGAAGAGCTTTTCTACCACAGAAAATCTAAATTTTCTCCATTGCCTGTGGATGGACCGGGCTCCTTCGAGCCATTTGGATGCGATATCCTTAATCCTTTGGTTAATTTTTTAAGGCTTTAGAACTGCAAAGCATCTTAGCTGCGAGGTGTTTTAATGCTACTGGACACTGAGAACTTAGATGCTGGTGATGTGAGTGTTTACTAATGTTTGAGCAGCATGGAAGATCTGTTTTCACAGATCCGTGCTGTTTCTTGCCGAGGGCGAGTTGCCCTGCAGTGAATTTTGGGAGTTCATGTATTAAAGGATTTCCCCTATGAGGTGGGGAAAGCTCTGTGCTTTTTCCTGCCCTCACATGCATTCCTTCCCTTTGCTGTCTCTACTCTCCCTCCCACCTTCGTTTTAATCTAATTACTACCACAATGAGCTAGTCGTAAAGAAAACACTTTTTTTTTTTTTTTTTTTTTAATACAGTGCTGCCTACACAGACATGGCAGATGTTTATCAGTGGATTGGTTAGTGAAGTTTTGTTTCTCCTATGGGACTTTTTTATTCATTCCCAGGTTGATTGTTTTATTGAAGATGCCTTGAGGTTCCAGAGGGAAATCCTACGCCGCCTCCCTCCTAAACAGGAGTCAGTTGCTCCGCTGTGCCGAGCTAAAGGTTGCAGGGGAAGGACTGAGCAGGGCTGAAGTTGCATTGCAGGCTTGTCAGGTTGATTGATGAATCAACCTGAATTAGTTATCACGTTAGTTACATGCAAGTCTGGACATTCCCCAAACTTGAAAATATGTGTGGAAAGAGATGCTAAAGTAAATACACCTGCACTCTGGGGCAGAATTTTAGTACATGATTCCTGCTTGTTTGTGTTCAGCTATAAAACAGTTAGCAACGTTGCCCCCACTGCTAAGTAATTTATCTTTTCAAAGCCACATTAGCTGTTCTTGTGTCATCGGATAAATCTTAGCAGATGTCATGATTTTAAGATATTGTCCTCACCAGAAGGGACAGAGAAAGACAACARCAGAGAAACCAACTGTTTCATGATGTCTTTAGCAAGGTGTAATGATGGAAATTTGTTTGCCACTTCTGAAGATTTTTTTTTTTTTTTTTTGAAGGTGTGTCTGGAAAATTCACATGTGAATGCTCTTTGTCTGTAGAATCTTTATTTAAAGTTAGGTACTATGCATAAGGTATTGTCGCTGTGACATGACTGTTGTCCAAGTGACAGTACAACAAAAAAACCCCTTATTTTAGGGTTGACATAAAATCATGGAAACTAGTCGAAAGTTGGCATTGAGTAGGAAGTCAGTGGTACTGAATACCAAGAAAGATTACTGAAAATAGGAACAAAAGATATGAAAAAAATAGTCATACTTTCACTGCCAAATTTTAAAACTGCTCAGTCTCTGCTAAAGGAGTCTCTGCTAAAATCCTCTGGTTGCTTCCATTTCATTCATCTTGGTGTTACCACAGAGTAGAATTTTATACTGGGGACACTGTAGGAAATGTCCAGATGCTGCCAGCTGCGGTATTGTAGAAAAAGGAGTAGAAGATGCAAAATTCATAGTCAGATTTCCAGGCAGGAGACAGTTAAGTTCCAATACTGACCATGAAAATGTCTTCTCTTCATTTCTGTAGATCCACAGTGACACTTAATTGTAAGATGTATTTGCCTCCAGTAGTAGATTAGGTGTTTAATAAATTATTAATAAATAAAGTTTCAGGGGGCTTTGCTTGAATAATTCATGACATGATTGGATATTTCTTCAGCTGTTTGCAATATTTAAGGTCCTAGTTCTGACCAGTCTTCCTTGAGGATACCTTGCCAGCAATTTGCCCTGTGTTTAGAGGAGCTACTGTTGCCATTGAGWTTTAAACAGCTTGGGAAATAGCTGACGTTTTTAACCTGGTAATTCTGTAAGAGCTTAGCACAAACAACTTGTGCTTGTAATGCAGATGTTAAGTGCAATATTTACATTAATGTATCGCTAAACCTCATGAATGTATTTTTAAAATACAATAATGTTCTGTCAGGAGAGATGGTTCTGATGTTAGTAGATATATTTTGACATTTTATATGAATCTGCATTCTTTTAATAGCTGGAAGAATCATATTGCCCTTTGCATGCAGTGGGCCTGATCCAAAGGCTCAYGAAGTGCTTAGATTAGAACTCATTGTTTGCTGTGTGTTCTTAAGGCACAGACATAAACATATCATCACATATGATAACATGTCAAATAAGAAAGCTGAGAGACAGACATTTCAAKTTTGTTTTATTCTTTTTCTTACAACATTTGGGTCACTTGTGCCATAATCTCAAAGGGGACCCTTTAGTATGCATTTAGGAGAGAAAGTAAGAAGATTGATGTGAACTATATTCTAGTGCAATATCAATTTGTGATTCATGTCTTCAAAATAGTCCTAAAAAGCAAAATAATAAAGAAGAGGTTAAAAAAAAAAATTACTCTGCATATAAGAATAGAAAAATTGTCAGTTTACAATCTTTCCTTATTTGCATTTGCATCTTTGTGTGTGTGGTCCTGCTAAAGAGGATGAACTGACACATTTTGCTTCTTTATCTAGACACACTACTTTGGCCTTTGGTTTCTCAGCAAGAACCAGCAAGCCCGATGGGTGGAACTGGAAAAACCTCTGAAGAAGCAGCTGGACAAATTTGCCAATGAGCCCTTGCTTTTTTTTGGGGTAATGTTCTATGTGCCCAGTGTTTCCCGACTGCAGCAGGAGGTAACAAGGTACGTGGGATTCCCTCTGGTCACACTGCTGTGATAMGGCTGGGAGGGAATGGACAGTTATTGAGGTTTGGTATTTGCTCAGGTATCATCTGGGTCTTTAATATCCTGTCTGTTCTTGCAGTGTGAAAAAGTGGCAGAGTCACCACTTGACTGTATTTCTTTGGGAAAAATAGCAGTTTTGGGGAAGGATTATATAAAGTCATGTGCAGAAATAAAAGGGAATAATAGATACATATTTAAAAACTTGAAATCTATTTTTAAAATGGACCATGGTGGYTGTACTCTTTTTCCATAACCTCCTACTGATTATAAGGAAATCATAGAGCAATGACCTCTGTATACAGTTTCAGCATATTAATTTTATGTTTGCTTCTGTTTTGCTGAAAGTAGGCTTTGGAGTGTTTTTTTTCTGTTTTGCCCATACCATTGCTGTTTTTCTCCCCTCGTAGTTCACAAAAGGATTTAAATCATTAGAGAGTATTAGTTCTTTAATTGTAACCAGGGCGGACCTTTTCAAACAACTTCAGTAGGACTTGCTCTTTTACTCAGGGCCCTGCATTTTTAACAGTCCAAGTGTTTTGAGCGGGGGTTCTGTAGATCACATCAGTGTGGTTCGTGTGCATCTGCATCATAYTTAAAAAGAAAAAATAGTCCACCTTACCTGAAAAGGGGTGGTCTTGCTGTCTTGCTTTCTTTTGATTCAAAATGATTTCATTTATCTGGTCTAGAGTGAAGTTGCATCAGCAGGGCTCTAAACTATGTGGCAGAGCCTGGAGTGAGTGGGTGGGGGGAAACAGGATTGGCAGAAACTTCCTAAAACAGCCCTGTTGTTGGAAAGTTCTGTTGCTGCAAACCCCAAACTGGCCACACGGGCATCCTACTGAGARTGATGTACGAAGAGCTGAGAAAAAGCAGCTTCATTCTAGGAAGTGTAAACTGTGAAGTGGTGTTTTTTGCAGATGCATCTTTTAAATTATTTATCTATTTGACTGAAATGAGGAAGAAATTGTGGTAGGATGCAAAAGATTTAGTTTTGAAAAGAAAGCTGTCAAGCAGTCTTTTGACCACAGCCTATGTGGTATTCACGCWGAGCTGTGGGCTGAAGGCAACTTCCACGTCCTTGGAGTAGATTTGGGATTGAAGGTTGACTCGGGTGTTTCTCTGTGTTCCCTTCCTGTGAGCCTTGGGAGAGGGAAACCTTGTGCCGTGGAATTCATCACTGTGCAGGGGAGATGTCTGCAACTTTATGTTCTGCACTTCTGCCAACCCAGTCCTSGGCGAATTGTGTGCACATAAGGATGACACTCACTGTGATGCTGTCATCTCACTGAGCCAACGGCTCATTCTTAGTTCACTTGCAGAAGAATACTTGMACGTTTTGCCCTGGTGGGTAGTAAGAAAACCTTTCCTTGACTATTAAACTTCACAGCACTTTGACACTGAGTAGATGCTGKTTTTTTTTTTCCTTCTTTCTAACATGATTGATAACATTAGCCGTAGAATCTCTGAATATCTACAGCAAAAACAGCAGTTTACTGATGGATCTCAGATACAGATTAGACTGTGAAGTTTTTTGTCTCTTTAAATAGAATTGCTTCATACTGGATCATGTGAGGGCAGCAAACATTGAACTGTGCAACTCTAGGTAGATGCAGTAAATGTCRTGTTGAAAATGCCAAGAAGTGAGAATATGGAGAATTCCTCTTCTGAAACAAATGATGAGGGAAGTCTTTGTCAATCTAATCATATTACAAACTGAGATGGTTGGCTTTTTAGGTTTATTTCGTTTTGTGTGCTCTTGGTAAACTAATAAACAGTTGTTTCAAAATGAAGACCGACTGCTTTTAGGATTAGGCTTTATTGTGATAGTGAGGTGCAAACTATATGCTTGCCCATTCAGTTCCTGTGTGCTTGACTTTTCTATGTCATATACAAGTGATAAATCTGTCACTGGTCTCGACATTCCAAAGGTAGGTGACTTTGCAGTGGCTGCATGGGGGACTGTTTGACTTGGGTGGCCCATGAGACTAGTTATGAGGGGCATTGGGCTGGTAGTGGCTGTCGTCTGGACACCACTCAGTGTGGAATGGGTTGGAACCAAGCTAAGTTGGGACCCAGGTGTTTCTGATGACAGGAGAGAAAAGGGTCTGTTGGAGCCTTTGGGGGGAAAAAAAAGTGAAAAGACAAGATTGCTGCAGAGCTCTTTGTGGTCAGCTAACAGCTCTTTGAGTTCCACCTCTGAGGTCTGCAGGAGAGGATGTGAAAAGGAGTAATCTGGGAAACACCTTAATCCCTTTAGTGGGCCCATGTGACTCTACGGTTCGGAATTCCTCACTTTTCAAGACTTAGCCCTTGGTCACTCCTCAGTTACAAGGAGGCTTCTCAGGAAAGCGGTGTTTCTGGAGCAGCAGTAGAAGCTTCCTGCAGAAAACCTAGAGAAATGTGCAGAAAGCAGACACTATCTTTCCTGTGACCCCATTTGTACTTTCTTCCTCATCCTACTGTGTCTCCTCCAAGCTACTGGTGCATCTCCTCTGCCTCCAGTCCCCATACTCTGCCTGCAACCAGTCCCACAGGTATCTTCCAGTGAAAATGATGATTTGTGGCCTTGTGATCATTTCCTGAAGCACCAGTAGCAGTTTCATCATTTTATAATTACTGTAATTTGAAACATTTAAGTAGAATTTGTGCATAAGCTTAAAGAAAAAGAAGAAAAAAAACAAACTCTGGGCTTGATGGAAGCCATTTGGGTGGGAGTATTGGGGTTGGCACATTAGCAAAAGGAATTTTTCATGGAGGGCTCTACAGGCTAGTCAGAAAACCTCTTTTTAGTTGCCCAGCTGTTTGCAGAGTGAGGAGCCATCGCAGGTGGAGATGCTGTGTCTGCTTTTGACATATTAAAAACACCTGGGATTTGCATACTCTCTGATATAAAGCAGTCTCTGGGATGCCCTGTGGAGTAGATATTTGCATAGATTAGAAATATAAGTCTGCCTTTTATTTTCTGCTAACTCCTCAGAGGAGGCATCCTTTCAACCATTTATTTTATTTTTTTAAAAAGTAAGTCTTTGTACAGTGTCTAGAGTAAACAAGCTTGCTTTCACTGTGCTCTTGTTCCAAAAACAGAGAACCCACACACTCTTGTGGCTTTGGAAAGTGTGGGTGCAACTCGGCTTTCTACMCAAGTATTAGACAATCCTTGTCTTTTTTTTTAAATGATTCAAAAGACTAAAGTTACAGCTTACAGTAAAAAAAACAGGGTCTGTTTTCCTTTCTTGGAAGAAACTTTCAGTATCTTGCTCTATAATTACTAATATCTGATGGGTTTTGCACTGTTGCAGATTATGGCTTAATATTGCAGAATACTACTACTTCACACGTAGATTTGGTTGCTGGTGTGAATAGTATTCCTGTGTTCTTGCCATGCTACGTTGGGCACAATCTTTTACTGTCAGCTTGGCATTTTTCTTGGAGACAGCACTGTGTGGCTTTGCTGTGAAAGAAAACACTGAAGGACTATATTTGGAATGGGATGACTGCACCTGCAAAGTGTGGGAATGAATGTGTTTGCAGGTGGAAAATTAGTGTCTTTGGCTGCCAGGCCTGTTTTTTGGACAGCCTGTGAAAAATCAGCCTTGGACTTATCCTCCTATAACAGAATGAGCATGCCCTTCTTACACCATGCCACTTATCCCTTTCCCTACTGTTTCTTATAGTTGGGGGTTTTTTTCTGTTTATCTTCTAAGCAAATATTTCTTCTCTGCAATCCCTTCTTTATTTTTCTTTAAGTGTTAGGGGAAGAATTTTTAACAGATGTTCTTTTAAAATGTACATAGCAACAGACTATTATGTCTGTATGAGCTTTTTAATCACTTGAGAATAAAGAAAAGGGGAAAATTCTGCTTCATGTTTACAGGGAAAATATTCTAGAAAATCCACTCTTTTAAACTCTTTCCCTCTGTCTTCAAGGGTTTTTTTTTTTAATTCCTCTCAAAGAGATTCTTCTTAAATATTTTACCTAGTTCATCTGTACTTTTAGTTTGTTTTATTTTTCCTGAATATTACTGACTTTTAATACAAATGCAGTCATTTTTTCTTTTTTTTTTTTTTTTTTTTTTTTTGCTAAGTTACTGCAGTGCATTTAATTGCACTGTTAGGGTTGGATAACATCCTCCTATTCCAATCTGGTTTTGTGACAAGCCTAGTGATGTGGAATTATTCTGACTGTGCAGGAGGCAGGATACATTAGACTGCTTTGCATTTTATGTGCTGGGTCACACCTTCCTTYTGGGGCCAGCCACCTGAGGAGTGTGTGCATTTGTGTGTACCCTAGAGATCAGAGTAGCTGATTTGAGCACTATTGTGACTTTGTTGTCAAAAATCAGTGTTTGCTATATCATAWTATGAAAATCAGCTGGATGTGTACTGCATGATGTGCTCTGGAAGCCACAGCTGTGCTCGGCTCGTGATGGGGTGCAGTAGGTTGTGTGTTGCATTAACCTTAGAATTAGACCTTAGAATTTTTAAATGATGATCATTCTTTAAAAAAAGTTTTAAAAAGATTCTGTTAAGATATGGAGCAGTGTCAGGGAGGGCTGGAGGAGAAAGCAGATGTGCATTTAAGTTGGGTGGTAGGCAACTGAGTGAGAAGTAGGAGCTGCAGAGCAAATGGGAAGGTTGAGTGCTTAAATACAGAARACCTGAATCCGATCCCTCACACCTGGAGATTAACTCTGCATTTAACCCTTCGTCCCACATTACTGACACAACCCAGCTGAAAAGTCTGCTCTTAAAACACGCTTTTGAGCAGTGGAAGCCTTATCACCTTGTCCCGATCTGCCCCTTCCCAGCAGCCGTTGCCATTTCATGGTCACCGTGTGGTTTGTCCCAGCAGGTGTTTCAGGTGTATATGCCTGTTCTCTGGGGAAAAATGAATCCAGGAGCAGGCTCGTTGCTTCCAGAGAAGTTAATTCACCCAAGTTCTAGCTGTTCTCTTTTGCAGGGAATGTCACAAGTCCTGTGCTTGTGCCCATCTGCTGTGCCCTGCTTACATACCTTCTGGCCACCTCATGCAGGAAAGGCCACAGGATATAGCCCTACCTTGGCACTAATGTCTTATTCAGGTCCACTGTCTGTAATTTTAGATTACTTAGCAGAATTAAGGCAATGACTTCTATACATTGAACTCATACAAGCAGAACGACCAAACAAACAGTAAAGGACAGACTGTCCGGGCAAAATGGCAGATCTTAGAAATGGGAGATAATAACTGCACTCATCTGTCCCTGTGGCTCAACTTTTTTTATCTTAGAATTTTCTTGCAAAGGGGCATTCATCTGTTCTCCATGGAAAACTGATCCATACTCCAAAATACCATGCTGAAAGATCTTTCTGACCATTACCAGGCTTACATTTTCCTTCAAATTCACCATTCGATTTCTGTAAAACTCTTTGTTCTGGACTAAACTATTTGGAGTGTCAAACTGCCAGGTAACTTTTGCATTGGAGTGGAGGCATCAGCTTTTACATAGGTCAGAGTAACAACTCACCTGCATTTGGCAGTTCTATGTCTTTTTTTGTTTGTTTGTTTTTTGAATTGGAAATAATAAATATCAAGTACTGTAGGTAGCACTGCRTTATTTGACAGAGTAAAAGAGAAGTTAGAAGTGTTAAGATCGATGTCTTATGAGACTGTGTTGTGTTGGAGGCTCTTGGAGGAAGCAACAAGAAATCCRTAGCTGGAATTCTCAGCCTAAAGGTTAGATTTTTGGAATTTAAGTCCATAGGAAGGAAAGCAATTCTTGCTGGATTAGAATCATATTTTGGTTTAAACTGAGGTTCTCAGTCCATCTAATCCTGCAGGGTCCAAGTCTCCATCATCTTGTGGCTGGAATTAGAGARGTCTGGGAGGAAAGCAAGCTCTGGGAATCACTTGGAGGTGAAGATGGCTCTGGGTCCCCAGAGATCCCCGCTCTGCTTCGCTGGCCATGGCACCCYGAGTGGTTTGGTTGGCCAGAGCCAGCCCTGTTCTCATTCCTGCTGCCGGGCTCTGGGTTAGACAGCGAGCCCTGCAGCCGCGTGGTGCAGAGAGCTGCGGGAGCCCCAGCGAGGTGCAGCACCACGCTGCAGGCAGGCTGGAGGAGCCTGCACAACCATGGGTGGCCACCCAGGCTTAGGCTGGGCTGTTTCTGCAGGTTGGGGCGGCTTTGAAGTGTTCTTTTTTTTCTTTAATTATTAGACTTTTTTAAAGAAATTAGTGGCTACTGCGGCATAAAAAGCACACATCCAGGCTTGTAGCCTGCATTGTAAACAAGCTGACAGTTAATTAGCTTTAATGCTGTTTCTAGAGGATGAAGATAACAACAAAAAAAAATGCACAGTATTTGTTTGGGGTTTATTTACTGGTGTGTTCACATTATTGCAACATATATATTTATATTTTTGGATGTGTTCTTTTAGTGGATGTTTCAAGTCTGACTTAAAAATCAGAGTTCCTTTAAGGCAGACCTAAGATTCAATATTCGTTCCTTGTTTATAAAATAATTTGCTGAGGATGGCAAACCCTTCTCCCTGCTGACTTTTTCCAGTGAATGGGAAGCTTGTTCTCTGTGTGTGTTGATTATTGAAAGCTGAGCTCTTTGTGCCAGATATTTTAAGAAGCTGTTGATGCTTAGATCTAATCTATTGCATTATACTGTGGCTTTAGAGCAGAAAGTGAATGTGTTTCCATGTGTGTGGTTGTCCATTACATGTGTAGCAATTCTAAAAAATTGTGTTGCATAACTATAAATATCCAGTCTTGGATACTTGAGCCTGCATTCTTGCTTTGGTGTGTTTTAAAAGCAGTGGCTATCATGGTTAGAAATGTTGTAACGGGGAWGGCTTGGCATTAAACAGTGTAACTTTTCATCTGATGAAGTGGAAATAATAGCTATTTTATGTTCTGGAGTTCAGTCACATGTTCTTATTATATCTTTCTCCTCATGGGAATTATTTGTGTTCAATTTTACTAGAACTGATGCTTTTGAAGTACCCTGGCCTTTTTATTGAGCCCTTTTAAATAGTAGAAATGAAAACATTTTGACTTTCTGTTTTTCTTAAATGATAAAAGTAGATAATTTAGAGAGCACCAGACATTGCTCTGTGGTCCTAGATAGTCACCTGGATTCCTCCATACCAAATATGCTGGTGGAAGCATTTACACTTGGAGGAAGGCRCTTGATATACCATCTGTTTTTGTCTACTCAGACACAGATACCTCTGGAGACATTAGCTGAATCTGCTTGTTGCTTGGGTGGCCTGAGCTTGCATTCAGTACTGAGCTACTCTTTGTTACTCATGCTGGAGAATAAGGAATAAGGTCAGCTTTTTACCATATCTGGAAACCAGAAATGATTCAAGCTATTAAGAGAAAATATGCGTTTGGGTAGAATAATATATGACTCTGAGTAATTCATAACTTTCAAAAACAGTAAGTGAAAGCATATAACTTTACCAAACAGAAAAAGTATTATTTTAAAATAATGCTATAATTTTGAGGAGTCTGTGGAAACAGCAGAGTTGGCAATCCTGTGCAGCCGTTTCAGAAGTGCAGAGGGATACAGACGGAGAAAAAAATCTGAGTATGTGCAGCAGGAGAAATGAAGAAGTGACTGTTCATGGTTAGACATGACCATAAACCACTGTGTTAAAAATGTGTCTTGAATTGCATAGAAGTGTTGGGATAAAATCTTAACTTCTGCAAGAAGTTCTGAAGTTCTGCAAGACCCAACCTAATGTGTATTTTGTGATCTTTAAAGAGAAGGAAGTCAATGAAGTGCTCTGGCATTGCGTGGGGGGGCTAGCAGCTTCTGACCCAGGAGACTCTGAGCACCTTTTGTGTTCCTCAAAGAAAATGAAAGCTTTTTGAGTCTTTGTGGCCTATACATTTTTTTTTTTTTTTTCCTCCTGTGAGTTGGAACAGTTGGGACAGTGTTGAGGCTAGATGTATGGGGCTTTGTCCTTCCTCTAGAATAGCTTGCCTCAGTGGGAAGCCACAGGAGGTTAGGGAGCCTCTGTGGTTAGACATCAAACCTACCCCTTTTTGTTGTGGACCTGTGAGGTAGCCGTCCTCTGCATTGTTGGTGATAGGCAGTTATGTTGTGTGGATCATTAGCATAATCTAGAATGTTATTTTTAAATCCTGTTCTTGATGATTTGTCTTTTCTCTGCTAGTTCTTCAGTGCCACACAAACCTGTACGAATCGTTTTAGCTGTATTTTTAGTAGTATCCATTTCAYGTGGATACTTTCTATTTCATGGGCGTTCATGACAAATCTCTTTGGTAGCCTGCTTGTGAATTGAATGTATTTCCCTGTTCTTGCTTTGCACTTGYAGAAGATTACCTTAAATAGTACTAAAATGTGATTTTTAAATCTCCCTGAAAGCTGCAGTAGAACAACCTTTCATTAGACTTTGACTTTCTCAGCTGTGTGAAGCAGAAGGATAACTTGGACTAAATGTTTTATTTGGGTTGCTGACTTTTTTTGCAAATCATTTCATTTTGGTGCTTCATGTCATGTTGGGGTCAGGAAAAGTACTGAGAAGAGATTAAGGCAGTTGATGAAGACTTTCGAACATGAAAAATGGAAGAGCAACAGAGAGGTAGGAGAAATGTAGTTCCCTGGCTTTACCCTGTAAAAGGGTAAATATAAATGTCCCTGCTGGTACATTTAAAAATTCTAAGGACAATATTATTTTTTAAATAGGAGTACTGTTATCTACTGAAAAAAAAAAAAAAAACCCAAAACACCTCATTTTAGGGTAATGTGATGCATTGATTTTTCATTGTTTACTGTGTCTTCAATCTACAAGGATGAATGCAGTTCTTGGACCTACTAAGTGTTGTTAACTGTGTCTCCTGTTGGGACAGGCTACAGGTAAGAGCACTTTGGGCCTGGAAGCACTTTGCAAATGTGATAATGAATGCAATTCAATTTTGTGGGTGTGTTGTTATATTACTTCAATATGTATGTTGCATATACAAGCATCTCTCTGAGCTGGCAGTGAGCACAGAGCGGAGGACGTGGTTTGTAATAATCTTGCATGGAATAGATGCGAGAAGTAATTTGCTAGCCTAAAAATAGCCCATATTTTAATGTGCTTTTATGAAAATAAACAAGCCTATGGAGTCCTGGTATCAAACAGGTGACATGCTGGAACTAGAACTGYTTCCTTTTGTTTCCTTAATTGAGAAGAAGAAAAAGAAAATAAACTCTTGTTGCCCTTAGAATGGAAACAAAATATTTGCATAAAACAAGCCACTTTCAAAGCAAAAACCAAGCGATGCTTGGTTACTTATTAAAAAGACGAGTTTATCATACACTTTGTGATTGCCATACCAAGGCCTTGCCTAGCTTTTCAGAGCTTGATCTAGCCTATTACATTAATGTTTTATTACGCCAAGCTTGCTTGGAAGGAAGGCATTGTGCATGCTCGTGACTCTAGTAATCATGTTTTTAGACAAAAGAAAGGAGGAAGCTAATTACAGTGAGTAGGTTCATCAGAGTTATCCTTAGAATTATTCAATTTGAAATGTCCATTCTCTTCCATGAAATTTTTAGCATAACTACTAAAGAGAGAACCAATGTAATGGAGTCATRTTGTTTTTCTTAGAGAAAAAAAAATAGATTTTTCTATTTAATTTTTCTGTTTACAGAAAGGGAAAGTGGAAAACAGCTGCCATCCCCACAGGCTTAAGTCCTAGAATTGTCCATGAGCCTTTATGTGCTTCTCACATAAAGATGAAAGAGACTCTACAATTTATAATCTCCAAACTCTGTCACTTAAAAGCCTTGGTCATTCAGACTATTGCAAAGTGCTCGACTTGACAGGTTTTTTGTTAGTTTGTTTTTTCTCTTCTCCTTAAGGTGKGATAGGAATGTGTCCCACTGCAGAGTACATTACTGTTCATTAATCATTACTATATATACACTATGAATATTATGGTGTACCTTGTAGACTGGCATGCTGCCTCTGGCCTGTCAGTTATTAAACTAATAGTGCAGTTTAAGGCACTATTTTTAACATGTGAAAAGGGTATCTACACAGGGGGTAGTGTTCTCTGATTTTATATTTCCAGGTGATGCAGGAATGGGAACTAGTGGTCTCTCCTTAGTGAAGTGCACACTGCCATGGGATGTCTCACTTAAGTGGGATCAGGCAGCATGTAAGACTGAAGTTGTATGGTACTCGTGGTCTTTCAGTCAGGAGAAAACTCGGTCTAGATTCTGTGAAATCTATAAGGAAAAGCAGGCATTTCCAGAGAATGATTCAGGATTTCGCCGTTCTTTCATCTCTRCATTGCTTAAGGTGATTCATGGTCTTTTTTTTTTCCTGTTATGTCTATGAGAGGGCAGTCAAGGCTCGCTTGCCTCCTAAACAGGAGGTCTTAAACGCATGTCTAAATTTTAGCTACAGCATTGGACAGCTCAGAGGTAGAGTGATCTCCAGGAGTAGTAACCTGCAAGCAGAGACACGTGTGTTTGGTGTTCGTAATTGCTTTTTAAATTTCAGTATTTTACTAGCAGTGCAGTTAGCTATAGCAGCATTGCTAGTCTTCACTGCATTTATTTAATCTTGTTGGTTAGGGTGCAGCAATGTCTTTTCCTGTTCTGTGCCTGAGACCCAAAATCTGAAATCAGTGCTCTAGATGTAGCCTCTTCCAGGGAGCCTGATACCTTAAACATTTTCTCCTTGCTGGCAGGGTCTAGTTGCAGCCAGAGGAGCTGCAAGTGGATGTCTGTGCAGTCCTGAGGTCTCTGAATGTGTTTAAAAGGAGCATTTGTGTGGAGGCCTGTATGCAGTTGAATGTCTCAACAGGAATTTGGCAGAAATCTCTGTGTCGGAAGATGGCAGATTCCAGGGCAGTGAGATGTTTACTGGTTCACTGTTTTATCTCTGGCAGCTGCTTTTGCACTTGATCTCTTCAGCTGCTTTTGAATATTTTACAAAGAATAATTATCCATTTCATAAAATGACTCTGCTTTACTCCCCCCAACAGGGTGCTGATTCACATATTTCTCTGGCAACATCCTGTTGTTATCAGAGCCGTGTTCGCTTCTGCAGGACTGTGTTYGCTGAGATGTTAGAACCTCCTTGGCAGTAGTTTTCCTGGATCATCTGCTGACCTGTGGGGTGACTATTTTAGACTAACCTTGTGCAAACACTAAGGTTACCAAGGTCTCGGTCCCTGCTTTCTGCTAGATGGCAGGGGACACACTAGAAGCACCCCAATGTGTCTTATTCACTAATGTTTTCCCAGGAATGCAAGCCATTGTACTGAGGATCCTGTAGATAAGTAGCAACTTCATTAGGTTTCATTTTGAGATGTTTTCTTACTGCCAGGGCAGGCATCTGTAAAAGGCAGTGGTGACTGGGCTGGATTTTAACTCCTTACAAGGTAAAATTCCACAGAAGTCACCAGAGCTTTCTTGGATTTTGGATTTGTGAAACTAGAATAGTACCTGGAGGCCTTTGCTGATGATTGCTTGATGAGCTCCATAAGTGCATAAAGGAGGTTTACAACAGGCCTTAGCTGCTTTTTTTTTTATTTTATTTTTTTTTTAATAAAGTTCAAGTTAAGCACATTTTCTGTGAGTCTTAGTTTGTTCATTTGCTCTCTGAATAAGGTAGCACTTGAATACACTTGCATGCCAGTCTGCACCCACAAAGTAATTATTTTGTGGTGTGCATTTGGATACTTAGGTATGCATACCAGTTATTCACTGGTATATGCTCTGTTCATCCCCCACAGCAATGCAGAGAAGTACGTTTTCTCAGAAGAAGAAGAGTAGCTGACTTTTGCCTTGATTAGGGGTTAGAACTGCACTATAGGAGAGTATTTATTAGACTATATATATATATATATATATGAAGTATGAGGGAGTGTTTATGGGGTGTATACAATGCCATTCTTTAAACAAACGGATATAATGGAGCGGGGACAGGATGGAGCATATGGAGCTTTTCACATTTGTTTATTGTCTTAAAAATATTTTTGAGTTATAGCTGTACTTAACCCAATTTTTAGAAGATTTATCTCTATATTTTCAATGCTCCAGAGTATGAGCTSGGGTATACATATGTTCTAGTTAGCTCACTGCATTTTTTTAGCATGATATTCTAACCTGCTTGACCATTAACCTGGCTGGCTACCAGGAGAATTTTCAAACTGTTGACTCATGTTGCTTCCATATGTAACTTAAACCACCTTTTCCCACAGTGGAGACAGCTAGAAGGTTAACTGCATATACTTTTCAGGACAGGCAACAGCATATTTTGGACTGAGTCAAGACACATGAGTAAAGGACGYAAATCTAAGCTATTATATTTTTTTCATCTAATCTCTTTTCTGCTGCAGCCTTTATTGTGCTTCCAAATCTGGGAAAACRAGCAGGTTTTTTTGTGCTTCTATTCCTTATCAAGGTGTGTCGTTTTCAGTGTACATAGACATGGCTCACATTTTCATTTTTACAGCTTTGTGAGGGTGAATCTTCCCAGCTGTCCTTACTTTCATGCCTCTAAGGGTTTGGGGCTTGGGTTTCTTCATGCATGAGATCTGCTGTTTTGAGGATGAGAYTAACTGGGAAGTGACACATAAGCTGCATGCCAGAGGTGCATGGCACCTCTAAATAGGCAGAGCCTATATGTTTCTTGAACATATATCTAGTTGGAACACGTGCCTTCCATCGCACAGCAGAGGAGGGGCAGTCACCCAAGGCAGTGGCRGTCCCAGGAGCTCGCTCTGCAAAGCAGCCTCTGCCCTTTCTTCTGGACCGTGGCCCAGCACATGAAAGCCCTGGCACCGCGCAGGGTCACGCATTAGGGCACTCAGCTGCCCCTTGGTGTCCAGGGTCCAGAGTGGGAGGAGAGAGCCTGGAGGCCTTGGATTACAGATGAGAGCGGCGCCTTAGTAGAAGGTTCACGTGGCCGTGGTGAGGAAGGGGCTTATGTGAGACTTAATAGGTTTGCACTCATAACAAAACCTGTTGGGCACTATTTTTCTTCTCTTCCTTTTTTTTATTTTTTTTTTATTTTTTTTTTTTTTATTTTCTCTTTATTATTGCAGATCACACAAAAAGGTTGAAGGAGGTTTAGCAGGAAGAATTTTTCTCATAGGCTTTGATACCTGTTAGACCTGTGGACACTACTGGTTGAGAGGAGATCTGGATTCAGGTCCAATGTCACCGCTGTTATGGGAGGTGGCATGCTGCCTTAGCCCCCTGTTTTCTCACAGTTTTCACACTTTTTTTCTCCCAAAAGAAGCAGAGTGCAAGAATGAGAATGTGAACCCTTAGGTACAGCATTTAAGATATACATTAAAAGCTGTATGAGGCATTGCTACAGTTGGTGTCTCATGTAGCTGCCTACAGAAAGAAGTTCTATATCTTTCTGATCAAAATCAAAACAGTAAGTGTCTCCTGTTTTGTAATCTTTGGACCTGTGTAGTTGATCTCAAGTATCTGTCTCAGGAAACATGAGGAAAGATAGTTAAGCTTAACTATGTAAGTAGTTTGAAGTCAGTGGGATTGTCATGCTGAAAAATAAAATTTAAGTATGTGTTTAACACCTTTTTTTTAAAAAAAAAAGTATTTTTTGAAAGAAATATCTCCAAAAGGAAGGGCTTCAAAATGTTTTATTCTAGTGTTTTGATATAATATTTATAGTTGTATTTTTTAGCMAAAAAATCATGAAAATAGGGATTTATTTTCACTCTATGATTTTGATAATTTTGCTTTATTTTTACAATTGACCTCCAGCATTTACCAGGGTAAATAGCATGGTCTTGTCATGTAGCATGTCTATGTCTAGAGCTTGTCTTTGCTAAATTCCAGCTTGAAGAGTCCATATTTAGCCTTTTGTGAGAGGCCTTGAAAGAAAAGAGAATATGGCTTCCCCAAGTTTTTAGTCTAAAAGGCATGTTGAAGTACTGTATTGTATAATTCTTTAGGTATTTGGATTAACCTTGATAAAATTATAGGTGGTTTTAAGGGAGTTTATTGTGCTTAAAAATTGTAGTGGGGCTCCCTGTAATTTGTTATAATTAATTCAAGAGTTCAAGGGCAGAAAATCAGGATCAGGTTGTGGCATGCCTTCAGCTCTTGCTAAAGCATGCTATTACTGGCCTTTATGAAATATGAAGGCTTAACTTCATATTTGTGGGTTTATTTGAACTTASGGTATCCAAAAAGTATAGTGTGCTGTTAAGAAAAAGTACAAATCAGGGGATGGAGGCTGGACCTGTTGTGGTTGGAGGGAAAGAGGGTGGTCCTTCTTAAATGTGGAGAAACTGATGGATCCTGCATGCCTGAATCTGCTGGCTAAGCTTTTAGAAAGGGGAAAACGTGTTTTGGAAGGCTTSTGTCATGTCTGAAGGCCTTAGCAAGGCCTGGATGTATGTAAGAAGCAGCAGGAAAACCAAAATTCTGCTTTAAAATCTGAGATTCCTTCTTGCAAAAAGCTTTATTTTTGGTACTGAGTTGAGTGCTGGAGACAAAAGGCACTYATAGAAGAGGCATGACAAGAGCATGGGGGACATGCAGACTCATGGGTCTGCCCAAGTCCCTCAACTCTGACTGAGAGGGATAAATTCCAGGGCTGAACAAATCTCCAGATTTATCCATTCCTCTGCCTTTCAGTGACGTGCAAAGACTGCCGTGTGATGCTCATATCTGTATTTAATTGCTAAGAATTTCCCTACCCGTTCCTATAACACTGAGTGTTGATGACCCACARCATTTTGATATCAAGCTATATGGAAGCAGCTATATGCAAGAGGTTGCAAACCATGCGCTCCTCCATTTTCAATACGCATATTCTTTTCAAGTGACTGATTTCCTTCCAGGAATTTGACTTCACTGACTGATTCACACAAGGAAGAAAGTTTATCACTCTAAAACACATCTACGGGTTTGAAAACTTCTGCCAGTTACGGAAMACTTTAGTAATGAGGAAGAGAACTGAAATTTTTGTATTCTGAAGAATGCATACAAAACAATAACCTTTAAGTAGTAACCTAATGAAACGGAGAAGGTAAATAATACCAAAGAAAAACAAATTTGTAATCTGGATGTTTTTTGTTGTGGAGAGGTTCCAATATCCTCAGCCATGACTGTGGCAATAAATATTTATATATGATAAATATAAATTTATGTTGAGATACATACATATATATACACACGTGTGTATCTTAAACACCACTGGCTATTTGTAGGACCTTAAACTGGTTCAATTTGCTAGCTTACCTTTCTAGGTGCTCCTTATTGTACCTCACAGGACAAGTGAGTCAGCAAGGTTATGTGCTATTTGTGCTTATGCTTGCAAAATGTATAGCAAAACAAATGGAAAGTGACTGTCATTGTGAAATTAGTCTCTTTTATCCAAATCCCCTCCAACCCTTCAGCTATAAACTATTGTCTTTAGAAAGAGATTCAGAGATGTGGCAGCRGATGATATGAGCTGTGCTTTCATCTGTCCTTCCTTTCCAAACCTATGAACCAAAGACATGAAAATAATGCTAACCTAGCATTGTTCTGTCTCATTAGGAAGGGGAAAAGAAATGTCACAAATCTTTCCGTGTATTTAATTTACTTTATTTTGTTTCACAGTCATCTTTTCCACTCAGGTGTGGAAGGAAACCAGGATGTAGACAGTTGGATTGTGCTTTTGAACGATCTCACTTCTCAGTTACTAAGGTTAATCTTGACCTGCCTTATAAAATCGTTATGATCGAGGAGTTTCTATCCTAGAAACTCTTACAACTGTATTTTACAGCTGTCAGTTGGCATTGACAGCTTGAGTTTCTGAAGGCAGTTTTCCCTGTATGAGACATCAGTTCTTTCATCTCCTTCCCTTCTATCCCAGGCAAGTCGACTGATCTTTCTGAAGGTCTGATGGAGGGTGTGGTAGACTCACTCTCAGTAATACTCTTCCAAAAATATTACTCTTTAGTAGTGAAGCATAGCCATTGTTTTTCATATTCTACCACAAATCCCAGATAAATGGCTATTGTCTAGTGCAGAGAAACATCAGACTTCCGCTGGGMGATTAGCTGGTGAAATTCCAGGAGAGCGAGCTGGAGATGTTCAGTTTATCAACRTCATCTAAGCTCTCTCCAAAGGCAAAGACAAGACCTTAGCGCTGTGTTGCTGACAATGACATCATCAATGTATATATACCTTTTTTTGTTGTTGTTGCTGTTAATACCTTTAGATTAAAATGTGCTGATGGAATTCTTGCCCCTAAAATGAGTTTCGGCATGCTCAAGCCCAGAAATCATAACACCATCTTTGCCAATATGTTGAGCAGTATATCTGAAGAGAACAGTCATGTCTCTTTTTTTCTTGCTGCAAGAAACACAGTACCAGTTTGCAGTAGGCTTGCTTGACCCATGTGAAGTKAGAGATGTGGAGCTCCTAGAGAGGGTCCAGCGGAGAGCAATAAAGATGATTAAGGGACTGGAGCGACTGAGCGAACTGAGCCTCTTTAGCCTGGAGAAGAGAAGGCTGAGGGGATCTGATTAATACACATAAATACCTGAAGGGTGAATGTAGGGAGGAAGGSACCAAACTCTTCTCAGTGGTGTCCAGTGACAGGACAAGGGGCAAAAGGTGTAAGTTGCAACACAGGAAGTTCCATCTCTGTATGGGGAAGAGCTTCTTTCCTGTGAGGGTGACAGAGCCCTGGAACAGGCTGCCCAGGGAGGTTATGGAGTCTTCTTCTCTGGAGGTCTTCCAAACCAGCCTGGATTCCACCYTGTGCTCTGGGTGTCCCTGCTGGAGCAGGGGGTTTGGACTAGATTGATCGCTAGAGGTCCCTTCCAACTTTAACCATTCTATGATTCTGTGAAATAARCACTGCCTAGTAAGTGGAACCTTGACTGGGACTTYGGGGGAAAAACCAACTCTCCTAAGTGTGCTGTTGGTTTCCTGCCTTTGCTTAGACAGGTAACGTCATAGGGTTAGTGATCATGAATTCCATGTAAAGCATGTAACTCTCAGAGAGGAGGAAAAAAAAAAAAAGGCAACCATTAAGGGCTAATTGATTTTCTCAAATAACTGGAGGAAAAAGTCACTTATCAGTCAGTTCCTTTGCTTATTCTCACAATATCTGAGTCATTGGCTTATCTAGCTCAAAGGCTGAAAGTATGAAAACCACTGTTTAATATAAAAATACCTTTCTCTTTAAATCACAATAAGTATCTGTGGCATCCTTTCCCTGAATGGTATCAAGACCAAAACTATTGCAGATTTTAAAATGGTGAACAATGCAGATGCATCAATATCAAGCTATGTTTTAAAATAATTTTAGTGAGAGAAGTCTCCTGTTAAGAAGAAATTGCTTCCCCTTTGGGCAGATTATTGTGTAACTGTACATTACAGAGCATCTCTTCAGAAGTACATTACTGCTCTGAGATAAACACAAGTGAACAGAATTGGGCTGTTGTTGTGATTCAATGTGACTTTTATTGTTGTCCTAATTTTAGAAGATCATCTTGTACTCTAATTGCATTTTTTTGAAGTTGTAAAAGAGCAGCACGACTTGAGCAAAGCCACTTGTGAGACAGTCTCTCTCTCCTTTGAGTATCAAAGAGCTGTTATTTGGGGCATATGAAAACAGTAAAGCAGTTTCTTTCCTCAAGGAAAGAAGTTAAACTACATAGCAAAGCAGTTATCCAATTGATAGGCTTGGAGCCAGAAGGGTACCTAATGAGTTATAAAAAGTTAGTCAAGCCAGTAATTGCATCATTAGAAACAATTTT
The DNA here is from genome assembly GCF_003342845.1 of Nothoprocta perdicaria. NCBI lineage: Eukaryota > Metazoa > Chordata > Aves > Tinamiformes > Tinamidae > Nothoprocta > Nothoprocta perdicaria. Next base: position 2,588,691 of record NW_020455799.1, read on the forward strand.
AAAGGAATTGTGCCTCTTGAATAGCTAATACTTTTTGATATGATCCYAATACATGTTTTCTACAGCTTATGTGTGTCTTCAGATACACTTAATGTAAATAGGTTTATTTGTATTGAATCTGTAAGGCATTTATTCATGCTAGTTTGGAACTGCCCAGAAAATCACASTGATAGATTGGAGAAAAAGGTCTTTCCTGCTGCTCCAAAAGCCATGTGTAGTTTCTTAACTCTTCCTCTATATGATGCATAGAAAAGTAAAAACAGGGAAGAATAACTAAAAYCAGTACAACATACAAACAATATTCTTTTTTTAATCCTGTCTACACTTACATATACAACTCTATGTACATTTATATATTTATATACATTTGGATTTTAAATCCCTGGAGAAATAAGTTTGTTTATTGTTCTGTTCTTGTACATTTCTTGGCAGAGTTGGATGCTGCTTCATTTTTTAGGGTTGCTGGGTATGATAATATTATGAATAATTATTAATGAAGTCTTTACCTTGTGGCACCCTATGTRTGTAGTAGGCAAAGTATGAAGATGGAGTGCACCAATGCAAAACTAACTCATATCCTTGCTTTTGTGTAGGTACTCTTTAATTTTTTTTCCACAAAATATCACTTCCAACATTATTCAGGCTAGCTTCTGTGTAGGTTGTTATATTTGAAAAATTTGATGCCCMAGAGAAGCGAAACCAGTAAAGTGAACTGAATTATGTTCTGTACATTTAAAAACARCAGTAGAGACTATACATCAGATAAAAAGTGATGATTGAAGAGTGYAGTGAATTTAATGACATCTATACAAACAAAACTTCATGTTGTAAAGTCTATGCAGAAGTGTATGGGCAAATGGATTTGCTCTAGATTTACACAGCTATACCTGAGTCATGTAATTAAATTTTAAGCAAGTACTCTTGTCTCATGTTTCCTAGTACCATGTAGATTTTTTTTTCCTCTGKTGTAATATTGATTGTTAAAATGTAGATGTGGATACCAGCATTCAAATACTGTCTCACAACTGTCCAGTTGAAGTAGCTTCACTATATAAAGTGTGCTTTTTGAAGTAATGCATCCAAATATACTCTTAATGTTTTCTGCATTGGCTAAATAGAGTTATGGGAAATAATATCCTTTTAATTATGGCATTGTTSAGATTCGTCCGCTCCCATTCCCCCTAGAATTAGCTACAGGCTGGCAAACTGGAGTAGCCCTTATTATATTGAACACACAACGACACTGCTAAAAAATTTTAATCCAAAATGAGCACAAGAGAAACAACACTGGGGAGTGGTCTGTCTTCTGCCCTGCACTCCCCTAGYAGGCATATAGGCCCTGTGAATAATCTTTTAAGTCTTTATTTTGTATTTCTTATTTTGGACTACCATTTGCAGACATCTTTATTGTTCTGTTTCCATTTGCTTTCCCCACAAAAGTGCCTAATCAGAAGCTTATGAAAGGTGTATTTATATGTGCTATACTGGAACAGCTTTCCTCAGTAAATCTATAGATGAATTGTTTGTAAAATATTTTATTTCCTTCAAATTMTAGAAACATTTTTGGAATCCAACCAACCAAAGGGTGGTCTCAGCTAGTGACATAATAACACTTAACATAATTTCAGATAGAGGAGTCTCAAATTCTGGATGGAGTATGGCCCAATTTCTTTTCTCTCTGTTGAACGCGCAGAAAGCCTGACCACAGTTTGGTAACCCAATTCAACCATGAAACTGCATCTTGTAGAGCTGTTATAGCCKTTAGTAGATCTTGTCCAGGTTATTCCATGACAACCTATCTCCTCCTCTTTCTGGAAAGTGTAATTCATGATTACRCTGCCAAAATTAAAGGATATGCCAGGGAACATGCTGGATGGGTGACCATTGACACTCCCAATCCCAGAATAAAGGTGGAGCTGTCACTGACAGTAGTTTTCTTTCCCAGTCTTCTTCAATTTATTTTGTCACTTCCATGGAAAAAAAAAAAAAAAAGATGTCAGAGACATGTTAGGTGATTCATGGTTTTCTATGCACTTGCCCCCAAGAGCTGCCAGCTTTCTCCACAGGTGTTCTCTGTAGAAAACTAATTAATATGACAGAGCAAGGTGTATATATTTCTTAAACTCTCTTTGCACAGTGATCCATAATATATAATAAATTCTAAACTTTTAATCTGCTACTATGTTAGTAGACTCAATGCTGTACTGTCATTCTGTAGAATATTCCTGCTGTGATTTAAAAATTTGATTTGTATCTGACATGCAGGGTAAAATGAAGGGGCTTYTTTCTCATACTGTAGGTGCTGAGTGCTTTCTTAAAAATAGATTGTCTGAAGTATAAGCAAACTAAAATTAACGGTATCCAACATCACCATCCCTTTGGAAAGCTTTGATMATAGTATTTGATATTACAGTAACTGCGATAATGTCCTGTATTTGATGATGCTTATTTAGATAATCCTTCCTATGGAGGGGARGATTCTTCTCAATGCTTTTGTGGGCACTGTGGTTGAAATTCCAGCTCCTCTGAAGCTGATGGCACTCTTGATTTCAATACCACCAGGATTTCACTAAGATTTTACCTTTTTTAACTTCTTGTGTAAAATCTTGACTCAGTGTTCATTTTAGCAATAGAGTTTTACATCTCTTAGAACAGATAACTCATGCACATATATACATTCATACACACACACACACACACACACTCTGCTTTGGGATTAGAAATCCCTAAAACCAGATTCAGCACACGCTCATGTGCATATTTGACAAAGCAGCTTGTGTGAAAGTATGAATATTTGCAGAATTGAGATTTAGTCATTCTATAGGACTGGAAGGAAACTTGATTTTATCTCCAGGACCAAGCAAGTGTTAAACCTGGGCTTGAAGCACAATCATAAAGCTGAGAAGTGGTGTCTGCTTTTTACATTTTGTTCCTCAATCAAAATTCACTTCCCACTAATGTCTTAATCTTCATTAGTCGACATGAATGTTAAATCTAAACACTTTAGATGAGAATTTCTTTTTCCTGTTTGCAAATGTTCTGTTTGCCATTTTTTGAGGGAGAGGGAACCTAAACCTAGTAACCCAGCAGTTACCTCTTTAGCACACATGTAAATTTTCAGCTCAAAAGGGAAACTACTCAAATGTTAAGGTTCATGTACACAAGTCTTCTTCTGAGAAGCTCTCTCTGCGCTGAAAATGCCTGTGTCCTGCTGCAGTGCTGCTACCTTGCGAGTGCAGGTCTGCTCAGAGCATTGGTGCTGTCTAGTGGCAAGTGACTGCATCTCACATTGCTGATAGAAGAGTTAACTGAAGAGAAATGTTAAATGCCATATTTGATTAATATCGCTCAAAGAATGACTTTGGGTTTTGTTCTTTTCTTTTGAAGCGCACAGGTTGTTTCTACCGTCTCCGCACAGAGTTAAAGGGTAACATTTGTGAGTATATATGGTATAGTGTAGAATGTAGAYGATAGTGTAGAATATAGACTGTATAGTATAGAATACGTATTTGTTCTGCAGTGAAGTCCTTGTAGCGTGGATGATGTTGCTGTGCTTCTCTTCYGAGAAGGAATGGTTAATTGCCAGGAAGGCAATTAAAAAAATAAAAATAAAACAAGACACACACACACCTGTCTGAAATCATTAAAACAGGAAAAGAACTGTTTGTTTGCTAATCTCAAAGGTTCAAGGTTAAGGCCAGATGTGGTGTGCGGGCTGCAGCTGAGTCCAGCCAAGAGTTTGTTGCCCCCAGTGTTTTTCTGACTGCTCTTCACTGTCCTCCTTGCGGAGGTGGCAGTCCTTCCGAGCGGCTGGCGTGCATGCGAGTGGCTTATTTCTAACCTGATTCTGTCAGAATGATCTAGTTTAGCTCAGGCAATTGTTATTTGTTCTCAATCCCCACTGCTTGAAGGGGATGCCCTTTGTGTACGGGGGTGATCACGTGCCACTGGAGGCAGCGGTGACCTCTCTTGGGGCGTAGTGCCCAGCAGCTCAAGAGGTAGTCTTAGAGCCTGGTTCAGCTGCAGGCAGATGKATGTGGCTGGTCACAGCCTGAGAAAACTGTTTTCTTAGTTCATTGACATTTGTTTTTTTCTGAAGTTTGGTCACCCAGACCCACTGTTTTCTATTGACAGATTTGCRGGTTGGACATGTGAGGCTATGAGTGCAAGCACAAGCTGTGGCTACACAGGTGCAGGATCTTTGGGCTAAGACTTGTTGAATTTTTGCACGTTAGCTGAGGAAGAAACTGTGTTTTATGCCAGTTCACARAGTAACGTGCACGTGCACCAAAAGTTTAAGCCATGGGCTTATTGTAACTCAACTGTGTTTGCTTATTGGCACACCAATAACTTGGCCATCTCTGCTGTGTGCCTGGTACGGTACAGTGGATGGGAGGGATGCAAGGCTGGGGACACCACAATTTGTAGAACTTTTGTGTGCAGCTTCTCGTTTGTCCTTAACTATGCTGCAAATGCAAGGTGAAAAAATGCAGTTTCTTTTACTTTGGCTCAAACCAAACATAATTTTCTGTGTGATTGGCTTTCGGAGATCAGCAGATGCGTGGTGCTGTTAGTAGTTTTTGTTTGATTTGTGTGTCATCCTTACAAAGAAGAGATGCCAATATAAAGAATTTCTGTGTGGCCCCCAGTTAGTCACATTAGTTGGCCAAAGTATTTTACCAGAATTTCATTTTTCCTATGGTGACCCGGAGCAAAAGCCATAGAAGAAATACGGAACAGCCAAGTTTGTATTGGAGAAAGTGTAGTGGCCTCTGGAGAAGGTAACCTCAGCGTATGTTACTCTTTCTGTGTGGTCTTGGGATTGCAAACTAGAACTTCTTATTTTCTTTTTTGTACACCTGGAAAYATTGTCCCCAAAGTAGTCATCTTGACTTATTTTGGCAACGTCCATGTGCCTGGCAGATAATGTGGAAGGTCCTAAGTTCAGTTGTGGACTGCTGTTCTGACCACATGACCTGTTTGTAGTGAATTTTATTACTTTCATCAATGTCTTGTTCTGTGGAAAGTATGCAAGCATATAGACTTTTTTTTTTTTGTTGTTCTCTCTTCTCTCCTTTGTAGATATCAGTATTACCTACAGGTGAAAAAGGATGTTCTTGATGGCCGATTACGTTCGTCACTGGAGCAAGGAATTCGGCTAGCTGGTTTGGCAGTGCAAGGTAAGATCATAGAATCATAGAATGCCGAAGGTTGGAAGGGACCTCAGAGGTCATCGAGTCCAACCCCCCTGCTCACGCAGGGTCACCTAGAGCACGKGGCACAGGGCTGCATCCAAGCGGGTTTTAAAGATCTCCAAAGAAGGAGACTCCACAACCTCTCTGGGCAACCTGATGATGTTACCTGCTAGCCTRTTTCCAACTTTGTCATTTTTTGGGTTGATCTGTTTGTGAACAGGAACCATACTACTGTTCAGTTAATAACAGCTGAGTTTCTTGTTGATTTAAAAATTTGCAGTTGATTGTCATTGAGTGACTTGTGCCCCAGGGTGGGAATGAGGAAGTGCATCGTAGTGTTCAACAAAATTGACTTGGTACTGAATGTGAACATAGCYCCATTCTTCAACTCTGGCCATGGAGTACTTTTTAGTATTGAATTTACTTCATGTTTTCTATTTGAAATGAAATTACATCAAAGACTGTAGCAGCAGCTTTAATTTTGCCTTTATTCAAAACTCATCTAGCCGTATAGCCATCTGAAGTATGAAAGAATACATGATGGCAGTTGTTATGAGAGTCATAAATTAATAATAAACTAGTTCTTGCAGTTTAATTTTAATTTTGAACCTCCTTAGGACATTAAAAAAAAAGGGGGGGGGGGCATTACAAAACGTATCTGGGCAGAACAGGAAACTCTCCATTTGSAGAAAGTGTATCCATGAGTATAAGAACTTAAGGGAGATTTCAACAGTCATGCCCTTGGGCATTATTTTGGATGGGGAGCAGGCAGGCAAAGAATATGCATCTAATTCTGGAAATTTTTGCTAGCTTTGAAGCTAGTCATTGTCATTGTAAGCAGTTTGCAATTGCTTACAAAACTGATTTTGTTTTTAAACTTGCAATTTTATTATGAATTTTCTACGTAATCTGCTGTCTTTCAAAGATCATTGCATCAGAATGCTGCACCTAATCTTGTTTGCTTCATTTGTGACCTTGTATTTGTCTCGTCGTCCTTCGCATGTGATGCAGCCGAGGAAATTTGAAATATTTGATTCTTTTAAATGTAGACTCTGTTTCAGGCTCATTTTGATTTCTTTCTGTTTATGTTAAAACATAACTCTGAGGTGAAAACAAAATGAAACTACATTTTTGGCATCCTGCAATATATGAAATTGTCTAGAAGCTTTAAAAGAATGTTTAGCTAACATGATTTATGAYGGGGATTTCCAGTTTCTATAATATGAGAATCTTGTAGATGGTGTTTGATCCAGTTCAATTAAAATAAAATAAAGCCTTCTGGCAAGATATTCTTTTGATATAACCTGTTGCGTATTTAACAGATAGATAAATATAGGCTTTATTTTGTTTTTAACGTAGTTTAGCCTTTGGGAAGCATTTTCAAAACTCCACAGTTTCAAGGATGTTTAGATGAGTATCCTCAGCTGGTTGCATGAGTGAATGTGAGCATGCGGATGAGTAGCTCTTACTGAAGGAGCAGAAGCAAGTAGGAAGACATGAAAGGCCATTCAATTGAAGAAAAATGGTGCCTGGGCTGTTGTTATGGTTGGAGAAAGTTAAGCTGTCTATTTAAATTTTGCTGTTTATTGTGAGTTCCAGCCTCCCAGGCTGTAAAATCAAGCATCTTTCATGCAATTACATTGAATTATGATAGAGATGGATTAATCTTTGTTGTTGGGGATGTTGGAGACCCCCAAATATTTATCATCTGGGCAACCACAGGCTTGTTAGATGGTGATATTAGTTTGTGAAGGCTACAGGAAAGAAGCTCTTGCACTCCTAATTATTGCAAATGGCCATAATATAAAGGAACAGAAGAGAGGAATTACGTGTTACTTGCTATTTGTTTGCTAGTATTCTTTTCAGAAACCCTTGTTAAAAGCTAAAGTACAAGGAGAAATCTTTGCACTGGTTTGTGACTTCAGAAAAAAAAACTCCCCTACATGCATCTATGCTGAGGTTGAGTGAGGTCTTAACATGGGTGGAAAGTGCTCAAATGAGTAATTGTGTTGTTTTTTTTTCCAGCGGATTTTGGTGACTATAATCAATTTGAGTCTCATGACTTCCTCCGAGAATATGTCTTGTTTCCAATGGTGAGTTACTTTCCTCCATCTTTGGTGATCTTTTMTGAGTAGGTCTTCCATACATCAAAGATGACTTTGTTGATAATAAAGTAAAAGCACCAGGGTTAAAATGTTAATGGCTGAAATAAGCTTTGCTTCCCCAAAAATGCAGTAGATTTGATTGTAGTTGAAGATTTAGCCTTTTTTCAATCCTTGTTTAGTCTCTGCTGGGAATAGATGCCAATAAGTGAAATGTATTTAACTGAATCAACTAAGAATTTGCATTTATTCAGAGGGTATGCATCAGCAGTACTGCAGTATTAGTAATGCTGCATAACCAGTGGGTATTAGGGCAGCTGATTTAGTAAATGTTTTATCTCAGGACGAGTCTTTGCTCAAGAGAATGCAAACTTAAATCAATTGACTGTTGGACTGAAATGAAGCATGAATCAGGGTTTCTGAAAATGCCCTGAAGGGACTGTGCTGTAAACTTATTGTTTTTAATTTAAATTAGAAAATAGCAAATAATTTGAAGGCTGAGGGAAGTGTTTTAGGTCACTGATTACATTAGACTGTGGTGATAGATGCCAGGCGCTTGCAACCCATGACATTGAGTCCCTCTGGGAGAATAGTCTACTGCAAATAAACTGCTGAGCTTAAGGCTGGCTTTTTCTTTCACTAAACTCCAGCAGCATAGCACATGAGTGTAAACTTAGCAAATAAATAAAACAAAAGAACTTGAAATACTTTCTGAGCAGAGGCAAAATTTGGGGGTGAGGTTGAGTCCACCTGTCCTAAATGTTAGGCATCTGGTTTCTCCCTACAGGTAGCAGGGAGGCAGAGGGATTTCCAGAAGATGATTCATAGTGACTTGAATGTCTGAAAAAGCACTTTAGAAACAGCTCTTCTTATACACCTTGGCTTTGCAGAGTCATAGAGTAACATATGTAACATAACATAGAGTATATGTGGCCTTCTGTAAGCTGGAAGTATATTCTAAATTTCAAAAGGTGATTGTTGTGTAGGGTCCTGAAATACAGTTTTGGGCTGGTAAATATGTCAATGCTACTTGAAAGTGAGATCTATCAGGAAGAAGAATTAACAAATACACGGGAATCTGTGTCTTGCACACCTGGAAGACCACTGCAGTATTGTCACTCCACTAAGGAACTTCTCTTAACTAGACTAGTGCAGGCATGGGCTTTTGTGTTAGGCCTTATTTATTTATTAATATAGTTTGTAAAGTTTAATAAGTGACATTATTATAGCCATAGTGGAAAAGATGATGGTTGTAAAAAGGAGATCGAGAAATGCTTAGTTAGGCAGTCACTTTTCAAATTGCTGTGTTTTTGCAAAAATCCTTCAATATACTTACATATTTTGACACATCTTGGGGGTCAACTGGATTATAGTGGCCTCTCTTCTGTTTTGGACCCACTTGCGGGACAATTTCATAGTGTCCTGCTGTTCATCAACACTACTACTGCCAAATTTAACAAGATCTGCCAAGTGTCAGCTTCCCATCCTTAATTGATTCTCTAGGCACCTTTTCTGTTTGTTTTTACACTTGTTGTCTTTCTTCCTCTGGGAGGAGTGTAGGACGACATCATAATATTTCATTGCAAGTCTTGTGACAGCTGCTAATTGCTGTGGATATAAGCTAGTCCTAAAGCAAGCGGGAGGATTTTGAATGAATCTCAAGCATAGAAGGAACCTCCACTGAGGATGTTGCTGTAAATTCATTAGTGAAGCAAGCTGGTGAATGAGGGAGGGGCAGCCCTATTTGTACCGTTTGATCTTGCGAGACTGCAATGTGTGTCAAACGGCATTTCTTCAGCAGTGAAAAGAACAAAGTTATTTACACAGTACACCCCACAGGTGTGTAGCTGTGTATAGGCATGTACTATGCCATTTTTCATTAGTTCGCTACCACTTTCGCATTTTTCTGTGGCAGAAGCAGATATCGGAGGGAGGGCCCTATTGAGCAAGAAACACGCAGTGTATTTAAGTACAGTACATGCAGCCTTAAGCCTACTTTTTAAATAGAAATAAGAACTTTGAGGTTTTGTAAGTTTTCAGCATTTTTTTTTCTTTTTCCCTGGATTTATGACCATATTTCCTTTATCAATTTGCTCCTGATGATTTCAGAATTATTTCTATCGKGTGTTACTAAATTTGTGGAAGATAGAAGTGTGTTGAAATCATAAAAGATTTTTGTTGTTGCTGCGTGTTTAAAGGAATAGTGAATTTTTTGATTTCTTTAAACGTGGGAAAGGCAATATCTGCAGTTTGCGGAATAGGAAAGACCCTTAACTTCATTTTGTTCAATCTTTGTGTATGCTAACTTTGTGTGCATTATTTTGGTCTGGTTTGAAAAGTATGTATTTTTATTTTTCCAAATATTTTTAAAGGCTTATTAGACCCTTGCCCAGGAAAATAAAAAATCTCTTATGCATGCTTTATATACTGTTGTCTATTTGGGAAGAAAATCCACTCCTTCTGCACCTTTTGTAGGTGCAGAAGGTCCTTTAGGTCCTTTTTTAGGAGTATCTTTTTACAACAAACAAACAAAAAATCACCAATCTTTGTAATTTTCTTGTGAGTTCTCAACTTGCTGYGGTCAAGCAAGTACACTGGCTTTTCAGTGCAGTTGATGCCACATTCTCTCTATGTAGCTATCTGCAAAAGTATGAACTGGAAACAACCCTAAAACATGTGCCATCATAATAGCTGTCTGGCATTTTGTTGTCTCTCTTATGAGTAGTTTTTGAAGCACTTTTATATTCTTGCAGGACTGGACCCAGGATGAGGCTGTCTTAGAGGAGCTAACTCAAAAAGTTGCTCAGGAACATCGAAATCACAGGTGAGCTTGGCAAGTTTATAATAATTTAAAAATTCTGAGTCTTATTACTGTTGTCACCCCTGCACCTCCCCTTCATCACCTTCTGGCCATGGTAAACTAACTCATCTTCATGTTATTTTTATGCTGTGTCTGGCTGTTTTTTAAATTACTCAGTTGCAAGAGATTATCTGCCTCCTGCAACCATAAAACAGCCAAGGAACTTAATCCCAAGTGAATGGGCATTGCTGCCATAAGGTTTAATGACTTTTTGCAACTCTACTTGCATTGTGTGGTAGAATCCTTTCTCTTTATGGCTTCATTTAAATCCTCATGATTAAAAAGGCCCTGTGACTTGATCAGAGGTGGTCCAAATACTTGTCTCATTCAAGAGAGATACAAGAAACAGGTTCCTTTTTTAAAGGTAATACGAGAAAAAATAGCAGCATTTGGGATCTCGTCATCTTCGGCTTTCAGTCTCCTTGTGCCACTAGCAAATGACATGTGTCACTAGTAAATGACTTAGGAATGTATGTGTGAGTGCATTTTTCTAAGCACATTTATTTCTTGTCAGGTGGATGTACTTGGTGGTATAAGTRTTCAAACCTCCAGAATGCTATCTGTGGAAAAATGGCAGTGCCTCTACATCATTGAAAATAATCTTTCAAATTATGTAAAGAAACGTCATTTAAAGCTATATTATGTAAAATGAAATAGGAATATTATGTCAAAGGTGCAGTGTTCTTCACTATATAGCAGAACACTGCACCTTTCAGTGCACTCTCTGAGTTGTAGGTCATTCTCAGTGTGAGATTTAATGCAGACTTGGGCCTTTGATGCAACCGAAGGGATAGCTTCCAGGCTGCCCATGAATAGGCCTGAGTTTGCTCTTCTGTCTCTCTGCCACAAGCCTCTTGTGTGATCTTGGTTAACTCTCAGACTTAAAAGGAAAGATTTCCATCCCCTGCTGTGCTCTTTTATGCTATCTCAGCAACACAAAGAACAAATATTCATCCTTACTTCAGCAGGTAGATGAAATTCCCTTGCCTTTCCCTCCCTCTTTTCCCCCCAAGTATTACCTGGTTCCTGCATTTCCGTGTTTGTAAAGTATGATAAGGAGAAGCAAAAAGGGGAACCATTAGTAGTAGTCTTCTTTTGGAGCAACCTACAATCTGTTCTGACCTCCTTTTACTAACTGAAATTTGTCCAAATTCCTGCCTGTGACAGGATCATGTGTAGGCAAGTTTGTATTTCAGGCAGCTCATTCTCTTAATATGGAAGAGAAACTGTTCAAAAATACAGATTTAGTGCTTGTTTTTGAATAACCAACATGAAAATGTAGATCTTGGCTTTCAAGTCACTTCACAATTTCAGTGGACGTGTGTACTAATTATGGAAATTGGGGTCCATACGGGTCAAGCTGGCYATCCATAACTAGATTTACCTGATGCAATGACCTCATGATTACTGCATTACAGCCATTTGATGTTTTTCTTGAACTGCGAAAGAAGAAGAAACTGAATAATATGATCAATTGAGTTTGTTACTCCCRTAATTTGAGCTAGGCTTTGTACCTTCCCTTAACAACATATAGTAAAATTCCTCCTCTTCGTGAATATAATCCTAATGTTGAAAGCTATCTTTGTGTTGCCTGATCTAGTCTGGATATCTAAAGTGTCATCGAAAGTGGTTTGTGGACCTGCCATTTTTAACAAGCAATTCCTTTGTGCTTAAAATATTTAAGTACGTTTTGCCTTTTGTTACTATAATTGCAGTGGCATTACAGCAGCAGAAGCTGAGCTGATGTACATCAATGAAGTGGAACGCCTGGATGGGTTTGGGCAGGAAAGCTTCCCTGTGAAGGTATGTTAGACCTGTCAGGATATTTTATACAGGAGCCTCTACATTAAGCGATGCACAGGTCTGCAGTGTCCTTTAGAGTGCATGGGAGTTATGTATGGCCAAAACAGAGAGTTGTGTTTTACTGAGCCAGAACATGAAGTGATTCAAGTAGTTATAAAGAAGTCTTTGGCAGGAGGTGTCTAGTGGACCCTGTTGCTTCTCTTCCACCAATATCCTTTTCACACACAAGGCTGTATGTGTCAGGGCTGCCCAAAGTCCCTGCTCATTTAGGAAGGTGAGATGKACCCTGCTTTCCTTTCTGAGTGCTGTCTGAAGGAGGGTGGCTAGGGCAAATGAACCTCTGCTCTGACCTTGTTTTGGAGGATAAGAAGACAAGGTGGGTGGTCTTCTATCTTCTTCAGAGGCTATTTACCAAACATGAGCTTTACTTCTATTTAGTTTCTTATATGTCCACACCTGTTCTCTGCAGTTCTGAGGGATTTTTTTCCTGAGGTTTGCTTTGAATTTGTGGTCAAAGGAAGCCCCCTCTCTGCCTTGTATGGTCTTTCTGGCATAAAGAGCACATGCTACAGTGGTAAGTTTGTGCTGAGAACCAGCACATAGGCAGGGGCTTGAAAGTTGCTCTCCATCATCTACTTGCTGAGGCACCAGCCATTGATAGTTAGAAGCACATAGTCCATTCTTGCATTCTAGACATAGAATACAATACGGCTGGGAGAATGACTTCSATCTGATTTATTAAAATGCAAGGACTTGTGTGTAATTTTTTCATAACCTTTCTTTTAGCAGTTCTTTAGGACCACACTATTTGTGTTACCATCGTTTGTCTTTACCACTCAAACGTGTGAATGGATTACTTTGTATGCAGTTTGGAGGAGTGTTGTTTTTGTTGGTCTATGTAAAAAAGTCTTTCTRGCTTTTGCTAAGCTTTTGTTGCAGTGGGAAGAAGCATTTTTAAGAAAACMAGAATGTGCAATGTGGAGAAGGAGCACATTTCCCAAATGGGGGTTAGAAAGGAGGCATGTCCAGGCTCAAAAACAATAGTTTCTGAAAAACATGGATGTTGTAGAGTGAAGTGCATGTAGCTGAATATTTAACTGATAACTTGAAGAACAATGGAAAGTGTATCTTCACAGAACTATAATAAGTACTATTTGGGGTGCCAAGTTGTGAGCTTCTACACCAAATGCTCAAAAGAAACAAGTATGAAGAGTGTAGATTTTGAGAGAGATGCCATCTCCAGGTGTGGTTTCCTGAGATTGTTACCTGTTTCACCAGATGACAAGAGTAATGCTGTGAGTAGGAAAGAAAAATGTTGTTTTTGGAAGTTCTGGATGCCTGTAATTCCAGTTATAGGGAATGTGGGGTGTAATATAATACATGCTCTTTTGTGGTGTTCCCACTGTTCCCCTAAACTGAATGGCGAGTTTGTTTAGCCTTCATCCATTCTCACTAATCAAGAAACCAAATTCATTTAAGTGTTAACTGCTTCAAAACAATGAAAAATCATGGTCAAACAAMACTACAAAATGTTGATTAGCCACTGTCCTGCATTATGTCTTAAACAGGATGGGGTTTTTTTCGGTAGCTCTATCTGTTTTTGTGTGTATGTGTTCTTTGGGCAATTCTTTATTAAACTAAGTATTTTTTCTGTTTGTTTTTGTTTGTTTTTGGCCTAGGATAATCATGGAAATGACATACACCTTGGTATTTTCTTCATGGGAATCTTCATAAAAAACAGGATCGGAAGGACAACGGTGATCTATAGGTAAAAACCTAGGAACTTCTGTATTTAAAGTGAGGGCTTTTTCCAGAGCACTGTGTGTGGGTTTTTCTCCATACTTACATGTGACTTCAATAGTGCCAATTCTCTACCTGAGGAGTACTCACCTCCCTGTTTTCAGGATTGGCCTCTTGGCCATAAAAGATGTGATAAAGAATAATTTGTGATCTCTGTGAATGAGTTTGACGGCAAGAAAGGCATAGTTYTCTGTCATGTATCTTGTTCTACTTATAAGGCTTTGATCCCTTTTCTTTTCTTGCCTTTGTGTCTGCCTCTTTGATGCATCTGAATGCAAATCTGTTCAGCCTCACTGTTGGCAGCCCAGGTGTTCAACATTTTTGAAAATCTGAATGCTGTGTTTAGGTGCCCCAGTAAAAAGCTGAACTTTTTTGTCCCATAGTTTTGAAAAGCCTTGCTGTGTCACTCATTTGTCTGTTCTACAGTTTATCTGGGTGATTAGGAATCATGCAAGGCTTTCTGTTAACCACAGTTTGTGGCATTTGTTACTTACCATAAAATCCTGTTCTGTATGAAGGTGCTACTAGAAACCACCCTGATTCCAGGGAAGCCAGGTTTAACTCATTCCCATTATTATGTGCTACTGTTCTGTGGGCTGCTCCTGTTAATATAATTGTTATCTTGGAATGGATTTTTCCAGGTTCCGGTTATGGGAATATGAATATTTTTGTAGCCAAACAGATTGTTTGTGATGAGCTACATTAATATGTACTCAGCAGCTAAGGCTTGTATCAGGCTTGAGTGGTGGGGTTTTTTTTTTCTTTTTTTTCCTTTTAGAGGGCTTTGATCTGACATTTTGCCTGTGTAATTTTTTACAAAGAAATTAGATATTCCTTTTAACCATGACATTCTGAAGACCTGTTAAAACGTAGATGACAAAGACAAGAAGTTTCTTAAATGTAGACATGATAGTTAGTGCTGAGGTCCTTACTCTTTGGAAATATGCACTTGAAGCATCCTGCCATGACATGAAGAGGAATGCATGCTGCAAACAGAACAAACAAGTCCTTTCCATCCCTGTGGATTGCATGCAATGTACGCAAATGTGTCTGTCAGCTATTTGTAAGAAGATTATAACTCTGATCTTGGGTAACCTGACAATTACATGGGAAAAAAAAAAAAAAAAAGAAAAAAGATTGGGAACATAAAACAGGGTATTATCATGGTATGCATAGTCTACATAACCATGTTGTCAAGTTAACCTTCTTTAGAAAGAAATGGCTCTGTAGGAAAGTTGGAAATGGCATTTGGAGAGGAATGGAACTGCAGAACTAAATATTTCTTTTCCATCTGGCTAAAGTCAATCAGCACTAAGATGCTACAATTCAACATAAAGTTTATCATTGATGTACTTTCAGTTTGTCTTTTATTGTGATTCTTCAAATCAGCATTTTGAGAGAGAATTTTTGAATGTGCTTTTTTGGATTAGGGACACAACTTCATTATTTTTCTGACAATGTTTATTCACGAAACAGCTACTGGCAAGTTTTCCCATAAAACGAGACTGATGTTGACTAAGAGAGACTCTTAATGCGTTTGTGAAATGTTTGAGTGTATGTGTTGGCAAATGTTCCAACATTTTCTTTCTCCTACAGGTGGAATGACATTGGGAATATAGCACATAACAAGTCTTCAATTGTTCTAGAGTTGATCAACAAAGAAGAGAATGTGCTCTTTCACACGGTAGGGAAAAGATCCAAGTGTCATCAAGAAACTTGCTTATATAAAAAAACAAACTTTAAAATTCCACAGCCTGGAGGGGCTTACTCACCATGAACCCCTCCACCCTKAAGTTCTTTTTGTGGAGAGTAATTTTTTTTTTTTTCTGTATCAATATTTGTCCTCTCTTCTAAGTACCCTAAGCTATACTGTGCCGGGAAGTCTGCAGAAAACTGAAGTGCTTCTTGGATGAAACATTCCCCATGCTGTTCTGCATTTGATGCTGGCATAAATACAACCATAGGAACAGCTATGCACAGGCTTCCCTACACGCATACTGGAGCCCAAGGAAGGGTGCAATGCTGGGCTGCACCATTTAAAAATCCCTCCATGTCTCCTTGAACCAAGGCCAGTAGGGAACCTGGAAGGAGCGAGCCTGAGCTGTTTTCCTTCCTTGTCCCTTCTCCCCTCCCACTGTGACTTCGCAGTGAAGTGGCAGCGTGTAAAGACATGCCACTGTATTTCAGTAATTCGATGCCTTGAACACTTTTGAGGGCACTAGATGCATTCTTGGCAGCTGCTTCTGGGCMTGACAGACCTTAGCAAGTATTACTGCAATGGGATTTTTAGAGCTCCTCTTTCCTACTACTTGGTAAGAAAAACAAAGTGAATAATAAATTTGTTCTTATTTTTCTGTTTTTTTTCTTGTGTTTAAAGGATGATCTTGAAAATGCCAAATATATTTCACGACTGTTTGCAGCAAGACATAAGTTTTACAAACAGAACAAAATCTGCACAGAGTGAGTACTCTTTCTTTAGAATTATGTTCTGACACATGGCTTTGGAAGCTCTCTGAGTTTTGGCATGTCTGTTTTTGTTTGTTTTTCTAGTCACTTGTGCCAGCTATTCTTTCTCCCTTCCTTTTCTTTTTTAACCACCAATCAGGATAAAAGAATGAGAATTAAATTTAATTCYGAGCCTTGTGAGGCCTAGTGCATGACTGCAATTGAATGTTGCTCCCCTGCTGCCAAATCTGGGAGAGAACTGTGAAGTGAAACCCTTAGTCTCTGCCATTCGTGACCCAGATTATCAGAATAAAAGGGAGGGAAAGGTGAAATATTCTAATATGCTAAAATGTGGATTATAATTGCCTTCTGAGGATGCCATCTAGCAGCTAAAGTCAATGGAAAGCACAGCTTTACTCCTTTGATTTGAGCAGTATAATTTATTTGCTTCTTAAACGCATCAAACGAGTGATGGGGAGGACACCTGGAAATATTAATCCATGCAGTCATCCTAGCATGACTCAAAAAAACCTGCAACTCAGAGCCCTAGGTCCCTCTTCTAAGCTCTGCTTTGAGCACTTACTGAGGGACTAGCCTTGAATTAGCCCTCTCACAGGCAGGTGAATCCATTGTAATTAAGAGAGGAATTCTTGAGGCATTGGTTGCAAGACAAAAGTCAGTTTATGAGCTGACTTCATGCAGCTCATGGGTTACTTCATGCATGTCAGCATCCAGCCAATTTTACTTTGAGATAAGTTGAGTGAATTTAGGGTTTGAGGATTTTTCACAATATGCCAGGTTTGTGTAGTGGTGAGAATATGAATCTCTTGCAATATATCTAGCATATCAGCTAGGTAGCTGGAAAGCTGTGAAGAARTCTCATCTCCATCACAACTCTAGTTAGAGCTGGACATCCCATCTGTTCAGCTGGGTAATGCCATCTGTTGGAAAATAAAGCCAAACTAGTGAAGGGAAGATTGGAAAGTCTAACTCTCGAGTATTATGCATGTACACAGTATGTACATTGTACATTATGTACAATATGTACATTGAGTTAGAGTATTGGGGAGACTGCTGAGGTGAGCTGCACTTAGAGGAAAAAAAGATGTTGATCAGATTTGAGATGGCATTTGCTATTCGTGGGAGATGAGTGGAAGACCAGAAAAAAAAAAAACATTTCATAGCAGAGTATATTGTACTTTCATGGTCTAGTACCAAATTAAATTCTAAGAGGCTTGGAGGAACTGAATTCTAAGGAAGCACTCTCCTGGAAAAAAAATAAAGCAAGAAAACAAAAATCCATAGTCCATTGGCTTAAGTCCTTCCGTCTTTGAAGTGATATATTGGGATCAACAGACAGGGCTATTCTGTTACTGCTTATAACTGAGACTGAAAAASCAATAGCTCCTCATCATGTTTATTTCTAAATACTGAGGAATAGGGATGTGGATGCTGTGAAATAGGTTTGTAGCAATTTCTTATACAGCTCAAACAGGGGACRTGTAGTACTTGAAAATAACTGGAGTTTAAGTAGATTTTTGCCATCTGAACTGGACTTATCCATTACAGTCTTACCTGCAGTACCAGCTTATATGTTAGGTCCACATGTATTGATACAGCATATTTCAGTGTGTATTTTATAGCTAAATAATTTTCTTGACCTCTGTCTTATAATGATAGTTTTTTGTTTTCCTCTGTGTGCATTTCCTCTAATTGCACATAAAATCATTCACCAGATCAGAAACTGTAAGAGGAGAAATTCCACCTTTCCTCTCTTCACGTAAGCACTATATTTCTGCCTTTTTAAAACATTTTTCTTCCCCTTCCTCTTTTTTTTTTTTTTTTTTGTGTCCACTGTTATTTCTTCCTTTGCAACTGGCTACTGTGATGTTGTACCTGGTTCTGCTAGTATTATCTAACCAGGAACGTTTTGCTTCCCAGTCTGTGTGCATTGCTTTGGAGTGATTGCTATGGACTTTGTAAGATTTTCATTATTTGATGTTCACTTTAAGTTATCTGAAACTGTGCCTCTGTGACATGTTCAGTTTTTATTTCTTAAGAGATTTTGTTTGATTTATTTTTAAACCTGAGTTTTTCTTCTCTGTGTTTCTAAGTAAGCCAGATACAATAATGGATGGAAAGCATGTGTATTGTGGAATCAGGATACTTTTTTGTGTAGAGAAGAGCCTGAATTATTTTCATCTACTTATTTTTTTCCCTTGAATCTCATTAATGGGCAGCATTTGAGGATTCATCTTTTGTTTTCCTCATTCTCTCATGAATCAGAATTGTAGCGTTGCAGCTGCTAGTGTTTCTCATCACTTTTTCCCCCACAGACAATCCAGTTCTCCTCCCCCTATCCGACGGCGGCCCACTTGGAGTAGGTCGTCCTTGGTATGTACCATGGTGGGATCTCTGTTTATACCATTTCTTCTGGAACAGGACGTTGTGTAAAACAGAAAGCTTTTGGAATTTCAAATCACCACGTTAACTCAGTCCTTGGGGGCAGCATGATTGGCAGCATGGTTCAAGGGTGTGGCTGCTAGATTGATTAAATTACCTGGATAATATCACCCTGAGTACTAAAAACAGCACTCTTCAAGGCATTATATTTTTACTAACACAGCAGAAGCTAAGCATCTTTCCTACGAAGTTGAGGTTATATTCAATGTGGGAAAGGAAAGGAAGAAAAATCTTTATCGCCTGGGAAAGTTTGAAGTGTTTTGTGCTTTACACATAAAAACCTAGTCATTACCTGACTTTACAGTGTCTCATCTTGAATTTCCTCTATTCCTCTTGATTTATGTTAAGTCTGCTTCTAGTTTACCAGATTCTGACATTAAGATGCTATTCTCTGTGTGAACTTACTATAATTTTAATTAAAACTTTTATGATCAGTCCAGGAGCCTTATTCTGAGATTTTCTTTTCCTTAGATGGTATTTGTTCTTTTTAAAAAATAYCTATAAATACTATAAATCTGACAATGCTGGATAACTTTCATGAAGTCYTTACAAGAAAATCTGTGGAAATTTTTTTTTTGCAGTTAGTTTTGAGCACACTCTTTATTGATCCACTTTTAACATCTTTTATGTCTTTGTTTCTCACAGTAGTTCAGAATGTCTTAAATGAGATTAGCAGCAGCACTGCTAATCTTGCGGAGAGAGGGCAACATTATCTGTATGACAGTTAGCAGTTTTCATTTCTGATGTAGGTTATACTTGCTTTGTAGCCCTTTTCAATACTCTGTTAGCCTCTTGTACGGTGGAGAACTAACATGAGCAGAAGTGTTTTCTTGACATATCCCGAAGAWAAGATCACAGCTTGTGAAAATGTTCCAAAATTAAGCTAATACTTAGACATTAAGCTAAGACTTAGACATTAAGCTAATAATACATTACCTTAGACTGCAGCCCAGGCTGCTTTCTTGATGCTTGCACACCATAGAATAGATTTTAAAGTTGCATTCTGCGTTTCCTAGACATTTGCAGGAAACCTGTTTTAGCTGGTTTTGCTCTGCTTTTTTTTTTTTTTTTTTTTTTAACCTTAAAACCTTAAACTTTTTTTTAAACCACTTTTAGATTATTTCTGGGCCATAATAATGCACAGAGGTTTTGTGTTACATTGTCTGAGGCTTTCTTACAGTATTTTTGTGATCTATTAGTTTGTTCCTTGAAGTCTACTGTGAACAACTGAGAGTGAGAAGAGGAAGTGTAGTTTGAATTCTTATGCCTCAGCTATATTGCAAGGAAAAAAGCAGCTACCTTCTAATAGATAAGGAAAATAGGAATTTTAACATGAAAAGTGAATCCTACTTTTATGGGAAAAAGTGACTCAGAAGGATCAAGAGAAGGAATACATGCTCATCAATTAAAAACTGTTCAGCTTGAACTTTTAAGTGTTCTTTTTCCATAATCTTCCTTACTTGTTGGAACAGTTCTCTTTGCAAAAAAAAAAAAAAAAAAAAAATCTCTAGCCTTTATACACCTGCCTATTCATTCCTACACACCTCTGTACATCTAACTGTCATTTGTCTTATATGGTAATAAATCATAGACACAAATGGGAAGTGAAGGAGAATCTTTGGGAGTGGGACTTTGCCACTTAACTGAGAATCATGCTCATTGCTCTCAGAGTATGACCATTTGCATGGTTTTGGCAAYTTGGTGAGCCTGTATTTTATTATCAGTTAACGCAAGGCTGTCTTACACTGTGTTTCTTATACCTCTCACATCTCAAAAGACGCTCGTTTTCCAGCAAAACCTCCTCCAAATAGGAGATTTTTAGTATGATGAGATAATTAATTTAAAAAAAAAAAAAAAAGAAAGATGTTCCAAATTTGGGCATAGAAGCTTCAAATTGTTTGGTTTTGCTAGACTTTTGTGCTACCTGGACTCTCAGCGGTGGCCTCCTTTGCCCAGGTTGTTCAGCAAGAGCAGTGTTTTATATCCTTATCCAAAGTAATTGTTGTGGAARTATCTCTTATTCTCTTCCAGCTCTCGCTTAACATCCACTACACATGCAAGTGCTCGCATGTGCACTCAGTTTCTTTCAGTCTTCCTCCCTCACTCTATTTACATAGAAAATGGAAATTTAACCCCTTTTTTTCCCCTTTAAACAGTGGCTAATTGTTGCTTGCAGATGGTTGTGTGCATATGCACGTAGAGGGAAATTGGTGTTTCTTTTTCTACCTTGGGACCCTGCAGTCTTTGTTAATAGTTTGGGCCACTTGGATCAGCCTAGATGAAAAGCCCTTACTCCCTTGCTAAGGAAGAAAATTCAGGAGGCAGGAGCATCTCCCTTCTCTGCTCAATTCGTATGTCAGCACGTGTTTTCTTTATCATTGCTCGGTGACACCAGACGAGAGCAGAATGCAGGTGGTAAAATGTTGCTGCAAAACACATCAATTTATGAAAGGACAAAGCTGGTGAATATGGCATCAGCTGTGCTTTATTTCTGTGTAAATCATCTCCCTGATTCAATGCTGAATTGCCCCCGTGATACTTATTTTGTCAAAATGCTTGTTGCAATGCAGATCATTAGAGGAAGGTTGGACTGCGGTAATTCGTTATTGAGGTAATGCAGTATTCAGGTTATCCATGAGGTTGTTGTAAGTCCATATGTGCTCCTCTTGCTTGTATGACAGTGTTCCACCTACAGGTCCTTGAATTTGTTCCATCAGTTGTTTTTGTCCTGATTAGTGCGTAGTTTTTGTTCTTTGGTTTTCCCTGTGGGTTTTCTTTTTCGTTTTTAATTTTTCAAGGGCAAGGGCATTTTATAAGCTTTCCAATGGTTCYTAGGTGGGTTGAGAGCCTGAATGATGTTTTCTGAGCTGACTGAGTTTAAAAGCGTCTAACAAGTCAGCCTTGGGCTCCTTAACAAAACTTAACAATTAACAAAATGTTATTGTCTGTTTTATAAGGAAATGCCAAGTACATTTGTTCAGCTGGGCAAGAAAGAGCAGTATTCAGGGGAAAGGGTGTAGAATAATTTTTCCTCTGTTCATCTGCAAAGATTGTAGTAAACTATTTTGGTGAAGTTCCTCTCTCTCTTATTTTTTCCTCTTGTGCTTTTATTTCAGCCAAGACAGCACCCGTTTATACTGCCTCCTATGCATGTCCAGTGTGGAGAGCACTACACTGAAACACATAATTCACAAGGTACTTACAGTATACATGTTCTCTTTAATGGACTTATGTGTATGCAAAGAAGCTGCTGCCCCTTATGTCTAGATTTCAAATGCCATTGTGGTCAAATGAGAGTTGTTGCTGGAGGAGAACTAGCAGTTTTATAGTTAATGTTGCAGAAAGGCTTCTGTTTAAAGTCCAATTTCAGTTTTCAGATTTCTCCTAAAATATCCGTGCATGGTTATATGGACCTGAAACTTGGCATTCCAGTCCAGTGAACCGAAAAATGGTTTCCCAGGAAAGTATGATAGCTGTACTCAAAGGCTGTGCCAGCTGGGGGCAGGGACAGAAATGCAATGAGGGAGAAGGAGACAGAAAATATCTTTTACTCTAGAGGGACATCAGTGTCCTGGTCTTTTCTGCTGATTTTCATCAGCATTTCACTGCATTGCTCTCCTGATAGACTTAAGGAGAGTTGCCTGCTTTTACTCCTCTCTTTGGCAATTAAATTGTCTAAGAGGTTGTACCAGGTTACTTTGATCAAGTTTGGGAATGGAGCCGAGCTGCTGAGCAGCTCGAGTTTCACACCCTTAACCACACCGCCGTTTGAAATACCCATAGCCAGATCTGTGGGCCGTGTCCTCTGCAGTTACAAGAGCTACAGCTGAAGTGCTCTCACTGGCAAAAGAGCTCTTAGCCAGACCCAACTGCATTTTAAAGYAGTGGTAGTGTGACTGATTTTAAGGTCAAGTTTGGTAAGTTTTGCAAGAAGGCCCATCAGTATTATGCCTTGCACACAGTGGAAGATGCAGGGAATAGCAATATTCTACCATGGAACAGAGACTGCGATAGGGAAAGTTCTCAGTTTTAGAACAACTKGAAAGTTCCCTGTGTTTTGCTATGGACTTTTCTGTATTGTTGACATGGACAGTCTTGTAATAAAGTCATTTAATGTGCACCAGAATGACATCTTTGCCCTTTTAATTCCCTCTCAAACACCCTTTGTAGAATCATTTAATTTTATTTTGGCACATCTGTAGGTTTTTTTTAAACTCCCTGATCCCTCTCTGTATTGTTCTGTGATGCCCAAACTCTGTTGATTTAGTCTGAAGTATAATGAAGTACTTTGAGTAATGGAGAATAGTTTCATCAACAGAAGAAAAAAAAAAGAAAAATAAATTTTAGGATTGTGAAGGGCTATCAGTGCTGCATTCTTAAGGCAGCAGTGGTGAACCCTTCCAGGATGCTGAGGAAGAAGATGCCTTTGTTCTTTCTTGTCACCTCAGGCAAAAACACTTCCTCCTGTTCCCCTTTCATGCTTCCCACAGGGATCTTAACTACCATATTTTGCTAACTGTCAGCAGTGTTTATGTCAGTAGCTTTGTTTTGGTTCAGTATCAGTGACTCAAGGATGCTCCCAAGACCAAATGTTCCTTSCAGATGTACACTGAGCTGCCTGTTTAATCACTGGTGCAGAATGTATTTGAAGTTCTGATAACACTGAATGAGTCCTTGTACATTACGTTGTCTTCATCTTTATCTCTGCTCTATGCAGACAGCATTTTCCATGGAAATGAAGAAACTTTCTACGGTAGGTCTCAGACTAGCCTGGACAGGTGTCCAGTGGACTTCAGCTACCTAAATGGTAACGGACCCAATGGGAGCGTATGCAGTGCCCACAGCATGAACTCCCTTAATCGCTCCCAGAACTTCATTCAGGCATCTCCAATGTCCTCCAACCTGAGCATCCCTGGAAGCGACATTATGAGAGCAGATTATATCCCCAGCCACAGACACAGTGCAATCATAGTACCATCTTATCGGCCGACTCCGGATTATGAAACTGTCATGAGGCAAATGAAGAGAGGAGTGATCCAGATGGATAGCCAAAGTCAGTCCCTGAGGAATCTCAATATTGGAAACACACATGCTTACAACCAGCCAGAAGACCTAGTTTACAGTCAGCCCGAGATCCGTGAGAGACATCCTTACACTATGACTTACGGTCCCCAGGGTGGTGGTGGTGGCAGCTATAACAAACCTGTTGTCCCCTCTGACCAAATGAACCCTAATAACACTGTGCAAAATAAGAYGGCAGCCAGCGCCATCTCACACACAGTTAGCACCCCGGAACTGGCTAACATGCAGCTGCAAAGCAGCCAGAACTACAACACTGCCCACATGTTGAAGAACTACCTGTTCAGACCACCGCCTCCGTACCCCCGGCCACGTCCTGCCACGAGCACTCCCGACCTGGCCAGCCACCGGCACAAGTACGTCAGCGGGAGCAGTCCTGACCTGGTCACCCGCAAGGTGCAGCTCTCCGTGAAGACGTTCCAGGAGGACAGCTCGCCCGTGGTCCGCCAGTCTCTGCAGGAGGTCAGCGAGCCCCTCATGGCGGTGAAGCACCACGCGGCCGCCAACAAGCGCCACAGCCTGGAGGTCATCAGCAACATGGTACGTGGTATAGAAGCCATGGCACTCAAAACTTTGAACGCCCCCCTGCCACGCAGGAATACTTTGCGGGAGCAGGTGCAGCCGGAAGATGCAGTTCAGATGGGACATGAGGTTCAGCAGATTCCTCACTATCACCATAAAAAGACATTCTCTGATGCCACGATGCTGATACATAGCAGCGAAAGTGAAGAGGAGGAGGAAACGGCAGAGCCTGTGTCGCAGATGACAGCCCTCCATGAGAACATGGAATATAGTGCTCAGCTGCAAGCCGCCCTGGCTAGGATACCCAATAAACCTCCTCCAGAGTATCCTGGGCCTCGGAAAAGTGTCAGCAATGGAGCTCTGAGGCAGGACCATGTTAGTGTTTCCRTGGCCAGGGCCAAGGCCATGAGGCCAGGGCCATCTAAGGCCATCAGTGTATCTCGAACTGATCAAGTGGCAATAAATGGGTCCTCGCTTGGGCCCTCTATCTCAGAGCCTGACCTCACGAGTGTCAAGGAGAGGGTCAAGAAGGAGCCCGTCAAGGAAAGACCTGTCTCTGAAATGTTTTCTATTGAAGACAGCATTATAGAAAGAGAAATCATGATGAGGGTAAGTGCCTTCCTCCATTGCAGTGGTTTCTTGAAACTGGGTAATTACATATATATATATATATATATATATTTTTTTTTTTAATGTAATAAAAAAAAAAGCTTTGGGGTCAGTAAAAACTAAGAGTAGCATAAAAGTGGGAAAATGCTGATTTGCTTATGAAATGCCCTATTAAGTGCCACTTAAAATTTGACAAGGCTGCTCATAAAGCAGCCACCAAGGGTCTGTCCCCTTGGCACTTCATCGGACCATGGGCTGACTGAGTCTGAAATGTATTTGCTGCAGAATGGAGAACTCCGTTCATAACGGAGACTATGAGATTTTTTGTTTGTTTGTTTTCAGTTATCATTTTGATTGCCTTTTCTGCCACTTTCTATAACATACCTATCTGAATAAAACACTGGTGAGAGAGTAGAGGTGGACTGTCTCGCCAATAACTAAACAATTGACCTGGTATCTAATCAGGGAAGCAAGGAAAGTAGAGACTGGGACGCAGAATATCTGTTTACTTATTTTTTCCCCTCCTTGTTCACATACTTACATATGAGAAATAGGGTTCTTTTAAGCCCACAATGCATTTAGAATAAAACGTATTAAAGACTTGAGTGCCACTGTGTGCAACAGAAAGAATATGAGGGACATTGCAGTGACTTACTAAATTTAAATACCACTATATTTTCAAAGAATATTTTTCTAAATTATGAATACTGCTTATTCATCAAGTGTTGCTTCCACTGATGTGATGGCTGGGAATCAACCTTGTGCCACTGAATTATATTGTGGCACACTAAATTTAATCCCTATAGAGGCATCCATTTTAAATGTAAAATAGATATCCAACTGTAAAACATAATCTGTGTATAGAAATTGTGCAGAGGTATGGTGTAACAAGAATCACATATATAATGACTTTGATCTTTTGGGGAGTGAAAGTACATTGAAAAGCAGAATTCTGAAGAGTTTCAGGAAGCAAATCAAGGTGACGAGAGCTTAGAGATGTTGCTGGATTGCTCCTCTTCTGGATAATCATTCAGATCAGCCTTTGCTCTTTCTTTCAGTGCATGCAGTTAGGTTAAGTTTTTTTGGAAAGCAGATGGGTGTTCTTAGCATTAAGCTTTTAAAGTGGTTTCAGGCTAGTTCAGGAATCTTAAGATATAGAAACCTTTCTGTTACCACAGGAATTGCATATTCAGTGAGCCTGATCTTTTAAACACAAGATTTCTGTTTTACCCTTTAAAGTATTTTTTTAATCCTGAAGCAAAGGAATAATTCTTGCTTTCTCTCCTGTCTGAAAACCTAATAAGGAAAAAAAGAGTGTGTTGGGATTTTTATTAGCCTTTCTTCCTTTTATTTCTTTTTTTTTATGTTTTGTTTTGTTTTATGTAGTGCTTTAGAGGAACCCACTGGTGATGAAAAAGCTCACAGACTTTTGAAAAATCCATCCATTTGCATTTGTCTGAGGGCATTTGGGTTYGCCAGCGTGTTTGCAGGAGCTGAGCTTGGCCCGTGTGGTAACCACAGCTTTCATATGCATGCTGTGAACCAGGCCTCCCTGGTGCACAGCTCTCCCTCCAACGCAGACAGGAAAAGCTATCAAGGAAATGGAATAAAATATTTCTCATTCTGTTCTTTAGGGCGATTGTCTGACACTTTTCTATATGTTTTGGCTCCCAGTGGCATAAGGAGGGCAGCTGGATAAATTTAAAATTCATACCTGGATTCTCTGTGTTGCAATGTATACRATCCACGAATGTGATAAACAGTATTCATCCCTGGCTGCTGTTAGGCTTTTTTCCTACAATTTTTGAGCTCAATTTTAAATATGAAATGCAGAGTGAATGCTATCTGAATGCCCCCTAATAAGTGAATGCATCAGAATGCTGCTTCTTTTAAGTATTAGCATTGCAGAAGAGAAATAACTATGCTGCATTTTTCCCTTTTGTTGCAATAGATTGAAATTATTGCTTTTTAAAAGATGCCCCAGATATCTTGGCTGTGGTAGCGCTAGTTCAACATAACAGGGTGATGCTTTGTGTGTCCTGCATTCAGAGCAGTGTTTACAGGAAAATGCTCAAGATTGTATTTGTATGTCTTTTGATGGCATGTAAACTGCATTATACACTGAGATTGCTTCTTTGAAATTAAAATTCTGTGCTCATGTAGGAGCAGGCCTTTGAGGACTAGCAGRAAGAATAGAGGTTGTATTTGAATTTATGATGCTAATGGTGATCATCTGCATTCCTTGGCCAGAGAGTTGCAGATTTTGGAGATTAAAAAAACATTCCAGCATTTTACTGGCATTATAAATAATCACACAGAGATGAAAACGTGCCTTTTCTTGCCAAAAGAATCTAGAAAAGCAGAAGATGGCAGGCCTGGAGGCCCAGAAGAGGCCCTTGATGCTGGCAGCACTGAATGGGCTCTCGGTTGCGAGGGTTCGTGTGCCGGAGGACAGCCAGGATGAAGTAGCCAAGGTGCCAATGGATGAGAGGGTAAGATGGAGCCTTCTGAAACGCTACTCATTTCTTTTGTTYCCAGCAGCAGAAAGTTTCCAAAGTATTAAAATTTCATTGAGAGTGGGAAACCATTTCTCTGTAACTGTCCTCAGAGCCATTAGTGGCCAAGGTCTGTGGTTAACAGTGATGCATCTTTGACGTTAAGCAAAACGTTAAATGGCTGTAAAATTAACTGGAGTCAGGGAAAGCCAAGGCTGTTCAATGTCATTCAAGATCAGGTTGTAAATCTAATATTTTGTACTTGTTTTTATTTACTTGATTGGGGAGTCTTTCTGTAGTGATTGTCATTAGATGCTATTCTCCATGTTTTGGTACAACTAACAAGTGCAGATAATGTCTCTAATTAGATTTAAAAAATCATGTGTCCTAATGGCTGCAGATGTGCATGTATATGGGATTTCAGAAATTAAAAACTGTTACTGGCATTAAAAATTGAGAGGCATTTGCAAGGAATCTTTCTTTCTGGCTTTCCAAATTGCATTTTGCAGACTTGCATTGTCTGGTATGCAGATAGAATTTACCCTGACTTGTACATATGTGGGATTTTGTACAGCCATAGAAATTGTATGCATACAAGTAAGGTGGTGTGAACCATACTACACTTCCCACAATGGGATCTTTTCATATAAAAAGAAATTTAAAGTATTTTTACAAATATTTGCTGTGGTGAAATCATGTATAAATATATACTGAATCAGGATAATATATGGCATATTCTTTCTTTCTCTGACCTAAACATGTTCAAGTCTGAAGTAGGAATGTAAAATTTGCTAATGGTTTCCGTCATGTTTACGTAAATAACTGCAGYTGACAAAAGAAAAGAGTAAAAGAATATTATGGTTATATGTTGAAATGTATAGAACTGATGCACGTGGCCTAGTGGCACACTGACGTCCTTCTAGGAACAGTTAATCATTGCGTATTCTTTTCTGCTAAATCTTAGTGCAAAATCTTGAGAAGGAAGTTGGAAGAGGGGATGGTGTTTACAGAATATGAGCAGATTCCAAAGAAAAAGGCCGAYGGGATCTTCACCACTGCTGCCTTGCCTGAAAACACTGAGCGCAACCGTGTCAGGGAGGTTGTTCCTTATGAAGAGAACCGAGTTGAGTTGGTGCCAACCAAAGAAAACAATTCAGGCTACATCAATGCTTCACACATAAAGGTAAGAGCTTCCTTGGACTTYGCATTGCAAATTGAGGTATGTTAGGGCTTTGTCCATGTGTGTGTGGATGCACAGCAGAGTGTTCTGTAATTCTGGAACTTACGGAAAGGTAAATTAATCAAAACAGAATGTGTTGCCACACCTTTGTGTCAACGTATGCATCTCTGAATTCCCACAACAATTAACATGCATGAGATGATTTATTTGCAGGAGACTTAGAAGTTGTTTTAGGGAGGCATTCTGCTTTTTTGTGCCTGTCTCTGCCAGCTGCTTATGAAATGTCTTTCTCAGGTAATGTAGAAAGATGCCCCATTTCTTAAACTCTGTGAAAATGATTTAGTCTAGCCGCAATGCAGTGAGACACAGTTGGCATGACTCTATACCTGAAAGAAAGAGCAGCAGAAAGCCAAGGCAACTAGTGGAAGTTTTTGATGGGGATTTCAGGTGGTGGGAAAGTTTGCACACTCAGACAATGCCTGTTGTGATTTATCAGTCAGAGTAGCCTGGCAGGCCACTGTGAGACGACAGCCACCAGTCTGCTTCCTTGACAGAAGAGGTCMTTGCCAAGGACCGGTACAGAAGTACTGTGCAGCGTTTGACTGCAACATCRTTTTTCTCCATCACTAGCATGCAGGATTTATTTTTAAAAACAACAGAGATGCAGTTCCATGCATGCAGCATTATGTCCAAAACAATACACGCAGCCCTCAGAGTAATGCATGTTCACATAGGTATTGCAGTTCTACATTTAAATAATTTCCACATTTCTTCCTGGTTTCATCGGGGCTGAGTGTCTAACTTATTTAGCATCCATAAAGATAACTGAAATATTCCTATAAATCTGCTTGGTTACAATATTGCACTCTTACATGTTAGAATAAATTTCTGTCAAAATACCACTTGGTAATTCAACATGGGAACAACTTAAGGTATTATTTGACTGTTACTTGCAAACATAGTCTATTTCTTTTTTTCTATGGAGTAAAATCTTTTTAAGATTAAAGAGAATTGCTGGCCTCCTTGGTTGTGATTTACAGCMTTAAATTCTGTTGATTGAAAACAGTTTTCTAAAACAGGATCCTGGCAGGTTACCGCTTTTCTCCCATAGCCTGGTAGGTTGTAGATACTGAGTTTTTGCATAATCAGGCATGGCTAGGATGATGAATTTCTATCCCCCCAATTTTTTATTTATACTGTGGGAGGGGATAAAGAAAGAAAAAAAGATTCCTAACATAAATTGTGTCCACAATGCCATTTTAGCCAGAAAAGAAATTTCCCTGGCCAGYTCCTAGTCCGCATTTTACCCTGTGTGTCAGTGCACTCATTTTGCATCCGTAGGGCACCCAGGAATATGTACCAGCATTTTCAGCGTATGACAATGGCTCTTGCCAATATTTTCCTCTCATGCTCCAAGCAGCAGCTGCAGGAGCCAAGCAGATGTTCTTTTGCTTAGAAGGTGAAATCGCATCTGTGAAATTCACCTCGGTAGTGGGGTGTGGGGTGTGTGTGTGTGTGTGTGTGTTTGCAGCCCAATATTCAATTTTTAATATCCTGCAGTCAGGGCACCAGTGCACAGTAACTGTTCCAGGCATCGCTTCCCTCCAGACTATTTATTGTTCTTTCATGTTGGCTGCCAGGAGGCTGGATGTTTGGACCAGAAGTCAGTAGACAAAGAAAACTCCTATATCACCCTGATAAGATCCATGCCTGGAGGATTCCAGCTCCCACTGCTCAGTCTGCAAAGCCCCACAGACTTTCAGGATTTCTGTTCTTGTTTACCACCCGGCTTTGCTGTTACGATGCTAAGGTTGTCATCTAGACCAGACACAGGAAACAAAATTGAATTTATGGACTACAGAAGAAAAAGAGGTTTTAAGACAATTATATCTGATTGCCAGTACTAACATAAAACACTAGGTAGTATTTTGCCAACACCACTATGCAAGTGCAAGACCAGCTCCACATCAGTGGTGCACAGCCTGCATTTCTGTCCAAGCACTTCATGAGTTTGCCTGCACTGGTCTTGGGTTTTTAAGCAGTCAGACATGAAGGTGAATAACATATAGCACAAAATAAGAAAGTGAACTCAGTGTAAAGGGATGAAAGCCTTTCCCAGTGCGGTGAGGAACTGGTTATCATTCAAATGCTGCACTAACTGCAGGTGCAAAAGCAAGCAGCTCAGTTTAATGAACAGCTGTTTGAATAACAAATAAACTGATTCTATTTATGAAAAAAAAATGTATTCAAAGACCTCTACCTCAAACATAGTATATGCTTAAACCTGTCAGAATTATTGATTGCTCCTTATAGGACTGTCYGCCAGCACCGTGATATTTATGGACATGTCAGCACTTCTGCTGTAAATCTTTTTCTCTGGGATTTATAACTTCGTTGTGAAAAGTGGCTGTGACCTAACTTGTAGAACTAGAAGGTCTTAGTTTGAGGAGGAAAAATATTTCAACTTCTGAGAATAATTAGTTCATTTGGTCTTGCTTTTAACTGGTAGGCATATTTTTTAAATGATATCTAGTATCTCTAAAAGTGTTGGAGTTCTTTGTACCTAAGGCTTTGTAAATCCTTGTTTTGGTACTTTAAAAATCATTCCATTATATGTTGTCATGCAAATACACAGCTCTTTCTGCAGGTCAGAAATCTGTGTTGGTTATGTATTGGGAAATAAGTTTGCATGACCATAGCTTTAGATAATTCTGCCTTTCCTCTGGCATTTGAAAGTCATTCAGTGCACTCGATTTACTCTGTAGTAGATTGTTGCCTCTAAACTGGAAAAAAAAAAAAAGGAATAAAATAAAATGAGTGAGGAAGATAAACTTGAAATGAAACCTGACGGTCTATCTTGATTTTATCAAGAGCCAGGAACAGGATTGCAGCCCTGCATTCAGCCCAACATGTGGACACAACTGTGTGAGCTGGGCAATGCTCTGGCCAGATCTCTAGCAGTGATTGGTGTAGCAAGATTCTGCTTAAGATTTTTTTTTTCCTTTATTTTCTGCTCAGGGGAGGGGAAAAAAAAAAAGTGAGGCCCTTAATCAGCAGAGACTTCAGCTTTCCTAGTGCAAAACATTCCTGCTATTTTGCTTTCTGCACAACTGTGTGTTATTTTGCAGGCAGGCAATGCCTTTTAAATGCATATGGACATTTCCTCTGGTGCCCAGTTTTTATTTCAGTGTGGGTCTGTCACAAAGCCCAGGGAAGTCGGTCAGCTGTTTATTGATATTTAAGTAACTTAAGCCCTCTCAGAAACACGGCCTTAAATAAATGTTTTTCTTTCAGCTATGGGATCCAGATGCAGTGGCAAGAAAAACGGGTGGTGTTTTGCTGACAGCATTTGGTTTATGGGCATCCGAAAAGGACTTTGAAACCACCAAAGACTGAGGGTTTTTTTTCAGATTTGCTATTATGAAAAGGATGATTCTTGCTTAACATTTTGATCTGTGTTAAAGGAATAAGCATTAAGGGTTTCATGACTGCCTCCTGAGCTCAAAGGGCAGTTCAGGCACTGTGGTACTGACTGCTTTTTTTTCTCCCCCTTGCTCCCAGGTCGCTGTAGGTGGGGAAGAGTGGCACTACATTGCCACCCAAGGGCCTCTGCCACACACGTGCCATGACTTCTGGCAGATGGTGTGGGAACAGGGCGTGAATGTTATAGCCATGGTCACGGCGGAAGAGGTATGTGAATCGCAGAGCGCCCTTCTTTCTGATGTGAGCAAACCTCCTGTTATCACCACTTCCCACTCCAGCAACCTGTTTTTCTATCAACAGCCCTTCTTCCTTTTGTTATCTTTCAGCGATTGCTTGTACTGCTGTAATGTTGTATTTTGTAACTCTCTAATACTCAGTTTGGCAAGTACTGAAGTGAAGTGAGAACACCCCCATTCCCTCCCCGCTTGGTTTCAGTTTGGCCAAACAAAGCAAAGATATTTCCCCTGGAATCCGAGAGGAGCCCTGAGCCGCTCCTGCTTGAAAGGACACACGTTTCCACCCCGTCCAAGGCCAGCTCTGCATACCCTCACTCTTATCAGCGGAGAAGAGACCAGGAGCTGTTGTTTCCGTAGTAGTATCCATTAGAAAAAAAAAAAAAAAGAAAAATCTTTTTATTCATATGCCAAGCAAAACAGTTATTTCTATTGTAATCCAAGAACTMTTTGCTATGTTATAAAATCCGGTATATGTTGCTGCTGTAGCTTTCAGCCTCATGCCTGGTTACTTTTAACAAAAATGCTGAGGATGCCATATGACATCGGGTCCCTATTCCAAASAATGATCCAGAGCAGGAAAGCTGCTGGAAAGGATCTCTTTCCCTATGCAGAGGGGAGGCTGCCCAAGGAGCACTTGATTTGCTCCTGGAGGCAGTAGTTGGCTTTTGCCTTGAGGCAAAAGCTTTTCCTTCCCATTTCTAATGAGTCTGTTATGTATGTAAATACTAATCCTTCTCTCACTTCCAAGTGTAGGAATTGGGAATAAGTTATGACTGAGAGCTTTATTGGGTACTTCATTTACTTCATGAGATGCTGCTTCCTCTTCCCATCATTTGGAAGAAGATAAGTGAGGGAACTTGGCTTATCCGCACGGTTTTGTGCCTTGTTTGTAGAGAACTATAACAGCAACAGCTAAAGGGTATTTCATTCATGCTTTCATCTTGCTTTGTTTGCTTAAGGAGGGAGGAAGGAGCAAGAGTCATCGCTACTGGCCTAAGCTGGGCTCCAAGCACAGCTCAGCCACTTACGGCAAGTTCAAGGTGACGACCAAGTTCCGCACGGACTCGGGCTGCTACGCGACCACGGGGCTCAAGGTCAAGCACCTCCTGTCCGGACAGGAGAGGACTGTGTGGCACTTGCAATATACCGACTGGCCAGACCATGGCTGTCCGGAGGAAGTCCAAGGATTTTTATGTAAGATTCCTGAAGTTGCATGGGGAAAGACATAAAAGAAGTTTGCCCACACTGAATTCAGTTCATTGCACTCGTTAGAGCTAAACTATTAAATCACTACAGCAACTGTTAAATAGTTATTGCTGTGGAGTATGGAGGCCTAAGATGGGTCAGACTTTGCTGTAGTTTGGGAAAAGAGTGGGAGATGAGATGGTTGAGGATCCCAGTCCTGAAAGCTCTGACATAACTGGAGGTAAAAACAGTGCCAACCATAGTGCTAAAGCCCTGTGCAATTTTAAATAGCAGGATGCCCACTGCAGCTGATCTGTCTGTGTAAGTTTTGGCTACTTTCCAGCTCCCTCATGGGTGCATGAGGCATTACGCTGCACACAGATGTGGTTAGGGAGAACTAGGTGAGACGCTAGTGAAACACGGCACAACTCCACTGTTTCTTAAGAGGCCCCAAGAGCTAACAGCCAGGATTTGGTAATCCAGATGCTTCGGACCTATTGCACAGGAGCAGAGTCCTCCATCACGTGCTCAGTAAACCTGAACTTGGTGCCAAGGCAGTGTGGACTCTTCTAACCGTGTATTTACCCAGGCGATGCCAAGAGCTTTCCCAGATAAACACTGGTCTTGGTGCATGCGTTTCTGAGAACACCACCATTCATCTCTAATGACTTCATATTTCCTATTCCTCACCAAACAATAAACGCTACTGTGTTAAGTAACACCAATTCAGCCACTATTTAACCAAAWCCACATCCATGGTGCTACAGTGGTGTTTTGTACAGAGATCCTAAGGTTATCAGCCAAGGACAGTGTACGTGGTCTCCAGCACTGATGTTCTGGAGATGCCACCTTAGTTCCTGCGCAAGGTCTGTGGCCTATGGCCAGTGTGGCTCAGAGSGAGCTCAGTCCTCACTCAGACCTTTCAGTTCCACGTCACTGTAGTCACACTGTTTCAGCACCTCACTTCTGTTTGCRTGGAATAAGCTTGATATGAATCACATGTCCTTCTTTTTCCCAGCTTCTTTTTCTCCAGGACAGAAAACAGAAATAACATTTCAGCTTTGGCAAAGCAGTGCAAAGGGATTTGCCTTGGTGGCAAAGCTATTTAGCTGGTTCTCACTGCCCGATTTCTAGTTTGTTTTCTGCTTTGTTTCTYTTACCAAACCCTGTAGCTGTGGTTGGGCACAGCAGTAATTGGGACAGGCTTGTCCCTGTTTCCTCTGCATATTTTTTTGCCACTAAGTACAATTCTCCTTCATAGTGTGCTTTAAAATGATGATTTCCTGGTGCTAGTAGGACTGTAGACACAGCCTGCCTGGGTCTGAAGGACTCTCCGGGCTGCAGAGTCAGGCCGTAAGGAATTCAGGAAGGAAGGTTTGGCTGAGATCTCACAGACGATTTCCTAGAGACTGGTAGTTACGCATCTTGGTGGACTTTTCCAGATCAAGCCTGTCATCTCTGAGGTGCTTCTCCATGATGCTGCAATAATATTTAGAGGCCATGACCTGAGTTAGTTTGTTGTGTGCTTGTCTAACATGGTGGACTTCCAACCAGAGCAGAGAAGGACCTTCTCAGAAGCACCTTCTCTGTGGAGAGCAGAGAAGGTTCTCTGTGTAGGTTGGCAATAGAACACATTCTTGTGGGTACTGCTAGAAGAGTTGCACAAGATACTTGTTCCTGGTTCTTGAACTTTCTAGACCACGTGGTCTACAGACAATAAGCCCCCTGAAGGGCTCATAGCTGCAGAGAAACAAAGTCTGAGCAGAGATGGGYGAGATCCTGCCTCCTCCCCAAAAGAAAAAGGGGGGAAAAGGGGGCAGATGGATGCTCGCTTCCCATCTGATATTGGCTTTGACAGGCAGACGTTTCAAAGGGATTTAACTGTTATTTTGATCCCAGCCTGCTAATAGCAGGCATTGCTGTAAGTAATGTCTAGAATCATCTGCTTAGGGGACCTAGAGATTTGCAGAGGGGAAAACAGAATTTAATTTTTTAAAAGAACTATTTAATTTGAAGGAGCAAACTCCCAAGTAATAATTGACAGCCAGCTGGTAGTTGCTGGATTTGCCATTATTCAGCGCACCTGGGCCAAAATAATTAGTACATACTAAAAAAATATAAATTATTATCATTCTGATAGAGTGCTTTTTGCGTATTTTTCCCCTTTTTTGTGTATATCTGTATAGATTTCTGCAACCTTGACTGTGATTTATGTTGCAGTTTACTTGGAGGAGATACAGTCGGTGCGTCGCCATACCAACAGTGTGCTGGACAGCAGCAACAACTGCAACCCTCCCATCGTGGTTCACTGCAGCGCGGGGGTCGGGAGGACCGGCGTGGTTATCCTGACAGAGCTCATGATCGGGTGCTTGGAGCATAACGAGGTGAGTGAGCTTCTCCCTCCTCAGGACCAACCCTGACTTCGTTGCTTAGCCAGCTAGCTCTGCTGCTGAATTTAAAATTAAAAGGTATTGAAATGCCTGGTTTCTGTTGGTTTTGTTAAAAAGGCGGCTTAAGTGCAACAGACAGAGATTTCCCATGGCAAGTTACTTTTTGCAGGTTGCCATTGGGTTGATTTTTATGCATTTTTATTAATATTATTTTAATGCATTCAAAATTAGGACTACTTTCTCTCTTTTGAGATTTGCTSTAATTTATATGGGTGTTTAATTAACAGCCTAGAGACAGCATGTCCACAAGGACATCTTGAAAGAAACTTAAAAAAAAAAAAAAGCCTACTTCTAAGATCTTTTAACTAATGTTTCCTATTCTCTAAATTCACTGTGTAGTCTCCTTCCTCTCTCATACTGTCTCTTGAATCTCATTTGGAACAAAACTCAGCTGTGGGTTTTAAAAGCAGTGTGTGCCTGTGCTCTGAAGAGTGGCAGCCAGTATTACAAGCTTAGCTGTGCTGTCTGGAGCAGTGTTAAGAGGAGCAGCATTGGCAGAGCAACCCTGTGTAGCTGCCTGCTTTCTGTTCGTGTCCTCTTGCTGGGGAACTGGGCAGATAAAACACCCACCTGCAGTAGCAGTGCCCACGCACCTCCAACCTGGGCAAAACAACCATTGACCCCAAGGGGTTTCTGTTCAAAGTGGAAAACCTCTTTCAGAGGTAAGAATGTAGCAAGAGACACAAATAGATATGTGCTGTCTGTCCCTCCCAGTGATTACTCATCTGTTGGATGGGACACAGTGCAGGGATCACTGGATGTACATACCTGAAGGAGCAGAAATGCTGACTTACTTTGTGCATTACTGTTAAGTTATGGACTGGGGCCTTGCTGTGCAAGGTGCTATATGAAGGGCAACTTGCTTGCTCATTCAACGCTGTGAGTCCTAAAGGAGACATGAACCAGTCAGCTTTGCTTTTCATGAACAGAAATACAGAGCTTCATGTTGGTCTTCTCTCTTATCCCCCTCCAGTTTTATTGTTGTTCTTTGCGAGGTGAGAAATATTAGATGCAAGATCAATCTGTGCCACAAAAAAGCACTATGTTGTAGTTGCAAGTCATCTCTACTACTACTGGGCCTCTTTGAGCAYGATGAACCTCCTCAAACTTTGGTTGAGCTTTGCTAGGGCTCACCTGGATCGCTTTTTCACAGCTTAAGCGTGGTTTCTTACTTTTTCATGCTCTTATTTCTTCTTTTTTAACTTTCATTTTCCTTTTCCCATGATTCCTTTTATGGAGGACAAGAAGGTGTCGAGGACACCTACATGTAAGGTTTGGCAGCGCTACAGCCATCACATATCAGCTGAGCATTTAGTGACCGCTCCTACAAGAGGAATGGGTCTGACTCTTGAGCCTGACTCTTTCCATATGTGCAGGCACCTGGAAACAGATGATACTGCTGTTCACGCGGCAGCYGTGAAATTGCTGCACTCCAGAAGAAATCTGGGTGGTTGTAAGGTCCCTACTTAAAACACTTGCGAGTAATGTTTACCTGTGTCTGCTTTGTAGCAACCTCGGTATGCTCGTGGTGTGCCAGCAGCAGACACCAATAGTTGTGCAGCTCTGYGGCCACCTCAGCTTGTCTGCGGTTACAGCAGGCACCCATTGCACCAAAAATAGACGAGTAGCAACCGAAGATAAAGGAGGAACCCAGACATTTTGGCATGGGAGCGGGCCTGAGCGTTCAGAGGAAATCTCATCAACGTCACTAGGAGCTGATGGTAGTGCTCCCTAATAAGGGACTTTTCTGATGTTTCTTAATTAAAGCATWAATACTTTCCACTTGTTTATTGTGGAAATCATTATTAATATTATAAACAACTTCCCTGAAGGGCCTTGTTGCTCAAGATTGTACTAAGTTATTATTTTTAGTTTGTTAAAACCAAATTAAAAAATAAAAATAAGGCCTAACATTTCATTACAAGTTAAGTTTTCAGCTTGTGACAGATATTGCGCTGTGCACAGAGGATTCTTTTTCATGCAGCAGTTTTACCGGTTTGTTTTGAAGTGAGGTTACTTCTTGTTGCCTTTTTTCTTTAAATAAAATTGCTTATTATTTAAAATGCTTACAAGTAAGCTCATTTTCTCAAAAGACTTGTAGTAAATAAATGTATTAAGATTAACATATTATTGAAGAAGAAAAGGGAATAAGATTAAAAATTCTGACACAGATCAGATCAAGTCTGAAGCGGTGCTGGAACTAGAAGCAAATCTCTTGATTTTGAGGATTTCAGGTTTAGGAAAACCAGTTTTAATCAACTTGTTATAACTTTAGTTACTGTGGCTTCTGAGCACTTGATGGTTGAATCTAAACCTTTTAGATCTCATTGCAGGAATACTTTTTCAGTTGCTTGCTATATATAGCAAGTAATATGTCACATCATTGCATCCTTATTGCTGTAAACATGTACAGCAACAAATTAACTGAGGCTCTATCGACTTTTAGTTCTGACTTGGCACTGGGACGTGAATTGATTGCAGTTACAGACATCTTCATGCATTCATACGGACATCTTCTTTACATCTACATAGTATAGATGTAAAATTAAGTAACGCTTTTATACTTTCTTCTTGCAGTTGTCACCTTAGCAAAATACTACTTCTCTTTCATGGGCCTGTATTGTAATGAATCTGAATGTCAATATTCTGCTTTTATGGGGTTAAATGCTTGTTAAGATTGAACACAAATAGGAAGGTCCCAAGCAAGAGGAGCTTCTGTTTCCTTTCTGAGATAAATCAAAGCCATCTCCATTAGGAAAAGGTGCAGGTAGCCGGTGTTTAGCATGTGCTACTACAGGCCTGGTAAAAAATCAACAGGTTGTCACGTGCTGAACCGCTGGGACAGGAGCGGGGCTGCTCAGGTGGAAGCTGGCCTGCATTTTTCTTGCAGCTGCTCAGGTGCCATCGAGTTCTGCRTGACTTTGCTTGGTGAGAAGCAGGCGCCTTTCGTACTCACCAGATTGCCCAGCGAGGCATTCTCTGGGTTAGCTGAACCAGCTGAAAATCAGAGCTTATGCTTTCCCCTGCACCCCTTTGAAAATAATACACCATTTACTCATCGCAGCTTACGCGGCCTTATGCTTGTTGACTCTCTAGAACTGTCCTTTCGCAGTGGCTTGTTTGGGGATGTAGTGGAATATTTAGCTGGGTTTCCAGAAATCGATAGTACTTCRGCTTGGGCTTGTTTGCACAGAACGAGATTCTTAATTTTTTAAAAATGTACAGAAATGGATATGCAGTGTGATTTCTRTATTTAAACTTTACAAAAATTTTACACTGGGCTTGAAAATCAACTCCCCAGCAGTCCTACATTATTTTGCTGTTGTTTAGTCCGTGCATTGTCCATGTACCGTTTCTCACCCTAGACAAAAAGACTTGCTGGGTTCCCTTGTGTGTCTCTAGCATGGCAAACTGGCATTACAAGGTGCAGTTTGTGTTACTTGATAGAATGAGTGTTGCTCATACATGTAATATGTAGTATGAGTGATCACRTAGTTATTTGCCCATTTAGGTTGGTTCAGAAATTTCTGTTTCCCTAGGAAAAGGATTACATTTATATGTAATACCATTTTACTCATTGAAGTTATGTATAAAGTTTCTGGGGAAAAAAAATGTGGTATTTCACTACGGTTGGTTATAATGCATTACATTATTTAACTATAGTACAATTCCTTGTGCTAACTATATTCTTGTCTTTAAATCAGGTGAAGTGGTGCTTTCTGGATTTAATGAATCTACCTCCTTATGTCTTTTTTTGCCCTCACTTTACAGAAAGTGGATGTGCCAGTGATGCTGAGACACCTACGGGAGCAGAGAATGTTTATGATCCAGACCATAGCCCAGTACAAATTTGTCTATCAAGTGCTCATCCAGTTCCTGCAGAACTCCAGACTTATTTAATCTCTTTGAAGATCCCAAACGTAGGTTTCTGGATTTGACTGAACCTTGCTGATAAGAGAGGAACTGCCTTGATAACATTGTGTGCATATATTGTACTTACTCAAGTTGTCTTGAACGTAAGCAATGATTATTCTTTACTAGAGTCTCACATGGATTATTTTATACAAGATATAATTTATTTTTCTTGGAATAATTTGTGAATTACTTTAACTTGTGAAACTTACAGTAACCTTTGAATTGAACCACATTTGACATGACTGATCTGCAGTGTAACATGTTCATAGGGAAAAGCAATCTTCTCTAAAGGTGCAGTGTACCAGCTTTTAGCTTGCTACGTGGTTTATGAGTTAAACAGTTTTTGGCAGTAGACTTCCTTCTCAGATAAGAATATTGTGGAGTCAAATGTGTGGCTTCCAAGGTAAAAATGAGACCCACTACATGTCATCAAGGGTTGTGCAGGAGAGGAGTCTGAGGATGCAGAATCCTGAGGTAGAGACCTGTGTCTGCACACGCAGCAGACACCAGCAGATACCTGTGTCTGCACACGCAGCAGGGAGAGTTACAGAGGGCTCTAACACAGGCAGTTCTGAGAGCAGAGGACTCGGGGTGCTAAAACTGTTCAAATTTCACAGGAATTACAGTTGCAGTTTAGTCCTTGAAAGAAGCAATASTGGATCTTTAAAATGAGGTCTTTACCAGCCTTTGGAGGGATTCTTAAGAGATGAAGTGCTGGAAAAACAGCACAGAGTGAGACGAGGTCCGTCAGTGAGTCCTCCCTGTAAGTGTGGATTGAAGGGCAGAGGCGTTTTCTGCTGTTCCTCATCCCCTTAAGCTGCCATCTTCCTGCCACCAGTCCTGCTCTTGGCTGCACTTGCCTGGACTTGTTGGTCCTGAAGGTTCAATGGAGAACAGGCCAGAATGGAAAGGAGCCCTGGAGGACTCTGTCCCAGCGCTGCTCGCAGCTGCACCAACTTCAAAGGTGGATCGGGCACCCAAGGMCACGTCCAGTTGAGTTTTAAAAATCTCCAAAGGCCCTTACCAGGCCCCTTGTAGCAAGGCTTAGCCATCGTTGTGGTGAAGTTATTTTTCAGATTCTTTGGTTTAATCTTTTAGCCCCTCGTTGCTTTTGCTTGGCATGCCTACCTGCTAACCCTGGCCATCCTCATCTCTGAGCCCTTCTTCTCTGGCAGCTGGGCCCCCCCAGCTGTCCCCTCTCTCCTTTTAGGGGATCTCTGCCAATTCCTAAGTGTTTTGTCCTCCTTCTGACTTGCATCCCCATCATCACCCTACTAGCTGGTGCTTTATACTATCTCCACAGCCTTGGCAGATAAACAGTCTGATCTCCTGTGTTTTTTTTTTTTCTGCCTCCCAGTTTCCCACTGTGTTTCTCTGCTGGATGGGATTGTTTGTTTATTTTGAGCATACAGCTGCTATGCCATGGCACTGAGGGAAGTGCAGGCATTGGCCTTTCTTCAATGRAAAGCTTCAGCAGTAGCAGATGGGATAGGTCAGATAACATATTACTAGAGTCTGTGGGCCAGAAGTCCCCCAAAAGTCATAAGATCACAGAATTGTTGGGGCTGGAAGAGACTTCTGGAGATCACCTAGTCCAACACCCCTGCCCAAGCAGGGTCACCTACAGCACRTTATCTGGACACTGCGTYCTGTCAGCTTTTGAATATTTCCAAGGATGGAGACTCCACAGCCTCTCTGGACAACCTGTTCCAATGTTTAACTACCTTCACAATGAAATGTTTTCTTCTGTTCAGATGGAATCTCTTGTATTTTGCCTCTTGTCCTGTCCCTGGGCACCACTGAGAAGCATCTGGCTCTGGCTTCTTTAGAGTGTCCCCTCAGTTATTTATAYRCRTTTATCAGATCCCCTGAGCCTTCTCTTCTCCAAGCTAAACAGCTCCAGCTCTCTCAGCCTTTTCCCATATGGCAGATGCTTCAGTAATAATCTTAATAATCTTAGTGGCCATTTGCTGGTCTTCCTCCTGTAGCTCTGTGTCTCTCTTGAACTGTGAAGCCCGGAACTGGACCCTGTAGACTGGATACGTCCTCACCAGGGCTGAGCTCTCTTGACCTGCTGGCAATGCTTTGCCAAACACAGCCCAGGATACCACGGCCCTTCTTGGCCACAATTGCTGGTTCATGGGCARCTTGTCCACCAGGACTCCCAGGTCCTTCACTGCAGCTCTCCAGCTGGACCCCAGCCTGTCCTGCTGTGTATGGGATAAATCCTCCCAGAGAGCAGTACTTGGCACGTCCCCTTTTTGCCTCTGCTCATTTCTCCAGCTCGGGAAGGTCTTTCTGAATAGCAGCACAACCATCTGGTTGGTTTATCAGCCACTCCTGGTTTGGTATCTTCCTAGTTTTCTGTCTACCTACTATGAAAACGCAGATCATAATCCAGCAAGTCTGCAAGGCAGTTGTTGTTTAAGAGAATCAGAAATACTGTGCTTATTTCTGCTGCTGCTTTTCTGAAAGTCCCTTCYTCTTTGGCAGCAAAATTCAAGATTGTTGTTCTAAATGTGTGTCAATGCATAAAGGCCTGTGGCCTACACGCAACCTCAGMTTCAGTAGAATCACTAAAGGGACCTATACATCTCCCTTTCCCTAAAATCTGAGTTTAATCTCCCTTTCAATACTTGAATGCTTCTCAAAATGCCTTTAAGACTCCACTGTGGTTTTGCTTGGCACCATGCAGTACAGGCCTAATGATACAAGAAGAAATCTCGTGGAAACTGCTAGCTACCAGCGAGTGTTTATGAGTTATATAGCTATGATGTCTTGACCATGCTCTTTTTAAGGATCACCTGAGTTTTCAGTCAGCTTCAGTTTTGTCTCTAATTTCTTCTGCCCATGCCAACATATCTCTTGTTAAATTAGCAGCAACCATTTAAAGTCTTTTCAGCAGCATCTGCATGATAATTGCACAGAAATGCTTTATATCTGGGAAACAAGCCAAGGAATAAACCTTAAAGCAAAGTGTATTAAATTAGTTATCTCATTATAGCTTTTTGAATAATTTCCTAATGATGAATTAAGTTTGAACTCAGAGCTGTCAAGTCCCATTGCTCCAATTGGAATTGAGAGGTAGAAAATCAGAAGGGAAAATAATCTGTTCCCGTGTCTTACTTTTCAGCTATTTTTGGTTGAAATGCATGCTAGTATTTCCACAGTAAGCAGAGAAAAGGTTATTTCATAAAAGAAAGTAAATAGCTGTGTTTAAAAGGAAGAAAATTAGGCAAATGTCTTTTATGCAAAGGCACATCATAGATGTCTTAGAAAAATATTAATTACAGAATGGCACCAAAAAGGCTTTCCAAATTAAGTCAGTGCCTATTAATGAGGCAAATAAATGGCCACATAGTAAACAATCATTTCCAATTAACTCCTAACATGGCTGGTATGGTAGATAGAGGCCGATGTGACTCATTTTCCCCTTTTATTTGGAAAGAATGGTAATTTAAAACTTTTTCCTTTCATCTGACTTCAATGTATTTTTCCTGCTAGATTTTATCTTGACTAGATCTGCTAATATCACAGGGGATCTGGGCGAGTGCAGGTCTTCAGAGCTTCCTTTCCACCTCAGCTTGCAGCCACACTGGAGCACGCCTCTGTTTTTGTGATTGAAATGTGATACAGTTTTGCAGGGGGAAAAACTGAACCTTCTTCTAACTTTGAACCTGCTGTAGTTTTATCAGACCGAAATTGCTTGGGCAGTATTTCCTAACCTTTAGGGAGTGACAGGAAAATGCATTTTGTATCCAGTTTCATTAGTCATAGCAGGAATGAGAGCGGGAGACTTAAAGAAGCAGGACTGCTTAATTTCTGTCCCACAAACTGAACTACAGTGTTTGGACAGAAAAGGAGGACAGTTTAGAGCTGCGCTTTGTGGCTTGCACACTTCCTARCATCAAAGCGTGGCCATGGGGCGGTTGCCAGACACTGTTCATCCCTTTGGAGTAGAGATGGAATTGAAAAGTCTTACAAAAATGCAGCAGTTCTCTGGGAATGGAGCTGCATCTCTCAGGAGTTGATGAAACAAGAGGGTTCTCCAGGGCTTGCCCAGTTGTTCTCTGGCACATTTAGCCTATTTTCCTTCATTTCCTTTGCAACAGAGAACTTGGAATGGTTGGATGAGCCTGACTTAGGGGTCCCTTATGTTTATTTTTCTTTTCATGCACTTTTTAATGTGTATTTAATGTTGCCATTTAACAGCATACCAGTGGTGGTATTAAGATT
The DNA here is from genome assembly GCF_003342845.1 of Nothoprocta perdicaria. Taxonomy (NCBI): domain Eukaryota; kingdom Metazoa; phylum Chordata; class Aves; order Tinamiformes; family Tinamidae; genus Nothoprocta; species Nothoprocta perdicaria. Next base: position 2,632,749 of record NW_020455799.1, read on the forward strand.
GCTGGCACCCAAGCTTTGGTTAACGTTCGTAGTTTATGGTCTGAGCATTTCATGATTACCGCTCTGGATTCAGGGAGGGGATTGATGACTGCCGGGTTTTGACGCTGCTCAGTGCCATAGATGTCCTGTTTTGTCCTCCACGTGCTGCGATGGAGAATGGGAGAGCTCGGCCCAGAATGCTCCGCTTTATGGGCAATGCCTTTTCCCTAAAATAGTGTTTCAGCTGACAGTGTGAGACACCAGGGCGAATTTATTCAACCTATTGCTAACGCAGTCATTGTAAAACAGTCTAYTGAAGTACGTTTCTGTTCCATTTACTTAAATCAGCCACCTCAACTACAAACATTAAATATGTGCATGTTTTCAAGAGGTTTTTTAAATTATTCCTTTTCTGCAAACAGCCAAATATGCAAATAGTGAAACAGTTTGGAAGTGAATGCGTGGCAATCAGTGCTTCAATGGAGAAGGTCATCTTAAGCTAATAATTGAATTTTAGTTTTTGACTCAGGCCTTGCTATGTCATTATAGCCCCTACAGGTGACCCCAAAGCAAACGCTGCTGCGGGTGCAGCGGGCAGAACGGCTGCGCTGGATTCGGGGTGAGCGACCGCAGAGCGTTCGCAGCAGGGGCCTTCCCCAGGGCGCCCTGCGATGGGGCTGAGGGCTGAACTCACCCTTGGYGGCCTCGCTGAGCGTTTGTGACTGTTGTGCTCGAGACGGGCAATGCTGCTCTAGCATCTCGGCACCGTCACTGAGAGGCTGCAATAAAATTCGGCCACCGTCTGTTGGGGAAAGCAAGCTTTGCGTCTGGAGAACCAGGGTGGCTCCCATTTCATGCAACRGAGGATGCCTGATATTGGAGGTGCAAATAGCCAAATCTCATCTGACAAGCACTGCTTAAAACCGTTATTTGTCCCGTAGTCTATAAAAGCAGATATAAACCTGCTAACGTATAACCACAGGCGTGGGCAAGATTGAGTGTGGATTTTGATGCCAACATGTGAACGGGTCCCCTGTCAAAGTCCTGAAAGCGACAGTCTCCCGTTTGTTCTCAGCCTTGCCTACAGGGCTTTTCCTGTAGAATCCGGTGCAGTTCTTGCATTTAGTGAGAGGAGGACGTTACACCTGCAGCATCTGGTAACCCTGACTTGCAGGGATGTGAAGGTCTGCAGTTTGAGACAGGGCTGTTGGGCAAAGAGGAAGTGGAGCTTTTGGCCACAGACAACCTCCTGTTAAATGGTGAAACAAAACACTAGTGCATGAGTCAAAAAAAAAATAGCCTTTATATTTATTTTTAAAGTAAAAAAAAAATATTTTTGTTAACATAATATGCTCTGAAAGCAGTGAAGTTCCCTGGTTCCTCCCAGCCATTTCTCAGCATGCTGCTTCAGTGTTTCAAGGTCTTGATGCCCGGKGTTTGTGTGGACCCTTATTGAGAGCTTCCCACGTGCTGCTGTTCCAGGACGTTGCCCTTTCCCTGAACAATCCCTGYACTATTTAACAGTAGTAGAAAACTAATACTTCCGCAGAGCCCTGAAGCGAGTCTAGTGTTGAGTGGTTTGTTCTTCTAAATACTTCAGTAGCAGTCTTGCCTGATACACAAATAAGAGCAAATGAGAATGGTTTCCTACAAAACACTTCCTTGACATCCTATCTCTGATAAGGGCTTGTTGATACTGTTAAGAGATATATCCAGCTCCAGCATATTGCATTCAGCCCCTTGAGCATCGTGCCTGGCAGTCAGTGATCTAGGGGCTTTCTGAGGTGTTTAATTCATCATTCATCATGTTTAATTAAAYGCTGATGGATCAATCTTCCATGAATTGCCTAATTTCTTTTAAACCCATTTATTCTTCTGGCCTTCACAACATCCTGTGTTAGTGGGTTGCACAACTTAATTAGATGTTATATGAACAAGGGCTTCTTGTGCATGGTATTTTCTTGCTGCTACTCAATAGTTTTTAAAAGAAAGTATATTCTTACTGCCAAAAACACAGCTAGCAGTATGATTATCCCGTTGAGATTGCTCCTTATGGAAAACAGTTTTCCTCCTTAGTAAAGTACCTTTGGTTATTTTACCAAGGAAAAAAAGTTTACACATGCAGATGACTGTACTGCTCCCACATATAACTGTGTGGGACATGTTAAAGGAAATAACATGTTTAAGTTAGTTTTAYACCGCTGGGTTTTACTGTCCTGTTTTACTTCAGTATTTTGATGATTCCTGTTGTATTTGCTCTGTGCCTCTGTACSTGACAGTTTAGTGCAGAACAGTGATTTAACCATCTCCCCCTCTCCCTGTACGTGTGCRGTTTGCAGACAAGTGAGACATCACTTACATGCTCTTCTTTTTCCCCACTCCCTCCTATCCGGGCTGAACAGCCCAGCTGTTTTATACTATTGAAAGTCTTTAAAAAAATCTATGCATGCTATTTTATATTCTAATGTATTATTCATATCAGTACATAAGCTTATGCTTGTCAGTTTTATCCTGTGTATAGAACTGATTACTTTTGACAGTATTTTTGCACTGTTTCTCTTCTTTCTCTTTTTATAAAGTTCTATTCATCGTTAATTGACTGCAGTAATTTTTTTACCTCTTTCACTGCCTTTGTGTAAATAGTTCCTTATATGCCTTTTCAAACATGAGAATGTCTTCAGTCACTAAGTTGTTTTTGTTTTTTTTTTGGCAAGACTGTCCTTCATTATTCACAATATACAATAAAACTTTTTTTTTTTTCAAGGAAGGCCATGCTTATGTTATTTCCTTTGTGAATTTAAGGTTTTACATTTGCAGTGCTCTCCCTTCTGAGAGTTTCCCTTGCCAGAGTCACACGGAATTTCAAAGAACCTCCTGTAAACAGCAATCCGGCTTTATAGGGGCAAGACTCACACTGGTGCTCTCCCTGGCCCAGTATCATTTTTGGAAGCGGAACAGGTCCAGAGCCAAGCATTCCCTTTTCTAAGAGCTGTGGTATTCTCCTGGAAAAGAGGCTGTTTGCCAAGATAAATTTTGACAAAAATTGTCAAGTATAATACATTCCTTCTCAGGGAATCATTTAATCCACCACCACTTGCTAGAGCAGTAGAAGCTTTCAGGAAGTGTCCAGCCCTCCTTCTGTAGCAATTTTAGTTTCAGAGCAGTGCTTACAAGAAAGAACTTGATAAAAACATTGATAGAACAACCCAACACTTGCCTAAGCCCATGCATAGAAAAAAGCCAAGGTTCTCTCTAGATTCTTCCTCCCTGAACAAGTTCCTCAGTTAACAGTAACTGCTACCAAACTAACAGGTTTAGGCCAGTGCTGAAATCCACTTGGTCCAACTTGCACAAGGGGCCTCTGCACAAGCAGAGGGTTTATGCCCTGGGCAATTCTTCAGGTAGGTGCTGACATTCCCTGTTCAGGGCACACAGAGATGAACCCTCACCTGCCWGAAACAGTGATGGGGCTGCCCATTAACCAGCAGAAGGAAAGGAGGCGGCTCTCTTGCACAGTGCAAGAATTCCTCACCGAAGCTGATACCTAAAACAAAAACAAAACCCTACAGCTTTTGCTAATAATTAGCCAGAACAAATAAAAAGATACTGGGAGAAAGGAGATGTCGCAAAACCATTGCATTCATGCCAATAACCACAAGAGGGGTCAGACCACTTTTTATTTACTTTACACAAATAAGATAGATACACATTGTAAGTCATAAAGTTAGTCATTTTTTTTTTGCACATGATCTGTCAAAATGCGTACCCCTTCTGAAACCATGATGTTTCCTTTAAAAGGCAATCAGAGAGCTGTAGAAGCAAGAAACATTTTTCAAGGCCTAAGTGTGTTTGTCATTCCAATTATAGGACAGACATGTGTTCATACGGTACCACTTTTCAAAGCACTCCTGAAGATTTCCGTAACAAGGCTTTTTAAATAAAGGTTTGAAGGATTGCATAGATTCAAAGGCTCAGTGGTCCTCTAATTCCTGTTTGATCTCTGAAATGTATGGATGATCTTTCCCGTGTGCTACTTCCATGATAGCAATTGCCTATGAAAAGAAAAAAAAATATTCACACAATTGATTCATATATAACACCAGGCTATAAATACTCTCTTCAGAGGTTTGAAACAGTCTGACACCTCTAGCTACTTTTTGTCCCCTTGTAGTCATAAACCCAGTAGGAAATAAAATGAATTTCAAAACTAAGTAATAAAGGTTTTTACATTCATAGAATACACCTTTCATCTTAAAGGATCCCAAAGCACCTTTCAAAATGACATTCCTGACAAAACTACTTTGAATGCAATCAGCTCTAGGACAGAAAACTTGCAAGCGGGGTGGGGAATATTCCGGCAGAGGACATAACCAGTATCAGATAGAGAGCTCTGTTCCTACCCATTTATCCCTCAGCTCTCAGGCTGATGAGAGGAGCTATTRCAAAAGTTACTTTAAGAGGTTTCAGACCTGAGTGTACAAACCCTTCACCTCTTCTTCCCCAGGAGCTACCTGTGCTTTAAGGAGGAAGCGACCGCTGGTGTAACCACTGCAGGGAACGCGAGAGCTCATGAGACGCCTGCGCATCCCTGCTCCGGCCTCCCTGCCGTGTTAGCCAGGGACAGCCCTGCTCCCGGCAGTGCATCCCACACGCCTGCAGCTTCCTGCCAATATCCACAGCGCATCACAGAGGGGGTTTTGCAGGCAAGTTTTCCACTTGAGAAAAGCAGAGCAGTGGCCTCAAACAGATGTAAGGAAGCAGCACAGATGGAACCCAAAGCAGTGAATTAGCCATATGCCTGAGGACACCTCAGCGCTCTGGYCTTCAAGGAAGTGAGGAGCTGCAGCAGCCTCGTGGTGAGGCCATTCGGTTGCTGGGCTCCTCTCAGGAAGAGGTAACCACCTCTGCTGGGAGCGCAGCAGGAGCCCGCTCTGAGCAGCGGCTCCGTTCCCCCTGCCCCTGTCCTGCCCCACAGGGACAGGGCGGCTTTCGGCACCAGCTCCTTGCTAACCAACAAGGACAAGAGTTCTGTTTTCTGCCGCATCCCAAACATCAAGCACTGGGATAACTCTGGGCAGGTCCTGGAGGCAGCTTTTGGGAATGAGTCACTGGAGATGTTTGTGTTCAGAAGCTAACTTATGCCAACAAATCTACCTCCTGCTCCCCTCCACCTCCCCATCCCACGTTCTTACTGGCACAAATCCCAGGTTCAGTCAAAACTTTGACACTAAAGAGAAGGGGAAAAGCTATGCTATTTTTAAACAAAGTATTAGTTACATTTTAGAGCCTGTATTTTAAACAGTATCTTTCATGACGGCTGGATGGGTCTTATTGCTGCCTAAAAATTGCCAGCATCAGAAAAGGAAAAATATCACGACATTCCAGACCAAGTCATTAAACACTACAGTAGTCGGTGCCGTTTAAGAAAYTAAAATCAAATTCTGTCCAACAACAACAGGGGAAGAAAATCGTGGAGCACATTCAGACTAATAAAGCAAGAACAAAACCCAAAGCATAAAGAGATRACTAACAAAGAGTGGCAAAGAAAAAAGTAAACCCAAATGCTGTCTCTGGCAGTGTCAGCATTACCATAGGCATTGAATTCTCTTCAGCTATTTAAAAATCAATTGGTTCCAGAACACATAACCACGAAAAGCATGCCTGGTTAAACTTGGATATAGAAATCCGAGACACCCATGAAACACTATGTGCCTTTTATAAAAGCCAAAAGTCTTTTTTTTTTTTTTTTTTTTTTTTTTTTTGCTGTCCTTATCTAGCAAGGAGAAGTTTTAAGAGTTCTGCTTCATTTACGCTAGCACAGCCTTAGCACAGTGAAGAATCTCAGACAGAAGCAACATAGCCATAATACTCCTTCCAAATGCTGCAGGAGAAACTCACTGGGGACAGACAAGACTCTCTCTGTGAGAACACCAACCTACACGGCATCTTTAGAAAGAAAATATCAAACTGRAGCCAAAACTCCAGTAATCAAATATATTAACACACGATGCGCTATCCACCAAGCCAGGTTTACTGACGGAGAAGCACTTGGTGCTTCAAGGGCTCCGTTTTTTAACGGGTGCTACAAAGGAGGAAAGCAGGCAGTACCCTCTTGAGGGCCTTCACTCCAGCCGTCCTGTTCTCCAGCGCCATGTACAGCCTTCCTAATTTCAGCCACATGGAGGCAACGTTCAGCGAGTAGGAAGGATAATGTTTACTGCAAAAGAGAGAGAGACACATCCAGCTTTTGGGAACCTGCACGTGCCCAGCCCTGTCCCCTCCCGAGGGGCCCTTGCTGCTCCTRCCCCTGCAGGGCTCATCCCCTCCGCCCTGGCTGCCTGGAGCGGGCGCCCGGCGTTTCTGTCACGGGGATGCCTGTCAAGGGGGAATTCAACCGAAACTGCCATATGCCTTTGAACAGCTGTCCATGGCAAGGACTTTCTGTCACTAGTTTTCACCCAGCCCCCTAGGGAAAGAAACTGCACTGCCTCCGGTTTTCGGAGCCTCCTACACCTGCCGAAGCAGCTCTGCTTATCCCGCAACGCTCAGGCTTTAATGGGAAGCAGGAGAGCACACACGCTGGCCTGTCCTTGCAGCACAGCGACCCGTCAGAGCCCGCTTCAGCAGGGCTGACCTGGAATGCCAGGCTGGGAGCCAGAGGCACTGGGCAAGGCCCAGCAATGGTAAATAGCCCCGAGCTCCCCAGGGGAATGTGCTGGCACGTTYTCCCCCGTGCTGCTTGCTGCCAAGCAATCTGTGACTTCACGCTGGCATCCGCTCCAAGGGGGAGCGTTGCTTGCACCTCCCCTCACCCTGTCTGGAGAGAAAGTCATGTCTCGAGAGGAGAATCTGCTTGGGAGACTCGCAGCACGCTCGGGTACAGCGAGTAACCACACGACTGCTACTTTCCAGGCACCCATGGCAGAAACACCAACAGGGAATGCTAATTCCTCTGTGGAGGCTGAGTGCTGCCTTGCCCCATGTGAGGGCTCCAGCCCGTGTGCTCAGCATGCCACAAGCTCCGGGACAGGGGAGATCAAGGGCGTGGGGGCACCAAACCTAGCCTGTGTGTGCAGGAGCTGCGCTCAGCTCCAGCTCCCTCTGCTGCTCGGCCTCTGCCCTGGGCAGGGCTCTGCTTCCCTGCAATCATTAGGAAAACTATTAGGAGAATATTAAAAATAGTGCTTCTCTAGCTACTCCGAGCCCTCACAATGTGTATGATGGRATAAGCTTGAGAGCTCAAGGCAAGAACCTCAGAGTCTTCTTTTGCTACCTGTTGGATGACACAATCTGATGGTAATAAAAATCCACTCCAGCATTTAAATATTCCCTTTTGAATAGTGACATCATGGACAGCAAGTTTCTGCAATACATAACCAAGGAAGTGATCTCTGCCCAGACATGTCTTAGTTATTTGCATTACTGAATTACAGCAGTAAAAGTCTTACACTTACCTATATGGTTTGATAATTTTTTGCCCATAACGCAGTGCACCTTCCCAGTCCTGCATGTAAAGACAGACACCCATGGCTTGGTACATCATGTGYAACATGTAAACATTACTGTCTTCAAATATGACACCCATCTTTTCCAGGCTAAGCTCACAAATCTCCAGTAATTCAGTAGGAGGTGTGAAGAAGTCAAGGAATGCAATAAACGGATGGTCTCTGCTTAAACAGCTATGTGGTACTGCCAAAGAAGAACTGCCTCATACTCARAATGCTCTTCAAAAGTCCTCTTCTCTCAAATGGCATCAATACTTCCACGCTACAACAACCCCAGGGCTATGGTATTGTTCCACAAACCTATCTTTCAGATTAAAAGAAAAAAAAAATGGCCCTGAGTTGCTGCTGGTCCAACAAGGGCAGAAGAAGGGGAGCACATGCAGTGGGTAGAATCAGGCATGAGGGAGCCTCATGGTGTAGCCCTGACGCGGTGAATCTTGCATTTTTTCCTGCATTGCACCACTGTTACAACAGGCAGGATTGTGATCATGAGCTGTTGCCACAGCCTTGTATGCAGGCTTTCAAAAAAAGGTAGTATTGCAGCACCCAAACACACACCCATGTTCCTACTTGTCTTAGCTTGTCCTGGGAAGACAGCAATTAGTCTTACTGATAAAAAATTGAGCAGAAAGGAACAAACCCTGGGTCTCACAATCCCACAAAATGGCAGTGCTAAATTGCCACTCATCCCTCCAGATACAAAGGGGACGGAGATATTTTCCCAGTTCTAAGGGTGGTAACACTTCACCTGCAGGTACTTTTGACACAAGTCACCAGGTAAGATTTTTAGGTTACACAGCAAGCTACTGGAGTCAGGGTGAGACAAAGGATATATTTGTAGTGTTTGGCTCTCCTGAATTCTTCAATCACGTTCCTGGCATATTTGATCATGTCCCATACTGCTTCTGGTGATGGGGGTTCATCCAGCTTACGGATTTCCAGTTTTTCTTTATCCTAAAGAAAACACATGCTAAAATGTCATAAAGTTATAAATGGAGGTTCCAGGTCCTACATAAAGATGTTCCTGTTGCACAAAGTTAAGAGACTTAGTTGGGAATTTCAGGCTTAAAGACTCTTCTAACAACACACCTGCAATTTTTTTCTGAAGCCTTGGCTGGAATTCCTAAAATCCTCTGCACCTTCCTGTTCATTCGCCATTCTCTAGCTTCACGAATCCCTTGCTCTTGGAGGGTTAAAAGTTTCCCACTTTTGGGAAGTTTTACTGCTTCCAGGAGACCAGGGATTAAAATAAATTTCATGTCAAGACTAGGGAAAACAAATACATACACAAACACCAATGATACCTCAGGAGAAAATGGTAAGATATTAAAACCAGAATAATATCATTCATGCCTAAAGACAAAAGACCATTTCTATACATTTATTTATTATGCACTGACTTTCTGCTGGACAGCTCCATTTACTGTTATCTTTCTATCTAACTTACTACTTCACGAAGAGTCGGCTGCAATCTGGAAACAATCTTTACTGCTTAAGCCTCAATTTGTTAATAGATTTCAAGGCAACTGCCGGGAAAACCCAGGATATTTCCTGATGTGTCATGATTACAGTGGAAAAAAAYGTGTAACAGAAAGTCTTCTATACAGAAAAACAAAATCAAAACCCTACTAGTTTTTTTCCTCCCCMCACACACAAATTAGCTAAACCAGATAGAATGTTGCATCTAAAGATCTATATAAATACCTTGACCTTTAGGGGGAAAAAATTACCTTTTCTTTTGTTATGCACTCCCTGCAATCACAATTAAAGAAGTAAGAGTCTCTTAACCGCTCATTTCTATCTTCCGTGGGATACAGGAGGTCAATATAGCTGGTAAAAACCTAGGCGAGGAAGGAAAATCACAGCAGTCAATGAAAATCCGTGTAAACATACAGATTTATCACAACAAGTTGTGAGAAATTTATATTCAGAATAATCAAGTCACCTCATGTGCTTCATAAACTAGTGAACCCCTACAGCCACATCACCTGCCTCTTCCCACCCGCTCCAAAGCTCTCGGCAGCACCGGGAGCTGCCGTTCGTGAACGCAGCCTGACAGCGGAGTGTTTCCATTGCCATTAATTACAGAATTTCCCTCAAATACTGCCCTGGCTTAAACCCAGGCCAGCCAGATTCAGGTGTAGATAACAAAACATCACAGCATAAATCTCAGGCTCCTGTCAGACTACAAAGTGGTGCCTAGATTTTTAGACGATAATGATTTCAGGTATCCAGCCTTGGATAAATTACAGCAGCCTATTTTTTTCAAAGTTTTTCTTAAATTTTTCTTTTTGAAAATCCACAAAAATTGGAGCAACAGCAGTCACCAGTGGCTTTAGAAACTTTAAGACATGAGCTTTAGATCTCTGCAAAGAAAAGAGGTCTAGTGCTCCAATTCCAGGAGAATGGATACCTAAGAGAATGATTTACTTCAGTGGCAATATTTTTAAGCAAAGAAAACTTGCTTTGATCATTCCAAAGGGCTTTTTCATACACTATTTTTAAGCTTTCTTCTACTTCAAAAATCCTCAAAAAGGAACACCTGCAATTATCTTTTATGAAGAAAAATGCCAGACATGAAACTGAGCTGCCCATTTTGTAGAGTAAAAACAAAGCAAAAAAAAAAAAAAACCCAACAATTTTAACAGCATTTCCTCATCTACAGTCAGCTGATAYGGTTTACTCAGTCTTCATGTTTTTTAAAATAAAGTATATGTATTTGCATGCAAGTTATTCACATGCTTCTTCTGCAGCCTCATATTTTAGCCTACATTCCTCTCCTCTCTTCCTTGTTTCCAAAGTTTGCAAAATGCAGAAACTGCATTTACAGCAGACACTTTAAATCTCTTCTGCTGCAATGGCTATGCTGAACCTGAGGAGGGAGACACAGGCCACAAGACTGTACAGAGTAAACTCTATAATTTATAGGATTCTTAAAAGCTACTGCACAAAAACAACACGATTCTGTAAAACAGACCTTCTAAGCCACAATTTAATCAGAAGAAAATCTCAAGTAAGGCAGTATTCATCATTTGTACCTCCTGCAATAAATGCCACCCAAAATGCTGAAAGGATCTGCAGGACTCCACAATAAAATTCTGAAGCAGAAATTAAGTCCTTGTTCATCAACCCAATGCATTTGCAGTGACTACCCATGTCAGAATCAGATAAAACTATTAAACTGAATAAGAAGCTGCTCCCCCCAGTCTTTCACCCTTTGCTCCTGCAAGCAAACCCTCTTTATTCAAACAGCGAGCATCTGCAACCCCTGGAAAACAATCCCCCTTCCAACTTCACCAGAAATGAATGGGAATTATCGAAATTAACTTTGAACTTAAACTTTWTCAGTGTTAATCCGGTCTGTTAAATCAGCATTAATAAATGGACCACAATGAAATTCTACTCAAATTCCACCCCAAAGAGGATGCAGGTTCTATGCAGACACATACAGATGCAAACAGCTGAGCACGCTCCCCAGCTCTGCCTTTTAAAGACAAAAAGAAGCCCTACCTTCCTCAAACTCCTTGCCAAATTCCACACTTGTTTGAGAAAGAATAGGGCTCTGCTGCTACCCTGAACCTATTTTGCTGAATTTTATCCACTGCTGTTCAGATTTCCTCCACCTAAATACACACCCTTGTTCTTCTGTCACTTCACAGACAAACCTTGCTGAGGTGATATGACTGAGCTTCACATTTTGTGGATGCCCTGTCCAAACAAAAGCTAGAGGATTTATCTGCACCCATTTACTTTGTTTATTCTGGCTCCCATTTCATTACCCTACTGTTATACTGGGAATTATTATAGCAGTAATAATTTCCTTTGATCTTGGAAATTCAAAGCTCCAGCCAAACATCAGTAAACTAACCTTCATTTTACAGATGGGTAAACTGAGAAACTAGGCCTAACAGATACACGGTGACTGCTGCTCTTCCCTGCTTTAACACACAGCCAGGACATCATCTTCTAGAAGCATAAAATTTCCTAGACCCAACTTTTCCCAAAGCAAGAGGAAACAAGATATCCTTCCCCATCGAGATTAAAATTATCATCCAGCTGGAATGAGGCCTGRGAAGTGGTGTGGACCCCACTCCTAGGCTGGGAGCATACACAGCACTGCAGTGCATTCAAGCACAGTGCATTTACCTCTTCTCCAGGCTCAATCTCTTTAACAGCTCTGACTTCAGCCAAGGTTCCTCTGTAAGTTACAATCACATTTGGGCAACAGCTATGGTTCATCAGTGCAACACTGTAAAAAGAATGAAAACAAAACAAGAAAAAAAAAAACAAAAGAAAAAAGAGAAAAGAAGCAAGGGGAAACAAGTGGGGAAAAAAAAAAGGTAATGGGGAAAAAAGAAAGGAAAAAAGAAAGGAAAAAAGAAAGGA
>NW_020455799.1:2645094-2661934 GCF_003342845.1 Nothoprocta perdicaria
GAAAAAAGAAAGGAAAAAAGAAAGGAAAAAAGAAAGGAAAAAAGAAAGGAAAAAAGAAAGGAAAAAAGAAAGGAAAAAAGAAAGGAAAAAAGAAAAAAAAGGCAGGAAGGTGAATATTCCTGTTAGTTAATATAAACACAGGAATCATTTAAAATCCATGTTTGCAAGAGAAAAGTACTCTTCCCTCCTACCAAGCTCAAAGCAAGGGCAATTTGCAGGTTATTTCAGATAAAATACAAAATTTTCATTCTTTTTCCTCCCATCTACCAAAATAACAGTTGGCTCTTCAGTCTTCTTAGCTCATTGGCATGTGGACTTCCTTACTGTCAAGCAGGAAAGATATAGCTCTCAGATGCTCAGCATTTACAAAGGAAGGTACAGAACAAGTTTGCAAGAGATCCTGGTTCAATATTCCCACCTCCCACCATGTCTCTGCTCCTAGGTATCTTAAGGTCTTTATTTCTGATCTGCAGGTGAGAGATAAGGAACACACATCTGCCTAAGAAAGGGAATCCTTTGAAACAAGGACTAGCTACAACTGCCTCTAGACAGAACTTACCAAAATCCGATCCTGCTCTAACGGGACATCTGTATATTTCAGATTACTCCAACAYGAACAACCTACCAGCAATCCATGCCTTCCAAGGAAGCCAATCTAAGCACAGATTGGATGCTGCTCTCAATATGGGGTTCGTAAAGAACAGAGGTAGAAACTCTTCTCCTTTGTTACATGTTAAGACTGGAAGGTTAGAATTAACTGGAAGAAACTTTCCTCATCCTTAGCTTTGGAGAGAGCTGTGCTCCCTAGTCCACAACTGCAGTTAACGCTTAACATCTGCAGTTTATTTGTAAAGCTGAGGCACTTGTACATACCTTTTCCACTGTCCTAGCAAMATAAAACATCATAGTTTTTAAAAACATCTGAGAAGACTGAAAGAATTTATGAAAAGGATCTACTGTTTGCAAAGGAACAAAGGTAGAAGGGATGTTGCTCAGAGAACACCAGGTGAAGAGTTATACTCAGCCAAAACAGCAAGTTGTGAACAGACCAGATCACCTGTAATCCTTTTCATTTTGCTTTGATCATTACCTGAAGTCCCTGTCCAGAATCCACCAGCTGAGTAATTTATTGTTGCCTATCAGCCTGCATATAGTTCATAATTTGAGCTTTGGGACTTCAAAGAAAATTCCAAGTTCAATTCCACTAAAATCACCAGATTTTTCAACAAAGCTGGTGCAAATCATGAGACGTATTCTAGAGTATTTTATTAGGGAAGGGACAACACAAAAAGATAATTAAGCAAGAAAAATCAATGGTAAATATTTGATTAAATTTCTTTCATTACAGATCTACATTCATACATGCATAGAGTTTATTTGCTTATAAATAAGATATTTTATAAAATACTATATTCAACCTACTCAGGAAATATGGCTGATCCCAAGTGAGAGAGTTCTTCATCTTCAATTGTGAAGCCATTACAGTTAACCTAAGRAAAAAGGGAGACACACTAACTCAGCTTCTGGTTAGCTTTCAACTCCACATTCATGTGTCACAATCCCACATTTCTATGTCTACATTAGTAATTTGCTTACAACTTTGTATACAGCTCACTTCAGCACAGAACTACATGATATCACAGAAAAAAAGAAGGGAGGACAAAATCCCTAAACGCAAGGAACATGAAGGACATGCCCAGGACACAGCAACTCAGCACTCCTTGGAGGGACAGTTCAAAAAAAATTGGGCTTGAAAAAAGTCCAGAAAGTGTGACAGACAAGAAAGACCATCTCAAACATGAAGCAAGGCCTAACACTCAAGAAGCCAAGGAGGCCATGACGAGTAAAGGATGTAAACAGCACTACAGGTGCAAGGAAAAGCACATGTTTCAGTAGCAAACTCAGCCAGAYTGAGGCAACGCAGAGCTTTCTATTATGCAGATAGGACGTAACGAAGCTGTCACCTGGTCAAGGGCTGCAAACATCAGCTACAACTACAGCACAAGTAAGAACAACAGGAGTGAGCAAGAGTTGATCCTGATGTYGACGTAAAATAAGAGTTATCAAAAGAAACAGAAAGAGGACTGTGTGCATGGAAAGGCAATCCAAATTTAAACACTGGTACAGGATAAAAATAGCATGTTTATCTTTTTTTATTATTATTAAAGAACAGAGTCAAGCAGGTCTTAAAAACTTTTCATGTTTTATTTTCAACTAAACTCAAAAGAATTAGCTTTCTGTGCATATAATGATTGAAATACACCTCAAATACTTTATTCCATTACTACTGAGTCATATTCGTGACAGCACATCCATCCTCAYCATCTCTCTATAATCATTAGAATAGTTGCAGAAGTGCCAGAAAGCTTTAAAACTGTTGTCACATGAGCAAGCTGCAGTTATAATGAACAGAAGGCAATCAATAAAATACAGTGCAAGTATCCTCTCTGGAAGTTTAAGGTTGATGACAAGCACTACGAACAATTTTATGCTCCATAGGATGGAATGCAGCTCTGAAATGCCCAGATACTGCCCAAGCCCAATCCGCAAGTATCAACTGTCCAGGATGACTTCACAGTTATGAAGTGTCCTGTCTCTCTGACTCACTCACCAGCTTCTTCAATATCATTACTTGATCTTTATTCTGCTATTTTTAGCAAGATAGCATCCAAAGGCTCCTTCTCGCTCAAAATGACCATGCTACTGCACTAGCCAATGTATGAACGTACCTGAACCAAAATCAAAGTGTAATTGCTGAATATAAAATCAACAGAAGAGAATAATCGTATCAACTGCAAGTAAGAACACAAGGCTACAAAGGCTGACATGAAGAACAGCTTGATGGTTTTGAATCACAGGAAAATATTTACAAATGTGTAGTGAGGTACCATCAATTCCCCTCCACCGAGCCTGGGACAATCTACTTCTGGAACACATCATACCAGAAATGACACATGAGGAAGAAATAGACAAGTTCCTTTAGGGCCATAAAGACTTTAAGCAACATTAGAAACGCTGAGGAAAAGATGGGTAGAACATCAGATGTGGGAGCCAGCAGCTCACACAGGGCAGTTTAGGTGTTATGATATGGTGGAACTACTCCAGGACATGACAAAGGCAAAGTCAAGACAACTTAGTTTTTGGGGATTCTGGCTACATTCTAACACAAATACTAAGGAACATCACAATAAACTGGATGGCCTGACATCTTTAAAGCATCCTTTTGACAAATGTGAATTGTAAAGTCTTCAAATCAGGAGTACTTTTTTATTGAAGGAAAATGTATCCTTACAAACAACTGAATAGATGGTGAGCAATGGAACACACTAAAGAATTATTCACCTACAGCATAACAGATTATGTCTGAAGCAAGCTAATAGTGACTGGGCTTTCTTGTTGGTACATGACAGGCTATATGGAAAGGGTCGTGCCATTCCAGTTTATATCAGAGCAGTCAGCACTTAACCTCCTCTCAAAAAAAGTTAACCAATTAAACTTCTTATTCAGAAGCACAAGTTTAAAACTAGCTTATTTTGAAGGAGAAAAAGAAGGAAAGGTAATTTTAGCACTCCAGTGTATCATTCCAGCCATTACAATGTATTCAACATTCAAATGTGTGTGAAAATCAGGTGAGAGGAGTGACACATTTGATATAACAAGAAATCCTGCCTCCTCAAAATACCTGAGCGCATTTAAAGACTCAGACTGTTCTTCAAAGAGTTCTCTTAAGTTTCCTACCTGTGAAGAAGGCTGAACAGGATCACCATCTAACCACCACCAATTCCATAGATTAAAGCTTGAATGAAGAGTTCTGCTTTCACAGAGGCTCCTACCAGCAGCTTGTTGTATACAAGGCCCATACTACAGTCACTGCACTATGTTTGGCCCACAAGAAGCCTAACTTCAACAGAGTTGTTTCCTCTTCTTCAGTGTTTGAGAAGCAGCTCATAAGAGGTCTGCAGACAAGAGTCTGTCCCTCGTTACTGAAACTAGTCATGCTCAGCCACTTCTGGCCAAGGAAGCATATCCTCTCCATCAAGTACACTCAGCACTCCCTACAATAAGCAAAGAGTTACCATTTCCATTGCTGTTAATATTTTGTTCCTTTCACAAAGGCTAAGCTCCTACAGCACCCTCCACCTAAGCAGACTGTGTTCTAACCAACTTACTTGTGCAAAGAGAACTACAAGGGCAGCATTGTCAGGGAACTCCATGTGCTTTGAATAAAAGTGATGAAGAGCAGCAATGTCGTTCTGAATCAGCTCTCTCTTTTCATTGTCTAGTTTGTCAAGGTCTGTGGACAAAAAGACATTCCATTTCAGTAACAGGAACACTCCCCCGTGAACCGCGGCTACATGTAGGTTAGAACAGGCCTGTGCTTAGGCAGAAACACCTCAGAGAACATTTACTTGGAAGTGCTGCAAGGAGTCTCTGCTCTCCAGCAAAACTAATGCTTCTTCTGACAAAGTCACACATGCACTACAAGAACATGCAGGATTAGAAAGCCTTTTCTAACCATTAGGAGAAAGTTAGACTTAAATATTCCTCTGTGGACTTTGGTTACCTCTAGCAACTATCAACTGTGGGTACCTTAGAAGCTACCAAGTCCCATTTAAGTGGCATGAAGTCACATTCAATATCACACTTCTTGCTACAGGCTTTACACAGAGAAATTTCCTCATATGGATCCACTCCTCAGCACAAACCAGTTTAGATTTCTTCTAAGAAACATTTTATCTCTGCTTTCAAAAGACTTGGTCTTTCCCAGTAATGGTGGCCTTAWCTACTCGTGGCCATGTATGACTGGGACCTAGAAAAGGCCTGGGGCTCTTCGCYGAGGTTTCTGCTGATAGCAGAAGAAAGATAACATGATGATGCCTAGGGGTGCAATCCACCTTACCTACTGCAGATACCTGCTTCAAGACACTGCAAAGAGTCTGTGGGACTGTATTCCCACGGGCTAGAAGGGGAAATCCAACAGACTTGTGTTTAACCTGCAGATGTTTAAATATCGAAGGTAATGACAGGAATACCACTGGAAACGTTACCCTGCTCTGTTCCRTGACAAGCTCCAACCAAAGGCATGGTCCACAACACAGTTTGATGCCTGGGCCATGCAGACAAAAACTGAGGTTGGACTGTATTCTCCCAGCCTCTTCTCATTCCGAGGCCCCTTTGTTTCAGAAGCAGCATTGATTTTTTTTTCCTAATCCTCTTTTGCACAGAAGCAGCATCGCCCCCTCTCCGATGGTTGAAGAAAGCCAGCAACTCATTTTTCCAACCCCAACTCAACAACAGAAAGAAAAACAGATGATCCAAGAAAAGGCTGCACAACAGCAGAAGAGGGGACATGAACAAAGGCACAACATGGAAGGAACGAAGACACTGGGCGAACTGAACTGGGGCAAATTCATGAGAATTAGGGCACGCCAGAAACAAATTTTGAGCTTTCAAATGACAGCCAGGTGTCTTTTTTCAGGAAGCTACAAAGAAGAAGGCAATTTCCGAAGAATGCAAAGATGTGGTAAAAGACGACGAGTTAACAAGGCAGAAAGAATACAGRTTTCTTGCTAACAAAGTAACACACAAAAGAGGGGTTCCTAGAAGACAAGAGGGACATGGCAACAGAAAAGACATTTCAGCCTTTGAGCCTCCCAAATTTGAAGCTGTTTGCACTGCATATAARCTGTACTGCAGAAGAATACAGAGAAATTACTTCAGTGCCTACACTTCCTCCAAGAAATTGCACTTGTCTTAAGCAAGGTCAAATAATGGCATTTTTCTTATTTCCCCTGTAGTTCCAACCGCCAAGACAGCAGCTTTAGTCCAGTGAGCAAGAAAGACTCTGAAATCCTGCTGTCTTTGGTTACTCCGCTTTCCCAAATTCTAGAAATGGCTGTATTTATTCAGCATTTTATAAAGGTATTTGGAAACCATCAGAATAAGAAACATGGACATAAAAACCTCCTGTCTCCTTGAGCATTACCTTCAGGACCAAGACAAATGACAGATTAGTGGAAATTATGCCAGGACAATTACTTGTCCTCTAGTTGCTCAATTTCTAATTCTGCCTCAACAGATGTAAAGAACAGCCTTCCAGTTAAAAGCAAGCCATTGCCTCATCTCTTTCCTTGGATTATTTTGGAGCATTTAGGACATGGAATTTCAACATAATCGCATATAACATGTCAAATTTGACTGGCAGTGACAGATACTGAAGCGCAGTCCAGAGGGTTCTGCAATTAGCCCCTTAGTCACTGTCACCATCAGGCAACTGTGCCGTCTCTGATTTTATGCCTCCTGGTAACAAATACCAGCTATTTTAATTTTACAACATTGCAATTCTCAAAAGACACTAGAGTACAGAAAATCTATGAGATGGATGTATTGCTACGTAATTAATTCTGTGTAGGTTTTCACTTTTGTTTCACAACGCCCCACAAGCTACCAAGTAAAAAACATCCAACCACACAAACAAAAAAACGCAAACAAAAAAACACYATACTTCAAAAAAAAAAATCTAGAAGCCACAAGCCCTTCTTCCAATAGGATTGGGATGCTCAGAATGCTTTTGTTGGAGACAGACCAAGAGGTAAAGCAAATCCTGAATACAGAAAACTGCCTCTGTTTACCTGTGAGCCTTTTTTACTTACGTGATTCAAACTCTGCTACAGCAAAAAACTTCTCTGATTCTGTCCTTTCAGGATGAGCTTTCTAGTAAYAAGGGGAAAAAGAAGCAACAACAGAAGTGTTTTAATGTTTTAAGTAGGCAGTTTTGTCTACTGCTTACCTGTAAAACAAACAAAACCCAAATCCACACTGGGTGGAAGTCAATGAATAGCAATGAGTTAAACAGCCTAACCTTTCTAAAGCTATAGAAATATTTTCTCTGCCCCAAATTAGGCAGTCAAAGATTAACTCCTATCAAATTTATATACATAAACTGAACTGCATTTTAAATATGTCATTTGCTTTGTTCTAGACACCCAGAAAGCTGCTAACAATAGCAAGCAGGCAGGAGACAGGCTTCGCTTTGAGGAAAGTGAATAAACTGACTGTTGACAGAGTTCAAAAGCARTGCTCCATTGTTGGCCTAAGGCCACTTCTTTGTAATCTTGGCCATTAAATATGGCTTTGCAGGTGGCCCAGCAGCTGAGGTTCAGGGACTATGGTTTGCATATTTAGCTTTTATATGACATGTAGGGTTCTCCCCCCTCCCTGTAAGCGATAAAAGCACAAATTTATTCCAATGACTTTTTGTCATTAAACATCCAATTTTGTTTGTGAATCACCATTAAACCGTGCTGTAATTGAGACACACGCGCGCACACGCGTGCACACGCACAGGGAGTGTGCAGCAGGTCATCCAAATCCCGAGCTCACACAGAATCCAGGTTGTCCTTGTCACATAAGCAGATCTCGATCGTACAAATACGCTTCCAAGAGGATTTATTTTTTCACAGAGTATTTAGAGCTCTACGAAGATACCCAGTGTAATAACCTTGAAACTCATGGAACCCATCCCCCTGTAAGCACTCACACTGTCCTCACAGTTTCCATTCAGTTAGCAATACTGAAAGGTGGTTGACTGCAATATTTTTTCCTTATTAATGACATTCCCTCTTTCCAAAGACCAAACATCTGAGATTTCCCTCTCAAGCTCTCTTTCACCAGCTAGCACCAGTGGTCATAAACATTCATGTTCAAATATCTCAGAAGTGATTCAGTCTCACATATGCACTGGGAGTTATATACAGCACAAAACGCATCAGCTGTAACACAGCAACTGCTTCATAAACCTATCAGTGCCTGTTGTCAGATAACACAAGCAGCACTCCTCAGTATTTAATAATACATACCAAGTCTAATTCTTCTTTCTCTTCCACAGATTTGGCCTTACTGTTAGTCTAGATATGTAATAGAGAACTCCAATCTACAGAGCAGAAGATGAAACCTCATGCACATCATGACAGTATCAGTAAAATTATTTAATTTCTGGACTCTCGCTAACATTACTTTGGTCATAGCTGGTAAGATACATAGCTCAAAAGCACATCAGCCTTTTATTGTTCTCCCCACAAGGTCTCTGGCTGGATCATCATGGCCCTAACACTGCTGCAGTGGTTGGACTGTCAATTCTTTTGGCTGCTTGTGTTCTACATTACACTCATCTGTCCACAGGATGCTGGCATGCACACACTTTGTAGGGACAGTTACTTTAGGTCAATTTTCATCTTCCTGCCTCCCCTGGCACCCAGACTAGGAACGAAGCTCCCCAGGCCGGGCTTCTGCTCACCTGCTTGGCAAGGATCCTCGCCGTCAGCCTCACGGTCTCCGAGGGATTCCAGCTCTGCCCAAAAGCGCACATGGCCGAACACTCCAGCTTGTGCATCGGCCAGTCTTCCTTCTGAAAACACACAAAAATATTCATAAAAACATCGGCCATGAAGATAAAGGGATGAAAAAGAGGATGCAGCAAGTCCTGCCAGATCCCAGAGGTCAAGTGAAATGTGTTTCCTTTGCAAGAATAAGATGACGCTCACTCAAACCAAACAAAAGCTTGAGTCACATTTGAGGTGTGCAGCTATCCTGCCGCATTTTCAAACAAATACCCAAGGGACGAGTTAAGGTCAGAACATCTTCATTTATTCAGTGGGGAAAAAAAAAAGAATTAAATGCTGAAGAAGCAAACAGACAACATGRTTTTATAAATAACCAGTTCTTATTGTTCAGATCAAGCACGTGAGGACAGAACAGGCCTAAGCTTGATGGCTTTATTGGGTTCATTTCCATTTAATACCTTGGTCCCTCATTATGACATGACCCTGGTGTAATCAGGAGTAAAGTGTCTGAAGTCAATGGATTCACAATTACGACAAGAGTCAGTATATGTAAGGTCAGAAACGGWCCTACTGAATAGAATTATCAGATTTTTTTCCCCCTAAATGTTGTAGAATGAGACTAGAGCTAAGTCAACAAAAACACTGCATGACAAATGAAAACAAACATATTTTAGTTAGGAATGTCTATTATATTCCTAGCTCAGCATGTATCAAAACACGGAGCAATGGCACAAGCCACTGATTTCTGCACTCTACAGACTCCTTCCAAAGCAACAGAAACTTCCAAAGATTAGCACTGAATCACATGCACTTCATGGTGCTACTCARAGCCTGGCACAAGCCTTTGCCAGGCTGCATCAAGCTTCACTTCTTTATTCAGATACAGAAACATTCTGATTTCGGTAACAAACCACTGCACARTTCTTTGTATCTGATTCTCAACTCTGACATACACTTAAAGCCATGTGTTATAACAAACCTGTATTTTTTTTTCTCCTGTGAAATGAACATCAGGTTACATTTTCAGATGAGATTTAATCTGCTGGAAAATGGCAGCAACGGAAAGAAATCACAACAAATGTCATAAACTTATAACTGGTCGGAGTGAAATCTGAAGCACCTCTGCAGTCTCCAGAAASCTTTTAATTCCTTTACTCTGACTCGCACAGTATCACAACCCTTGTGTTAGCTCACACAAAAGAAAAAAGGAAAAAAAAAAAAAAAAGGAAGAAAATAATAATAATAATAATAATAATAATAATAATAATAATAATAAAACAATAGCCCATCTGAGTGGCTGAGTGCCGGGTACCCGGAGCAGAAGAAACACAGTGTTTCTCTCAGCTGCTTAAGCATAGACATCTAGTGCCATCTGAGGCATCCTAGGCTGTGTGCAACAGCCAACAGCTAAGGCACCTCAAGCAGCCAAGGGAATCAGGCCCCCACAGCAGTATCTCCTGGCTCAGCTGGACCACTTAYCACACAGATCCAAACAAAGGCAGAGAAGACAATCTCAGACTTGGTACAGATTCTCCCATTGCAAATGGTCAGTTTAACTGCCTAGGACATAGATAGTTCATGACTTTATCCCATTAGGAAAAAGAAACTTAAAAACTTGCACCAGSCTTGCATGCAGCTTGAAGCAGTACAACACTGCAAAGACATTCAAGCTCTGACAAGGTCACGTTCACTGTCCTAAATATCCTAAATATCCTAAATAATATATTATTTCCAAAAAAATCCTATGTACAGGCTGCATGAAATAAGCTCAAGTGTAAAACTTTTAAGAGGACACAGCCATACGGTCCACTAGAACTAAAATAGCACATTACACAGCATCATGTCATGTGCAATGACACTCTCAACTGTCCTACAGCTGCCACACCACAAAAAGTGTCCCCAGAGAGACCTGTTTCCCGTGCATGGAGGCCTCTAGTTGGAAAATTCCCACTAGCCTTTGGTGAGGAATCCACCAAAGATAAAGACTAAAGGCGAAGGTCAAAGGCCTCATCCCTCTGCAGGCCGCTGCACACCCACAACATCCACCAGCCTCCACGTGGGCTCCTGGCATGCAGGAATCGAATGTTTTGTACCACTCTGTCACACACACACACACACACACACAGGGGAAAAAAACAGAGGCAATTACCCAGTAAAACAAAACTAAGATACAAAAATCACGTGCCTGTCTCAAAGCAGTGTTTTAAAAATCCTTTTGTTCCCTTTCTTCTTTAAACATTGTTAATTAAAATCTTTCCTGAGGCAGAATCATACTGAGTTATATGAACTAGCAGGGAGGTTAAAGGGAGAAGACACGGCTGAATCGTGCAAAAGGAGATAAAAGCCCCAAACACTTTGAGAACAGAGAGCAGTGATGATTGAGTAAAACCTGGGAAGGAAACACGGTGACAGCAGCTTCCCCCACTCTCACAGTAGGGCTGCATTTCACTTCTTTTCCATGTTTTCTCTAGGCAGTGTGAAATATAGCAGGTAGCATTGTTCTAGCTGAATCCTTAATGCAACATCAATTAGACATTCTTCCTATCTTCATTACATTCTCAGTATTTTTCCTTTCATTTAAGATTGAGTGACAATAGTTTGGGAATGAAAGCTCTCTAAAGCTTATGCTTTCCACATCAAAACATTGGAAACAATCTTCTCCATCAGTTCTTCAAAGTGATTTCAGCATCCTGGACTACTGGATTAATTCCCAGGACACTCACATATAGTTCAGCTTTTAAAAAGAAAAGAAAAAAAAGACCCACAACACCTTAATACTCAAACAGTAAAAGTTACACAGAGAATAAGTTTGGGCTGAGATCCTTTGCCAAGGCAGAGATCTTCAATGCCGCAGACGCTTCTCGTGCAGAACCTTGCAGCAAAAAGAGGAACCCCAGTAACTAGCTCATCATTTCCACACTTGTAACCATGTAACCCTCTTAGAATAGTCCTCTGCAGAGAGATCATTTCTCTGCTTCAACAGCTAATTTCTGAGGAGGAAAAATAAGTACAAATCTCCTGCTGTTTGACCAAAATTATTATAATTTAAGAAGTCAAGACCTGCACAGCTGCAGATGGGGTGTGAAAGGCACTATGACCATATCAGGCCTGTGCTTGGAGGAAGCAATGGTGAACAGCAGATCAGCATGGATCTCATCTCAGCTGCAGCTCATGAACCCTCTTAAAAAGGGAGGTGGGTTAGGGGCTGGGAGAGGAAAGAGGCAGCAAACTGAGGCTACATCCTCAGCTGTATCCAATAAACCCACAAATCATCAAGGCTGCAACTTTTACTGGAAGACAACATTCACTTTCACACCCCCCATGTGTGATGCTGACAGTCCAACACTTGTATTAGCCTAGTATAACCAGGCCCAGAGCACAAAGTCTCACATCAGTGCAGGTAAAAGAGAAACATTTRTTGTATATCCCAGTGTTACAAGTTCAGTATCACAAACGTCCTTTTTGGCTTTGACAAAGAATTGCTGAACTGCTGAAAATTGCCTTTGGACAAGACAAGGATGGAGAATGCAGCGCAGACTGTGTGCAGCATGTACAGACAGAGGAGACCGGTTTCCAGAGAATATCGTCCTTGAAGGTAACTTTGAAAGAATGTCAAAGAATTCGAACTCAACAACATTCRCAGGTTTCAGATTGACTCAAAAAAGCCCAAAAGAAGACAGGGTGATATCGGCCAGAAAGTCAAAAGCCCTATGCAAAGCACTAGGAGTCAAATGCTGGTCCCTGTGCTTACCATACTACTGTCCAACCAATGCAATATTATCAAATGCCTTTTAATCTAAAACTTTGTACTATTTAGCAAAAGGCAGAAAATATTTTAATTCATTAACTTATCAAGCAGTCAGCAGTTCCACTTTGTAGCTGCAATTTAAGGGTTACACTTGAGGAAACACTGCAGCTTTAAGGATACTGAGTATGAACAGTTGAAGAAATTTCCTTCTTGGAAATCGATACACCATAACAAAGAGTATTTGTAACAAGAAGGAAAAGAAATAAATTAACAGGAAAAGAAGGACAAGATGTTATCCAGGTGAAAGCGGGGGGGAAACAGAATCACTGTTCTTACTTAACTTTGTTAATTCTGCAGAACAGAAGCCAAGACACTGAAAGGAGAGAAGGACTTAGAAGTAAAAGCAAAGGGCTGTAGATGAGCAGAAGGAAGTTCTACCATTTCTACCAGAGTACCTACTTGTTATTCTTCCTGTGCCAATTCATTGAACATTCCTGCTTCAGTTCATCTACCAGTAATAGTTACCTGCTTCACAAAACATTGTGAACTTTATGTTGCAAGAGAACAAACTCAAAATCTCAGCTGAAAAGCGATGAAGAGCCAATAAAATGCTTTGCTCAATCATCTCTTTCTCTCACATAGCTAAGAGCTCTCTAAAAGTAACGTCATATGGTAGTAACATCATATGAAGGGACCATGGGTTTTAGCAATGCCATTTTTAAAATTCTTCCAGCTTTCTTTCAAGAGCCTTAAAGAAAGCCATAGAGTAAGGCCTCACTTTCTTCCCGGTGTTTCTTCCCAGTGCAACTGCTGCACTGTCAGTCTTTCAATATTCCATAAACTATTACAAATCTCATTAAAAAAAGCATTTAGTAGCATTTTTAACCCTGCTACTGCTTYGAAATCAGACAGCCCTTTCACTCAYGCATGTCAAGACRCTGGAACCTGAGGAGGCAAAAGATAGATCCTGAACTCATGGAGGCCAGGCTAAGTTTGCACCTTACGCAATGGAAGAGACACCCTTGAAATAAAAGCAGTGTCCACCTCCAATCTCCAAAGCAATTGGGAGCTGAGCAGCACAAACTGCAGTATCTCAGACCAGATAATGAGAACGGGAAATATTTGGCACCCAACCCACACATGCACAGCACGTTGCCATGAAGGAGGAGGCTTGCTTTGCTTCTGGTTAACATGTAGTTGCACATCAAGCCTTTGGTTACTTAAATCCTTTACAAGTGCTGCTCCATACATCAGCACCTCAGATTTTACACACAAATAACTGTCACAATAACTGACTGCCTAATTCCTTATTTAGTTGGCAATCCTCCTGAGCTTTTCTCATGTAAACAGCATGATTCTTGCCCATGGATCTCACCGCACATAAAGCCTAGGTAATAGAAGAATTAAAACAAAACAAAAACAAAGAATTAAAACAAAATAACACAATTCAGAACAATGAAATAAAAAGGAATGACAATTGCCTAAGTGTTTCAGTTGCCACCATACTGCTCTACTTTACAGCACACTTGTACTTTATTGTTTTGAGGTTTTTAAAAATGCAGTGTATGAAAGAGTAAGAGTGATCAGAATGAGTGAGTCAGGGAAAAAGCACAGTAAGTTTCAAGCGATTACAACTATTGTCAGCTGCAGCCATCCAAAATATTTGTGAAGAATCTAAAACAAACAAACAAGCCCCCAAAATAGCTCTTTAGTGATTTGATTTTTCCATTAGACACAGACTCTCACACCAGTTTAGTGAGGTTATGTTAAATTATCTGGTTTGTGCTTAAAGAAAGAAGTAATACAGGCATAATTAGTGGGCTGACAGGCAGCTCTAATCAAAGTCTCAGTGGTACCAAGCCCTGGAGCTACTGATCTTTAAAGACTCATGCAGACCATRTCCAAACCCTGTAATTGTCCAATGCACAACTCTGTGGTCAGCATCTGTGGGACGCTGAAACTGACTGGCCTGCTATTAACCACAGAAATGATTAGGGACTATCAATGCCACAGCAGCAATAAATAGAGTTAAGTAACTCAACCTTCATTCTTTTAAATTGTATCACACGTACCTGACACTCCACATTGCAGTAAAAAGCCTGTTTACATCTTCCACACTTGGACAATCCTTCTTTCCTTAAAGAGAAAACAGACATTGTATCTAGTCTGCAATGCTGAATGAAACAAAGCTGAATCTCATGTCATTTTCACAGAGACACATCTCCTACTGAGGGCTAGTTTTAACACTCATCTGAGAAGAGTTCTGCACCATATTTTGCATTTCAAAATACAACTACATTTTCTTCAGAACATTGTAACTACAGCTTGAMCCCCCTCCTCAGAGAGCAGATGCTATTTTTATTTTCTTTATAATTTCAAAAGCAAGTTTTTCCTAACAACTGCTACAATACAAAAGCACTCTTACCATCCAGATAAATGGTTGGGTTTAAAAACATGTTGTCCTATGCTGCTTGACTGTGTCACATTTCTTCTATTATACACTGTATGTTAGTAACTTACTCTTCCTCATTTAAAAACTTCTCAGTTGCTCAGTATATTTGCTCACTAATAGCAACCTTTCCCTTACATTGCTCATCTCTGCTCACAGAAAGTGAGCTCACACACTGTTCCATGAGCAATCACCTTGTAAAAGCAAGAAAAGATGTTTCATTCTTAAATAACCTGACATCCTGTCGCCACCCAACCTCTTGCTGTCCTGCTGTCTCCAACATCTCACCAAAGGCTTGCACTCTTTTTTTAGTATTTGCATATATATCCCAACACAGGGAACTGCCAAAAGGAAGGTCCCTTTCTGCCTCAAGGCGTTGCAGCAGTTCCTACCAAAAATACAGTATGTGTTATGTAACACATGACATTCTGGTATGCCAGTGTAGGGATTTCTCAGTGTTTTCTCAGTCTTAGAATAATAAAGAATATCTACAGATTTTCCACAGTATAAATTGCAAAAATATGCAGTTTAAATGGAGATAAGTTTTAAGGGTGTTCACTGGATGACAGGAAGGTTGGGTGTCTTCACACAACATGGTAATACATGGCATTTCACGTGGGTCACCCATTTTGAGAGTCTGCAAAGGCCAGTAAGCCCTGGCATCCTCCTGCAGCTCTTGCAAAGCAGAAAGTGAAACACAAATGAGTTGGGCTGACATAGAGGCTCTGCCTGTGGGCACCGGGTAACTCCAATAGAGCTGTACATTTAAAATAACTTCAAAATTATCTTAAGCAATTGACTTCTTAAAAGCTGTGAGCAGTAAGCAATATAAAACAAGAAAGTCTCATGCCCAAAACTTGATGAAGAAAATCGGTAACAGCTTTATCAACAGCGAACTTCTGATAGGTGAAAGGTGATAGGTGAACTGTTTTATTTATGAAATACAAATATTACATATATAATGAAATAAATAGCTGCAGTTTTCTTATTCCTATTATTCCACAAAACCTTGCTCAAGTCAACTCACAAAATGAAGCACCCAGAATTTAATATAGCAAGGAGTAGCATACAAATTAGTGTTGATAAAATACGAAGTTCAGGATCAATCTCCCTTTGAAACCAGCAGAACTTTTGTCATTACTGTTGCTACTGCCTGACTCTGCATGTGCAAATGCAGCTGCTCAAACTGCTGCACTAACATCTACAGCGCATACAGTGGTCTGAAGGCCAGTGGTTCTAGTCCTGTATACTTCTTGCATTGAATCTGAAGAGTGGAAAAAAAAAAAGATTGCAGGGCACAGAAAAGCCTGCATAAATATAAAAAAACAGCCTCCTGGTAACTCCCACCAGCACCTTTTCTGGGAAGCAGGAAACACAGCGGTGGCTGCGGACTCAGCCCGCATGGACATCACTTGAGCAGCGGCGCAGGGCAGCAGGGAGGCGGGCAGCAGGGAGGCGGGCAGCAGGGAGGCGGGCAGCAGGGTGCCGGCCTCCTGCTTTCCCCCACAAACCTGAGCCCGGGGGAGGATGTAAATCACACCCCATGCAGATCCTACTCTAATGGCAGCTTCAGACTTTGAAAACAGAGTGGTGAAAGGCAAAGCCAACAATGTAGCTCTTCTCTGGAGAACACTGGGCCTGTTGTTATGAACAAAGCCTGGGAAAAAAAAAGAAATCCCCAAGTATTTCCATGTGTGTCACTCTGCCTGCTGGCCCTCACTGCCACCCGTGTCCCCAGGCCTGTGCTGGGCTCCCTGCACCCTGGGGACGAGGGGCCCGGGGGAGCGCGGCCCCCACGCCGCCTGCTCCAGGAGAGGCTCCTGTGCTCCGGCCCCGCTTCCCAGCGCGTTCCCAGAGCTTCCCAGCGTGTTCCCAGCGCTTCCCGCGGCGCTCGCTCCTGCCGCTCCATCAAACCGGCCCAGGAGAGCACAGCCGTGYGTGCACCCATACTGCGGTCACTGAGCGCATACGTCTGTACGTGCACAGCACACGATGTAAACACATGTATATGTGTGTGTGTATGTACAGCATGCGGCACAGAAATGTGTGTGGAACGTGAAATACACATACAGAGGTGTGTGCAAAACACCGGATACACATACACGTGTGTGTGAAGCACATGATACACATCCATATACACACATGGAGCGTGTGGTGCCTACACACCACATACAACGTGTGCACGAAGCGCGTGACAGGCCCCGGCACACACGTTTGTGTCCCGATGCGTTCCGCCGCCCCCGGGCCCGGCCTGGCGGGAGCAGCAGCGGCGGCGGCAGCGCGGGCCGGGCCGGGCCGGGC
>NW_020455799.1:2662410-2700436 GCF_003342845.1 Nothoprocta perdicaria
CGAGGCAGCCTGAGCGGCTGTGGAAAATGCGGTTAATAAGGCCTGGTAACCGGGCAGCACGAAGCCCTTCTCCTCTAGAATTAAGGAATAA
The DNA here is from genome assembly GCF_003342845.1 of Nothoprocta perdicaria. Taxonomy (NCBI): domain Eukaryota; kingdom Metazoa; phylum Chordata; class Aves; order Tinamiformes; family Tinamidae; genus Nothoprocta; species Nothoprocta perdicaria. The sequence goes on from NW_020455799.1 coordinate 2,662,502, forward strand.
ATAAATCTCTTCATAAAGTCCAAATGAAGCAGCGACAAAGGCAATAGTGACAGCCATGCCACAAGTACAACAAAACCTCCAAGTGCTGGAAATGCTGAGTTTATTCAAGGTCAGAATTACTACCTTGGAGTTAGGAAGCATTGTAAGYCTATCAGTGAAGTTTAACTTACTTGGAGGCACAGCCTTGGAGAAACCCCTAAGGCCATATTCGCCTATGGAATTTCTACAGCTTGTTGCCCTCCTATTTTACATATAATTTCCAATTGCCCAACATCCTAATATATCATAGAGAATATTCTTTTCAGAACTACAAGCAAGGCAATACAAGTAAAGGAACATATTTTTGGTGCCGCTTTTCATTCATGAGCAGCGTTGATGGATGTAAGCGTGCAGAATCTTCACCATAAGTGTTTGTGTAYGCAGTTTTCTGTTACATTATTTGTGCACTAAATCATCTGCAAGCTCCCATTTGACTGAATGCACCAGTTGGAGCCTGAAGCTCAAGATTTCCACAAAAAGGTCAAAAACTCAATTGCGAAAGAAAAAGGGAAACCGAAGAAGCAAATGTGAAATTTGTTTGCAAAGAACTTTTGCAATCTCAGAAGATAGACACTGTTTCAGTAGATTGCAAAAACAAAGGMCTAGATTTTAATCTTGCTAACGCTGAAGTGCTTGATAGAGCTATTCATTTTTCYAAGGCTGCTGTTGTGTCTCCAAGCAGAGCTTAGTCCTCATAGACACAAACACAGAGACAGCAGCATACAGCAGCAAGGATCCCTCAAATGCTTCATAACTGGAAGCCCAACATAAAGGGCTTTGGCTTTTGCCTTTAGTTGACCCTGCCTCAGCTGGATAGTACYCAGGAGCAAAAGAGCAACCCTCGTTGACTCTTCTCCTTTGGCTTAACTTGCTGAGGATCTCACAGATAGCAAAAGCAATGAGTATCTTAGAATCATAGAATCATAGAATGCCAAAGGTTGGAAGGGACCTCAGAAGTCATCGAGTCCAACCCCCCTGCTCAYRCAGGGTCACCTAGAGCACGTGGCACAGGGCTGCATCCAAGCGGGTTTTAAAGATCTCCAAAGAAGGAGACTCCACAACCTCTCTGGGCAGCCTGTTCCAGTGCTTTGTCACCCTCACAGTGAAGAAATGCTTCCTTAAGTTCCTGTGGAACTTCCAATGCTTCAGTTTGAAGCCATTTCCTCTASTCCTAATAGGATCTTGCTATCCTACACATGTGAAATAGATGCAGCCACTTAGCACTAGCACAGAGCATCCTAAGCTGGGCCAGCCCGGAGGTCTAAGTGCCCAGGAGCCCAGCATGTCCCTCCCACGAGTAAGCCAAGATGGGGCAACCAGGTGAATCAGGTCCAGGAGCCATCAAATATTTGGGGGCTGCAAACCCAAGGCTAAGCTTAACTGCAGCACCTGGGTCATGGACAGAGGGAGTGGGTGGGAGTCTCAGGTGAGGCTGGTTAGGGAAATTAAGGCCTATTAGTACCCTCAGGGCCATGAAATTGCACTATTCCACTTAACAGACATGATGTGTTTCTACTTGCATATCTCTGACATCTGTGAAGTTATCATCTGTCATAAAGTGACAAAACAATTAGAGTCACATMAAGAATAGTGTGTCTTCCCGGGCTGGCATTACTTGAATTAGTTAAAACATTACCTTTTTACAARGCAAATGTGAAAATAAGTTCAGTAACTGAAAAAATGTGCTATCAATCTCTACCACTATGCTAAATGTTAATCTTGACCCCTGCCAATTTATGAACATCAGGCATGGCATTACTGTATCCAGACAAAGTAATAAAAGCCATATCTAATTAACTAACCAACTGCAGAATCTTGCAGAGAAGGCCTCTCATTTAGTCCCTGTATCTCAGTACAGTGCAGCCCATGGTTATCCAGCTCAAAGGTCTGGGCTTGTAATTGTAGTCATTTCTACAATTAGATATATTTAAATATAATAATCAATAATATATTCACTCTATAAATGAGGTAGCATTAACTGGAAACTGCCCTTACATTCAAACCAGTTAGATTAATAGATGGGTCAATTATATATAGACAAAGAGTCATATATTATAAAACTGTACTTCTTATGCTAAAAAAACTATTGAATTTCTTCAATTAATTCCTGTCTGTAGTAGAGCAAACATTTCAAGAGACATTCAATCCTGGTTTTAAAATGTCCTTAATAAATGGTTTTATCAGTCTACACTACTAAAAACATATGCTTTATTTCTACCCTGAATATGTCCACTTTCATTTTCAGCTGCTGGATCATGTCATAACTTTGTAAAAAAAATGGTCAAGTTCTTGGAGATTTTGTCACTACATTAGTACTTGTAAACATTAGTAAGATGAGATGATGAAAATATAACATTATATGCTCCAGTAGTGAATTCCTGGTCACACTGAAGTCAGTGAAAATTCTGATTTCTCTTAGTGAAGTCAGGATTTAATTTTAAGTACCCAAATTAAAGAAGTCTAACAACTCATATGGACTACTAGATTACTACTAAGTGATACCTTTGCTAGATCATAGACATCTCTAAAATTTTCTAAATTCAGTSATTAGAAGCTTGTGAAGAGTTTTCTTTTTTTGGGGGCACCAGCTAGGATGATGGAGAGTGTTATCACACTCCTGTTCCACATGATCACCTTTGTTGAAGAGCTGACAAATTGATTACGCCTCAGTTTTTTTTAATAAACAGTCATTTACTTTTAAAAACAAAAATAATAATTTACTAAATAGGCTTTATTCCACCCTGAAAAAATAGCTTTCCAAGAACTAATGCACAAGTTTATTCACAAGAGTGAAATTCAGCAGCAGCTTGCAGCCCCATTCAAACCCTCAGGGAGAAATTCAAGCAGCTGCCTGCATAGCTTCTACCTTACTTTGGATGTTTTCAAGGAATAAGGATGGTTTGATAAGTTATTAATGAAAACAGTTTTGTAAATCCTTTGTTAGTATATTTATCCTTTCCCCCATTTGCTATATTTATACAGCACCTTTAAATAAACCATACCATTTTGGCTCTCCTGATTTTATCTGTGTTTTCATTGCAAGCTCCTCAGAGAATCTGAACATGAATTTTTGTGAATCAGTTTGTATGCCTGAAATATGTGTATATATATATATATTTATAAAAAAGACTTGTTAATTAATTTATGTAGATACTCTAGGCTTTACCATATAAACATATGTATAATAGCTGAATAAATAATGAATAYCAGGAAGTTTTAAGCAACTAGGAAAAGAATGAAATGCTGTCAGTTCCCATGGCTTACAAGAAAAGTGCAAGATTCTGTACCCTGCAGGATGAGTAAGGGACCTGGTAGGGTTAAGTGATAAAGTGATAAATTACTAAATTATATCTTACATCTGCAGTCTGACTTAGACTTCTCATTCCCTCTGTCTTTTTCTTCTTTAACTTCTGTAATATGTGTTTTAGATATGAAAGATGATAGCTCATGAAAGGATCTGAAGTAGGGTATAGGTTTAAGAAAGTCAAAGAACAAAGTGTCGTGTCTGCTCTTTGAATTTCTTAAAATTATGGAGTCTTTAGAAGCAGCGCTGTTCACCTTCACTCACAACCTTGGAAGTGCTCTGTGGAAAAGTGAACATTTATTTTATAAGGAAAGATCTATCTATGTTAGTCAGTTTTGGTTAGGTTTGATTACTCAACCTTCCACAATCCGTAGAGCTAACAGACACAACACATTCTCCAGGAGCTCCTGAGCACCACACGCTGCAAGCTGTCTTTTTGTGTTACATGTCACACTGGACTCCAGCCAGAAAGGTCTGAACTTGGGATTGGTGGGAGAGTCACTCACTAAGTCACAGATCCCCGAGCAAACTGAAGGGCGAGCTAGGAATAAACAGTAAAATCAGCTACGGGGTAGGTACAAGAAGTGATCCCCATGGGTCATCAGCCTATGGGGAGAGAAAGGACAAAAAAAAACCACATATAACCACTTCTATGTTTGATACAATTATTTCCAGACAGATCTGGTTTTAGTAACCTTGTCTYTTTTKTTTRTTTGTTTTGTTTTTTTTTTTTCAAATTTCACTGGTGCCATCAGCTGCTTTCAACTGCCTAGTGCAGGTGCTGATGGTGCAATAGCTGGGGCAGCTGAAAGCATGTCCCACATTGAGGTCCAAGCAATGAAAAGCTCACCATAAACTGATACAATAGACTTTGTGGCTGGATTTTGCAGATTGCCCTAGACTCTGTCCTGCTGTAGCTAGGCAGCTTCCCCTGCTATCCTAGCAAGTTAGGTGGTTTGGATTCCTCTGCTTTACATCAGAGAATTGCACCTTTTCTGCAGGGGACTGCAAGTCTTTATTATTCTTTGCAAATCAGAGATTAAGTGTGAAGGTAAAACGCAGCAGGAGCTGGAAAAATGCTGCCTTTCAAAGAGGAAAAGTGCAGTTAATCACTTTTAGGGAATAACCTGCGAGGTGGGAGTTCACAGATCAAAACGAGCCCCAGATTCGGTGGAAGCTGTGAGCACGGYGTGTCACAGTGCAGCTTTCAGGCTGGTCTGCTCCCAGCTCCCAGGCCTGCAAYGGCCTGGCCTGGCCTTGGCGTTCAAAATCTGCCCTTGCCTTGTCTTCATATCTACGCCGAGATCGCCGACTCGTACTCTCCATTGCCTGATATCAGTGCACAGACCCTAGAGGCCCTAGAATTGCCCTGGCTCTGATGGGAGCCAGGCTGATCCCAGGCAAAGAGAGCTGGTGGAGCTGGAGAAGCCCAGCAAGCCCACAGAGGTGTCCCCTTTCCTCAGAGATCTTCACAAGAGTCAGAGACCTGTGTCTAAGAAGTAGTTCTTTTTTCATGAATGGAACAAACTCTTCTCTGCCCTTAGCTGTGGGAAACATCCCAGAACTTTATAAACATTAACATGTCTATTACARATCATTAGTTTGCAGTGAGAGTGGGGACCTAAAAGAAATGAAGATTAACATTTTACGCCTAATATATGGAAGCAATTTGCCTAGGTTAAATATCTTTTAATCAGCTGATTTGAAGTTTACGAGCATTTTCAGTATGCCATTAGAAAAAGCCTGTACGCAAATTTCCAAAGACAAAAAGTGACAGCAGCACAAATGTGGTTTCAGGAGCACATCATGATGACAGAGCTGGATGACTGTGGGGAACAGGCAAGGGCAGCTGTTAGGTGTGAAAGTGACACTCAGCACTCAGATGCTTGCAGCTCACAATTTGCTTTTATCAGAATCAGCAACCTCACAACTGCCATTCTGTGTTAACTCCAGCCTGCCCCTGGCAGACCTGCATTAACCTTTGCTTATGGAGCCACGGCAGGACTCAAGCAAATAAAAAAATATGGCACGTCAGGTTCTCCACTGGTGTAAAGCAGCCTCTCTCTGCTGACTTTGAAGGAAGCGCATGTGCTCGCTCGAGCTGAGGATCTTACCCAGCGCTACTACAGCCTCATTAAGTTGTCACATCCTCCCTCTGCCTCTCCTTTTGCTGTCTGGCTGCAACTTTCTTGTTTTGAAGACTACAGTCAGGTCTTTGATCCTCTGCTAACTCCTTGAGGCTCCCTCTCCCCCTTGGATAATTGGCCAAGACATCACCTGAGGTATCCAAGGTCATATTCTCTGCCCTTTTTCTTGGAAAGGGGTTACAGGCAAGAGAAAAGTCTTGGAGCCTTCACAGATGCAGGTGACCTACATGAGTGCTGCCCTGTGCTGTAGGTCAGGCATCCCCCCGACATGAGGGACTCCCTGTTGCCCCTGGACCGTAGTTAACCTCTCCTGCTACTGATGTGGAAACAGAAACCCTTCAGGGTGACCTGGGCCCAAAAGCAAAACGAGGCCGTGTAGGTCTTTTGCTGCAGTATTCTAGAGATGCTTTGGAAAGGAGAGCAGGTCAACTAATTTGCTACCTGTCTACTTATTTACACATTATAATCAGACAATATCCTAGTATTCTTTGAAGTTTTCATGGTAAGYCATTTTCTCTGACTCTAACAACAGTTTTTGTATCTATTTTCAAACCTTTAATTTTTTTTTTTTTTGAACTTCACCAAAACATACTGAAACTGTGTGGCATTTCAGTAACCTCACCACTRTGCTATAAGGCCGTAAAACCTCTTTGGTTTTGGTTATATTGGCTGCTTTTCTATTTATATATAAAGTGCAAAGATTGCATTAGCAGTACAATCAGGAGTGATTCATATTTACCTCGGCAACATAGATGTTTGAGTGCCAGAACTAAGATTGTCCCCTTTGTAACTTGCTAAAAATATCCTCATTCAGTGATGTTTTCCCTGTGATAACTCATTTTGAGATCTGCTGCTTAATAAATCTACTGTTTTAATGGTGGAAGTTCTACTGCGAGTACACAATATGATTTTTTAATTGGAAAGTTTTGCAAAATTAAATCAAATGCCTTGCAAATGTCTTAGTATATTACACTGAAACAGTTACCGTTTTCAGCCAAATTTGTAATCTAATCAGGTTTGTCTGAGAAGACCTATTTTCCATAAAACCATGCTGACTGGCATTAATTACTTCCTGTCCTGTCATTCTTTATCAGTTGAATCCCATATTCCATTACTTTATGCCCCCCTCCACTACCGCAGTTTGATATCAAGCTAGCTGGCTTATATTTACCAAGGTCACGATGTTTGTCCTTGCTGAATACCAGCTAGACATCAGTCTTCTTCCAGTCTTCTGGAATTTCTGTATTATTTTGAGATTCATTAAAAATTAATATGTGGAGGCAAGCATCTCCTTCACTAACTGTTTGAGACTCCTTGCGTACAAGTTATCTTTGCCTGATAAATTACAGGGTTTTATCACAACTAGATGTTTAACATCCTCTTTGGTTACTAATGGACTGAAAAGGCTTCAACTTCCCAATATGATACTGCTGTCATCCTGCTTTTTCAAAATCRAGGAGAGACATGTTTATTGAATATGGCCTTCTTCATTATTAATGATATTACCACCTTCATCTAGTAACTGCTTAATTCTATTGCTAGAATTTCTTTTGTATATGATGTACTTCTAATGCTCTCTCTTTTTTTTTTTTGTCCTTTTTTTTTTTTTCTGTGATAATGTCTAAAGTTTAACTTTTCTATGTGTAATCATTTCCAAAGTACATGGAGTAATATTTATTTCCCCCTTTTATTTTATTTATTTATTTATTTAATTATTACTTTTGCTTTAGGCTACTATTACTTCTAGTTTCTGCCTCCTGTTCAGTGAAGTGAGGGAGTCAAGGTGGACGGAGAAAGTAAAGGGAAAGAGAGTTCTTTCTTGGGCTGTCTCTAGGCGTCTTTTTATTTGAAATCAACATGGTCCTTGCCTTCTTGTTGTCCCAGCTTGGCTTCACTGAAGATTTGACTGTACATTGTACTCTAAAACACGTCAAGAGCATGGTTTCTGGAAATCAAAGATCCTTCTTTCTCTTATTCTGGAGCATTTCTGTGCTCCCTTACTGACTAGAGACTCATCTTTCAAGAGGATATAGATGTCAGCATAGTTTGTGGCTTCTCTGTAAACCACTTCTCCTGCTTTTTTTTTATACATGGAAGGAAACAGAATACACACTCTTTTTATTCCAAAGATATTTTGACTTCAAGTCTTTTTTTTGGGGCCACTTCAAAGACCGTATACTTTCACTAGTTCAATGATTTTTGCTCTAATCCTCTATATATTTTTTGCCATACTAGTATTTGCCCTTATAGATGCCTAATTATTTATTTAAATTACTACCTCTGTAAATAAAGTAAGCTGAGCAATAGAACATTTTAAGCTATTTCTTACACAGTAGTTATGGAGTCACTGTAATCTGTATCCATAGGGTAATATGGAATTTGCAGCAGTAGCTTTCCCTCTGAGAGATGTACTTGAAGAAAATTCCATGTCTGAAACCTCAAGCCTGACAAAGAGGAACTAGTGAATCTGATATTGTTATAACGTAGTTACGTTTGTGACCTTTAAAATGAAGTGTCCTATTTAAATTACTATCTTTTCTCCTTGGCAATTTAAATGAATTTGGGCTCTGATTAGGAGCTAATATGATAGTCTGAACTATCTGTCCATGCTTTATCACCTTCTGAATATAAAGGTATTAGATCTTTTTACCTATATCTCTTTAGAAACTGGTCACTGGCAATGAAAAACAGAATCAAATAAAATGGATGTGCAAATTATCCAGTGAGTTAACTGTGGTAAAATATCACAAAGACAGAAGGAACTACAGAGGCCGATAACTCCTATGAATGAAAATACATCTTGCTCCTTACATTTGAAGACTCTCCATAGGCTTCATCGACAACATAGACATCAGTTAAATAAACTGCCTGCATGTGCTCGTACMGGTATACTTGACTGCAGAAGCCAGATGAGCCAAGCTGAAAGTATAAGAACTATTCAGGCTTACTATTGCCAAGAAACTTATGTGATTTTGACCTGTTTCTGAAAGGAACTGGTGAAACTCTGGCATGGGTGAAGCCTACCACACTGCACACAAGCACCACTGAGCAGCCTTCACAGAACAGATAGTTTTGTATCTGAGGAGGATGGGATTTGACTGAGGAATTCAGAGCTGAGTTTGAGCTATATTCTCCTGAGAGCTATCTGGAATTCTGTGGTTCAAAGYGGATTCAATGGAGTGAGAAATAGCCACTAAGGCACAGTCTTTGTATAGGATAATTTTACAGTAGTACATCTTCTATTTCAGCTCTCCCCACCAATCCTTATTATGAAGAACAGGCAGATGAAGAGTTGTGCAAAGTTCTCTAATATGAACATCTCCTCAAATAAGTTAGATGCTCCTTTTAAACCTAACTTAAGTTGAAATGACTGAGTTTTGGTTGCTGGTGATTAGACTGTTCCAGTTACCTTCCCGATAGCATCCTATTGACACTTCCACTATGCCTTAGCAGAACATAAATAGTTTTTTTGCTTCTCCATTGCCCAAATTCCCATCACAATCTGATCTTTCATAGGGGGATCCAAATTCTGTTCAGCAGGTAATGGACTGAAAACATAAAAGCAGTGACTCGCACCCACCTCAATGTGTACAGTCATAAGAGATAGACAAAGAAAATCTTGAAAATTTTGACAGATGGGAGAGAAAAAAAGACATCAAAACTACCAAAAAGCTGATGAGTCAGCTCTGAAGTACCCACTGTCTTTGTTTCTGCCCTCATCACAAATATTAGGATGCCCATTTTCACTTGAACCCCTTGAATGACCACCTAAGACAAATTTCACTGTGTTCTGAAAGGACAGATACAGGAATCATGGCTGAATTGTAGGAATGTATCATGTGCCAAACACTTCCTGAGGATGTTTTGATTTAGCTGAGGAGCTAAGTTGTCTCTTGCATAGCTTACTTTCCCTTGCAACATAATTTTGTGAATGGACATTCACAAATAAAAGTTTCTCGAAGTATTTATAAATTAGGCTTTACTTCAAAATAATAATTAAAAAAAATCCAAGGCTCATTTCTTTTCTCCCTCTTTCATGCTAGTGGTCTTTTGTTGACCTACACCAAAATGAGAAGATAGTTGCTGTTTATATAATCTCTTTTTGACAGTTTGCTTACTAACCAGAAGATGAATAACGTCTTTGCCAGATACAGTAGGACACTTAAAATCATGGGGTGTTAAGAAGTACACATTGTAATATACAATTTGATACGCTTTTTTTTATACTTAAAGGAGAATGGAACAAGAGGAAAAGGGCATGTTAGAAGATATATCATTTATGAAAAGTTCTAGATAACATAATTGAGGTAGAAACAAGAAGATTTTGCCTGCAGAAATCTAACAGGACGCTGAAGAAATTGATCTAAAACCTATGGAGCATTACATCTTTTGTATTAACTTTTCTGAAGCATTGTGTGGAATTTAACAACAGATGTATCTGTGCTATAAGATGGTACAAAAAGGCTGCAGAGAGCCTATCATTTTGTATTGAATTCTGTAGGACTTTTCCATAAGGGTTCGATGGTTTATGAGGTGTATTGTGTGTGTGTTTCTTCTTTACTCCTGTGGCAATCTGAACTCTGGTTTTAGGCTGTAGCACATTCTGAATGTGTGAGTAGCCTTTTGTGGGTAAAAAAGAAGATAGTTTTCTGTCTCATTAATCTGCAGACTCATGTGGAAGTCTATGCTGTCTTAAGCCTTGTTGGCAGGTCACCATCCACCCGCATGAGCCATTGTGTTTGATTTTTAAATGGGGACATACAATAGGCACTGTACCTGCTGGTGTAAAATGTACACAGAAAATTGCATACCATTTCCGTCAGCAACTGAGATTTTGTATTATTTCAATGAACCGAGAGCCCTTTTTTAAGTGCATAAGGGAGCTAAGAAGATGTAGACGAAGGACTATGTAACAGCATCCTTTCCTGACCTGGCAGAAATGAGAGAAGATCCTTTTTTTTATTTGCCAGTGATATCTATTTAAATAAGGCAGGTATATGTATGTATGTGTGAACCACAAACACAACCTTTAGGTTGAAAGTACTACTTTTAGAAAGCCAAAGCAATTCAGACATTGAAGCTTATCAATTGTTCCTAACCATGCAATTAAAAAAAGAGTTGGGAAGATTGCTGCTGAAGACAATACAACAGAGGTTAGAAATGACAACAGGGTGTAAGTTCCTCCTAACTTAGGAAGAAGGAAAAATGTCAAAACAGTAATAGACCTCAGCCAGGTCAACAGGTCAATTCACATGAGAAAACCAACATGTAACAGAAGGGCCTCTGAAACTTCTGAAGAACAGAAGATCAGTAGGAAAGCATTTTTATGAGAAATAAAATGTGCCTTCCTGTCAGGGAGGAAGGGAGTTGCAGGGTGCTTGAGAAATGGAAAAAAAAAATGTCATTAAAGCCTGATATGAATAAAAATCAGGTGAGAGAGGATGTCACCTTGTGGCCTTTGGAACTGTATTTCTGCTGCCTCCTGAAATTATGTTTTCCTGAAACAAAGGAACAATGTTATGGAAAAGTGGGTGCCAGGTACTTTAGGAAAATGAGACACAGCGAAGCGGATAAAAGAGACAAAGACAATAGCAATCATATGCAATAAAGTGAAGGCAGCTGAGGTCTGAGACAAAGGTGAAAATTCTGAGCCAGCAAGATGACTGAAACAGGGGAAGGAAGGAGGGAAAGGTGATTCACAATAACATTTGAAAGACATTGGCTTGAATATTTATCAATGTCACCGCAAACTTAGCTTGGCAGCCTTGGTGGCTGACTTTGTTCTGTTAGTGATTTCCCACCCTTAAGATGACAAATAGGAACACAGCTCAAAAGACAACTCTTAATATAAGCTGATTGCGACAATGCATAGGCTCCCAGGCCAATTATATAGACATTGCCATACAACTGTATAGATTTTTTATAGACATAACTGAAATATTTATTTGTGCTGCTGTGGAATGGAGTGGGTTCAGTGTGAGCAGCATTGACTCTTGCACACTCATACAGATGTGGAGGTCCTATTCCCGCACGGCACATCTGGACAGAGGAAACATTCTGCACCGYTGCTTGGAGCTCTTCCCTTGCTACCAGTTCATCAAATTAAAATGTAGGTCCTAAGCTCTGGTCAGTGACTTGTTACATCTTTGGTTCAGAAATCGCTGAAAGAACTGTGAAGTGATTAATCCAACTGATGGATGATGGATACAGAAGTACTCCAGTAAATTTTGCTTTTAGCTGATAGCAAAGGTCTAATTTATGCTACTTCTGTAAGTGCCATTTCTGCACATATATAATAGTATTCTGAAGTGACTAGTTTGCTGAAGGTTAAGATGCAGGTAATATTATGTATGTTAGAGAAGTGTCCAGTCCATAAATTTCAGAGCTATACTCAATTCTGTACCCCAGCTTTTCCAAAGTTACAATCACAATCCATCTCTTATGTATTGATAAGGATAGAACAAATGTCACATTAAAAAAATACAGACAAAGGACCATATTTCCTCTTGGTTACATTAGTAAAAGCGGAGTTAACTCCAGATGTCAGACTGTTGCACTGAAGAACCAAATTTGGCTATTTGTTTTGAATCAATGCTATCAATAAAAGTCTGCCAAAAATAACCAACTGGTAAATATTAATTTAAACAGAGAAATTGGAAATCAGTTTCACACTGAGTTGCAACATGGGGCCACTGCATGCTGGCAGTAAGAGGATAATGACACCAAGTGCCAAAAAATTACCTGGAAAGCACTACTTCTGTGTGACATCCAATAAAGATGCCGCACACACCCCTACATTTTTCAGCAATTAAATATCTGCAAATGGAAGTGCTCTCTTTCCCCAATTCCCTGTCTGCAGTGGCCAAAATACGGCCCAGCAGTGCCGTAATAGAAGTTTTTCAGGGTGGCCCCTCTGCACAACAGCTGTTTCACAGTCTGATAGTAGTGTCTCCAACCAGCTGCTTCGGTTTGCTCCTGGCTGTCACTGCTATAGGTTAATAGGAACAGAGGCAGGAGAAGGGCCTAGGCCAGCATAAAACAGAAATAACAAAAAATTCTGCCAAAAGGGAGTGTGGGATAAGAACTTTAATGGGCAAGCAAACAAAGAATCAGACTGAAGCCTGAGGCGCTTCAGTGTGTTGGCAACACGCAAGCAGTCCTGGAACAAGTGCAGCCCAGAGTCTCTATTTGAAATGACTGTGTGGCCCCTTTGCCAAGAAAGTTTGGCTCTGTGTATACATGTGTGCATGTATATCTATATCCCCACACCAAATATGTAGTTGTGATAATCATGTAGTAAATTACAGAGCCATATGATAAACTGCATGTGCCTTTGACCGCCTCACCTGCCCCCTGCCAGCTAATCCATCTCCATTTGAATTTATTCTCTCATTTCCAGCTAAGGCTTTAATCCTGCAAACACTTATGTGTGTACTTAACTTTAAGCACACGTATAGTCCAGTTGAAAACAAGGTTGGCTCACATAGTTCCAGCACCAGCTCTAGGAGGGATCCAGTCCCCACTTTTACGTTCAGTAGAAGCAGTTTTGGCTTGTGGTTTCTCTCAGCTTTTGGGACAACTGCTCTAGCATTGGTGCTGACTGCTAGTTCGGTATAATTGTGTGTCATGGACAAGCCATTGTATTCCATTGGCCTCAGAGGCATTGCACCAATTCCTGCTCGTAGATAGTATGTCCTGTTGATTAAGAGAATTTCGGAAGGATTGATACCAACATTAGTGGAATATCACTTCAAGCATAAAATGAGGGCAGGGTACATATAATGGGTTCTTTAATCCCACAAGATGGGATACTATTTGGTGTTGCTCTACCATGTGATCTAAGCAGCCATGCATGTGCCAGGAATATAAGGAAGTTCTTCCAGAGCTTCTGTCACCTGTTCTCTCGTGGCTCATGCCTGCCTTCAACCCTGTGTTTTCTCTCTATCCCCTTCCATACACTGTGCTGGAAACAAAGAGAAAGCCAGCAAAAGAGAAGTGTAATTGTATAATGCAAAATAACGATCATAAGTCACACAAACACTAAACTCTATGTATAATGAATCTGTCCTTTAGGGACAGTCCTTTCCATGTCATTGTCTGGTACTTATGTTGTTGTTCATCTAGCTAATTACTGCTTTGAAAGGTATAGTCCTGCTGTCATGCCTAGATTAGCAGCAAGTGTTTGGCCAGCTACTTTCTTGTCACAGTTGATAATTATTTAATGAGTTCTGTTCTTCCCTAGGAAAGCAAGATTGGGATAGAATTGGACTTATTTTATCACAGTAGCATTGCTGCGCCTGTTGGCAGGTTTGACAGCTACAGTGCTGGATTCCAGTAAGACAGAAGAAGAAGAATTTCCATAAGTAGTTCCTGAATCAGTTGGAAGCGGTGGGGAAATTAATAGTAATGAGTGAATCTCAATAGATACAGGCTCATTACTATGTTAGCTGCCAGTCGTTTCCTGCAGCTGTAACCATGCTGGAAATTAGGTGATGCTTTTAGCTAAAAGAAAAGCTATCATAAGTCATTACAATATGTTGCTAAACTGGGAAATCTAACTTTAGTTCTCCAGATTTCTCCATTCGTAGGGGGCCACTGAAGTCATACGATCATTTTTTTTGCAGGAGCCTATTGATAAATAAAAGAGCATCATCAACAGGGCCAGATGGACCCTTCCTTCAGATCACCTGTCTGGAAGAATGTCGTGAGGAAGGCAGGCAGATATGGAAACTTTGTGTCAAGGCCAGATTAGATGGCACTGGCAAATGCTTACTGCACCTGTAACTACCAGCTCCAAGGAGGTGTATTTTAAAGAGTATGGTAACTTTTCCCAGTTATTTTCTATACCTCTCTGGAAAATCTCTAATATAGAAAGAAAAGTATATATGGAGAGTCTGAATTCATTGAAAACTGATCATTAAAAAAATGGGAAAATGATCTGAAAGCAATTTAAGAGTTACGAATTAACTTTCATTTCAAAATGTATTTCAAAATGTATTTCAAAAATTTTAATTCAGGTGCTTTAAAAATTTCAAAATCAGAGCAAAGCATTTTGATCAATCTCGGATTTTTTGTTTTGTTAGTATTTCATTTCATGGAAAACGTGGGAAATAATTTAAACTTTTTTTCAGAGAGGGAAAAAATATTCAAACTGGGGGAATTTCCCATAAAATATATACCCTTATTCTTGTTCACCTTTTCTGTTTCTCCTCACACTGAACTGTGTTTTTTTTTTTTTTTTTTTTTTTTTTTTTTTTTGCTGAATTTATATAAACCTTCTGATTCTTCAAGGCCATAAATCATGCATATGTTTTGCTTTAAAGTCACAGATTCACTCCAAGTTCATGTGCAGTCCATTCAGTTATCCGTAACTATCTCCTTGAAAGATTTACATGTGTATGTATGAGATACACAGTTGGGTTTGTCTGTCATTCTGAGACATTCTGAATGTTTTGGAAGTTCAAAAGTTGCTTTTCCTAGAAATGGCATTGAGCCGTCAGCTGAGCACCACCGGACAATGCCATGATGTCCTACATTGAAGTGCCTCCTATATGGCCACATCACTCAAGATAGCAGCAGTAGCCAGACAGGGGAAGGTTGGTTTGTCTGAAATAAATGACCTGAAAAGCAGGAGGATTGCTGGTCTCAGCAAACTGCTCCTCTAAACAGCAGGAGCAAGTGAACTCTGAAAACATAAGAATTTCCTGTTAAGCCAGCSACCCCAGTTATAAATAATAATAATTTATATAAAACAGCAAAATGGACATCCTGTTACTACTTTTTATTATTAAATCTATTTTTTTCTCAATAAGATAGTATCTCGTCTGCCTTATTTTCACAATTTTCCTCAAATCAACAGCTGTGTTCTTGGTGGAATTTATTTTTTTCTGTATAAACATTGACACAGATGCATGGCTTCCCTCTGGGTGCTGAGTGCCATTTTGGTTGGAGGTAACCAGGTTTTGAGTCATTCCTGAAATGTGAGCTCTCGGATTTTGTCATCCTTCCTCTGACTCCAAAACCTGCTTGTTGTTCAGCTCACTGCCGTCCAAAATGAGGACCATGTCAGGAGGAAAAGGGGTTTATTGGATACCTCGAAGCCTATGTATCTCACAGCTGTGCTTGCTGAACTGTGGGACAGAGGGCATAAACATCACTTTCTTTGACACATCCTTTACTCTTGCTACCTGCCTCACTGCCTAAGCTCTGCTGTGGTATTTGTGGCAGGAATACAACCCAGGACAGGAGCCATTCTTGCAAAATAAGGAACTGAACAAACCCTGGTCTGGAGAGAGTGTAGGACTTTGCATCTGATCTCTGTTGCCTTTTTCAAACGTAGGTGTGTTTTTGCAATAAGCTACTTTTTCTTATTTCTCCTACCAGAAATATACATATTTTGCTGCATAATAAAAGACATATCAGATGTATTGCTGTATATGGCTACTAATTATCAATATGTTGAACATATTGTCCTTTTAACATTTCCATTCAATCTCTCTATAGATATCTCTATCCATCTGTCTATAGGCATGTAACCAGACTATTCTGTGATGTTCAAGGTGGCATATGAGCACTGGGATTTTTTAAAGCCAGTATTCTGTCTAGGCCTGGACTTCAGAAACGGGTCCATCTGTGCTTTGTTGATTTTCCACATACTTTTTTCCTAGCAGACTGAAATGAGATTTACTTCTCATTAGTAAGATATTCAGCTGCAGCCTCAATAGGAAAGGCCACCGCACAGCTGTATGGTCACAAGAATCTCACATAATGTGAGAATCTGCCCATGCCCAGACAGTGCTAAATTGGGGGCATCTTGCCGCCTCCAAAGGCAAGTAAATCTGTCCCTGTTACTTTTTCTCCCTTTCAGTGCTTTTTCTCATCTGGGCTTGGCAGTCAGGCAGTGTCTGAAGGAACTTGACCCACTGCAGATAGCATAAATATAAGGGGCAACTCTACTATGTTCTGTGGTAGTCCAGGGAAAAAGAAAACAAGAATCACAAGCAGTTAGAATGAATTCCTTTTCTACTCAGTGCTGGTGGGCTAAGACTTCCCAAAATACATCTCTGTGCATAAAAATCCAAAGGACTTGTGCCTGCAGAACAAATACAGGAGAAAATTAAGCAGTGAGTAATTATATACCAGTTAGCAGAGTAAAATGCAAGCAGCAATAATGCCCTTCCATTCAAGACGTTGTCATTTTGTTTTGAAGCGAGTGTGCATGTGGTAATGCTCTAAAGCCCTGAACATTTCCTTACTCATTTGGCAGGGGTGAATGACACAGAAATCAGCATCTTGTGATCAACAGGAAAAGAAAGAAAAAGAAGAACACTCGCCATTCTGATGTCATCTCCCGTTGTTATTGTTGTTGTTCCTCCAAATAATGGGATTCTGGAAGCAAGACCATAAATCTCAAAGCTCAGCATTGTCTCACTCCGCGATCAAGGTCCTTGTTGCTGATTGATTCATRCATTTTTCATTTGGCTAGCTAATATCCTTTAAATGGAACAGACACTTAGGCAGTGAAACTGGAGCTATTCTTCTCTCCCCCAAGAGGATTTAGCATGTAAGTTAAGCAATTTCTTGGATGATTTTTTTTGTCAAAAATATCGTTTATGAAAAACAATGAWTATTATTCACCTCGAAAGCATTAATTTTCACCACAATGAACCTGGGGCTATTGGGCATTAAGAGCACTCAGCTTTTAAGGTTAGATTGCTCCAGTTGAATAGTACCTTGTTCYTTGATCTATCCCATTGGAATGAAGTATTAAGATATCACTTGACATGGGTAAGAATACCACAATCAAGCCCTTAGTGAAGCCTGTAGGACCTGAGATGGTTCTTTAGAAGAATGAGTTCAAAATCTGTATTTTTCTGTTTTTATGGATAAGTTTGAGTCAATTTGTAGTCTTTAGACAGCAGCATGGTAATGATCTGAGGCATCTACTTATATTTCACCACAACTTTGATAATTTTAAAGCTGTCTGAGATTATACAAACAACATCATTATAAAAGATAATTATACTATTTTTTCTTCAAAGCTGAAAATGTTAATTTGTTATGGAAACAGTATAAAGATTTTTTTTAAAATCCAGATAAAACAGCAATTCTGAGATCACAGCCTCAGTAGCCTGAACACAAGGCAAAGACAAAGTAGGCAGCTGTGCTCTGACGACTTCTTTTTTTTTTATTCAGACTTTCAGTTAAATTCCAGTTTATCTCCATCTTTGGCCTGCATGTATGAGAACTAAGCAGTGTTTTTCYGCTTTGATCTTGCTTATTTCTTGACACATTTCCATTTCTCTGGAAAGCTTACTGTTTACTGTCCTGTTCAGCAACACTTTCCCTTGCTGTGGGGTCTCAAAGAAGAATTTTTCTTGCTGTTTTATGCACAATATATGTTATATCTGTATATGTTGTACCTGCACTACCTTCTAACATATAGCTAAAAGATATTCAGATTGCTACTTAGCACACGTAATATCTAAGAGTAGTGTGCAGTTAAGACAAGATCTAAACAGCAACTAATCCTTCCTTCCGTTTTGTAAAGGCTACTCAGGTGATGCATATATCCAGTGAAGTAAAAGATCTTTAAAACTAGGCAGCAACGTATAGCACCTGATGGAAGATAGGCCTGCATCCAAGGTAGCCCCTGCTGTTCATGTTTATGGAGGGACCTGAAAAATTAACTGCTACACTTAATATGTAACATGACATGAGTTAGTCTTTAAGCCTTACCTCATTGATTTGCAGCTTTGGTTTTATAACTTTATTCAGTAATGTTTAATGTCCTGTAGATCGTTCTGGAATCTCTTTAAACTAGGTTGCTATTTGGAACTGTCCACCTGAATGAACTTAAATCTCAGTGCAGTAGTTCTTGCCAGATGACGTCCAGCCTGTGTAGCCACTCTGCCCATTTTCCTTCTCTTCCTTCCACTCATTGTTTTGCAGTAGGGTATTTCCCAAACTTCTAGACTTAATAAATTGTCTAAAATTTATTTTGGGGAATTTCAACATTCTTATTTTCATCCATATTCATCTTCTTCATCAATTTAAGTCTACATTAAGTGCCTCTGCAGCAATTCCCTGACAGGATCAGGACAAAAAGGACTTTAGCAGCCCATAAATGTCAAAGAACAATTCCTCTGGGGCTGATATTTTCTGTGCTTGGTGTCAATTTGGACAGCTGAGGTGGAACTGGCAAAGTCTTTGGTGCACTCATAAGAAAAATAGTCTTTTTCTGCATGTGTTCCAGTACAAATTCTCAGGCTCAGATAATTTCAAACCACCTATATCAAGAAGTTTCAAACTGAGGCCAAAAAATTTAACCTATCCAGCTTAAATACCCAAGCTCAGTGAAAGCACAACCATGAGCTATGTAAGTAGGGCTTCTCCATGGATAGTTGAGACTTGAAACATAAGCCAAATTTGAAGAAAACAAGCCAGGTAATTTTAAAGTTGCAAGGCCAGAGCCTTATACAAAGATTCAGTCACTGGATGTGCAGGACTAAGATGGATGAAAATATAGTTCCTTCAGCCCTTGTAACAGTCAGAATCCCAGTAATTAGAGTTATTGCATTCTCCTTTCAATAACTCCAGGTACTGTTTCATTAGAAAGGCGGAAGAAAAGTCTTGCAGGGCTTCACAGTACAAAGCACATTGTCTGCAATGTTAGAGCAATGTTAGAGTTGGTAATACTGTCAGATTTTCTAAGCTAGCCTATATTGAGGACCTGACCTATATACTCAACTAGTATGCTACCCCTCCAGCCTATTTGTCTTTTCATAAAATGAATTTCAAGTGAGATGTAGAAAACAAACAGCACTTTAAACTGARCTTCAACTATTTCCTAAGAATTTTGTATTTGGCTATGAATCCAATTTGCCTTCCCCACATCTAGGTTTACATCAGTGCAATCCCACTGGAATTAAACAAGCAACACTGGTCAAACAAGAGTAAAGAGTTAAGCTGCTTCTGCTGGAGTGCAGGGAGCACTTGCCCCTTGGATTTTTGGCTACTTGGCCTTCTTTTTCTGTAATTTTTGGCTACTTGAATGCATTTTATTTCTATTTAAAATATTTAATTACTTTTTAATCAACGCTGTCCTTCTATAAAGGTTGGAAATTAAAAATTCTCAGTGATAAGTGTGGCTGCAAGTGACTGGAAGTGGATGTTTTCCCCAAGAGCCACAAAGAAGACATAAACCTGCCAATGTTGCTCTGTCTTGCRCTGACCCGCCTGCCTCCAGGATGGTAGTTTAGCTGCTGGTTCCAGGCCACTGGATTTTATTCCTCTTCCCGGGGGCCTACAGAGCTCAGASCAAAAAGTGGATGACTCCAAGTGTAGTTGCGAGGCCTTCCTTCAAAAGCACCAGCAAATGTGCCAGAGTTGTCCACCCTCACATATGCTTGGGCTCCTCAAGGAGGGGAAGAGATATATCTTTTYGTTCTCCAGAGAACCAGCGAGCTGTTTGGTTAACCACATATCCATGCAGTTGCCTGCAGGAGAGCGTAGCCATGCTGCCTTGCCCGGTAGGAGCACGCGGTCAAGGGATGCCTCTGGCCAGGTTGAGCTCTCCCAGGAGATGGCCAGCACATCTTGCGACCCCCAAGGGCTCCCTGCACTGCAGACCACAGYGGGCAACCCCAAATCCGCGCCTGGCCTTGGTCCCGTCTTTTGTTATCACTTGCTGACATCTACTGGCTACGGCACGAATTAATTCAGCGGCCTCTGAGAGACTGGGGGCTGTGAACCCAGCCTGACTTGGATAGGTCTTCATCCTGACAGCCCTCACCTTGGAAATCCATGGTCAGGACTTCCTGACAGAGCCCCCTGCGCATCCTGCTGCTGTCGCAGAGCAGAGAAATATGCAGGCAAGAGGAGCTGGTCTGCGACCGAGCTGCTGGTGGCCGGTCAGGCCCTGAAGCTGTGTGCTTCATGTATCCCTTCAGCACATGAAGGCTGGAGCTGTCCCCACTGCTGGGGCCATGGAACAACGGCCCCATCTCCCATGTCTTCCCGTAGAAACAAGATTTCCAAATAGGCATCTCTGAGGCACGTGTGAAGAAAGGGTCAGGCAGAGGGTTTTCACACAGGTCACTGAGCAGATCTCAGGTGTTTCCAGTTTGTTGTGCCTCAAAATGTTTAACTGAAAAGGATGCTCTTGACATGTGGCTTAGGAATCAGCACTACGTAGCACCGCATGCCTTACCATGCACAAGCAGCCATGCCAGCACTGCTGGGCTGGTGGCCCTGCTGATTCTTGGCATAAATGCCATGGTGGGTGGCTCTTCATGTCATAGGATTGCCTAAAAGTAAGAGTTGCATTCAAAAGAAATTAATCAAAAATGAAACCCTCTCAAGGTCGAAGAAAAATATTGATGCAGGAGAAAATGCTTATTGGGAATCCAATGCCCCTTTTACCTTACTGTGCTCTTTTTCACTGAGCTGGAAGAAAATAAAATTAATCACCATGATGTGCATTAATACACAGATGGTAATTGTGTCATTTACTGTATCTTAAATGCTGGAACTGATTAGCTTTTGTCAATCCTCTCAGCACTTCAAGAGGACAAGACACCTAGTAAACAAAGACAAAGTATTCTTTCCAGATAGAAGTGATGGAAGTGGAGACTATATAAAACAGAAAGGTATTTTTCACTTTGTTCAGTGAAAAATAAGCCATTAACTTCTCGGCCATGAATGCCTGTAAAAACAATTGAATTTCCCAGCAGTCTAAAAACTTGTCTCCTATATATAATCTTATATGTAGGCATTATAAATTAATTTTTTGTTGTTTTTGATAGGTTGGTGAGTAGCTAAAAATAGCTCTGTCATATTCAGGATTCATCCATTGCCAAGAAAATAGAAGTCAGCATTTCAAATACAAAAGGAAAAATCCAAAGGTCTGCCCCAAAGAGAGGTGTGGCCAAAACAGGCCCTGAATAGCAGATGATGTGGATTGATATATAAGCACTTCTGGCCATTGCTATCAGAAATGATGCATTGTGTGGGATTCACTGATGCAAACCAAATGACAAACACAAAGAAATCACGAGTTGTGCAAAGGAAGCATTCTGTGTTCTCAGAGCTCATCTTTTGAGTAAGCATATCTGAATTGCATTCACAGAAAAAGTACTCCAAGGCATCTCAACTCTTTCTAAATTACAACCTCTGAAGAATTTTCCAGTGGGTATGTAGACTCTTGCAAAGAACATGTAACTGTTTCCATAAACTTACTTTTCCTAAGCATTCCTTAGAAAGAGCCCATAAATTCTCCAAGGTCTACAGCTCACAGTTTGAAGACCCCTTTGCTCAAGGCCCATTATCAGCAAAAAGAACTAAAATGAAAACCTTATAACATATGGAACAAACTGATGACACAAGTTTCAAACTCCTTGAGGAAGAAAGTTTGGAGTAATGGATCCAAAATACTGTCCTAAAGAGTTAAATAGGGATAAAATCAAGTAGAAGAATAAATAGTAAGGAAGAAAATATGTTTTGGCACATACTAGGAGGTGACATCCTCCTTTTATTTATTTATTTATTTTTGTTTTAGGCCAGGTAGGGAGGTGTAAAACACATCTAYATAGCAGTAGAGAGGCTGTAGCAGGGAGAGGTCATGACAGTGCATGCAGCAGCTGGGGCCTCTCTGGAAGATGGTAATCCCACTGATCCTTAGGGTCTAGCATAGTTATGCCAAGTGCGCTGACTTAGAGCTGCCCCTGCATGCTGAATTTAAAGGTTGTTTCCCAGCTGACACAGAATTGAGAAATGTGAAACATTGTGGCTAGCATGATGCAGTCCCTATTGCTAATGGTGGCTGAGAGTTGCTGGTTTCTTGGTTTTCACTAATATTTTGGATGCTCAGGCTGCTGCCAGCACTAGCCATGAAATGCTGAAATGCCATATGCTATTCTAAAACCTTCAGACATAATTCAGGCATTTCTGTATCAATCAGTCACTACACAGTGAGAAATGTTTTTACTGTGTTCAAAAAATGTAGGATCTATGTGTGTTCTATTTTCTATATCAGAAAACTACATTGTTTGGCAAACCACTTCACTTACAATAAAATGATCCAGAAATATACAGTTGAAAATCTAACAGCTACTTTATCCTGCCAGGCTACACTATATATCTGCTATTAAGACTTGCAAATGATCCCAAATAGGGTCCCAGGATAGGCAAGGACTAGGATAGTACATAGAGTGGAAATGATGCAGATGCTAAGCTCTGCCCTGTTTTGTATCACAAGCAACCATGCTGCTTTTGGGATATATTTCTCTATTTGCTTCTCTTCTCAGTTTCTCAGTAGAATACTAAATATCTTCTCTCTGTTTGCTTTGAAAATCAAAGTTTAGTAAAAAGAAATAGATGGTGGAGAGACTGCTGAGGGAAGTTGACTCATTGTCTCTGTGAGAGCAATGATTTGTAAYGGCATTTTTGCCTTGGTTGGTCTTTCTTTTCAGGCAACTAACTATCTGGATAACACAGGAAAAAGCTTCTGTGGCAAGAACTGACAGTGCTGCACATTTCTTTAAATGTGCAGACAGCTCATGCAGAAAGGCCACTTCTGGACCTGCTATCCATTTGAAATCCATTATTCATCCTTCTGCCCCTGTTACATCCTCTTTTCTGAGTCACTTGGAGTATTTGGGCGCTACCACGTTTAAGGTGCATTTCTCTCAGCTTGGTGCCTTGTGTGGTCTTGGTGCCTTGTGTGTCTCTTGCCCCACAGGCAAGCCAAGAGTTAATACCCGCCCCACACCAGCCAGGGGCCCTACAGCTGCTCCAAGCTGCCAAGCAATTAGGCTTGTCAACATCCCTCAAATAAACTCGGGCAGTATTATCAAACCCCATTGTCACCTGGTCCCCCTGGGGCCGGGGAGGCTGGTCTATCAGGGCTGCAAGCTGCAAAGAGCCCTGTCTGTGCTCCTCTTTTAATTTTGGATGACCCATCCTTTACTCTCCTGCCTGCAGCCGGGGTTCAAGGAAGGTGGATCTTTTGGAAGGGGATTAAATCTTTACTGTAGTATCAGCCTGGTGGGAAATCGTGGTGTGCTTTGCTCAGGGACCCCATATAGAACTGGCTTGCTCGCAGCTTTGCTTTAAAGAGGGAACTCGCTTTGGTGGACTACCTTAAAAATAATGGTATGCAGGCTGCCATCTTAAGGAAAAAAAGCATTGCCAAAAAAGAGTATTTATTGTTCCATCTAGGGTTGCTACCTTGGAAATACAAAACCCAAGTCACTTTAGACAAAGGGTTGCTGTGCAGGCACAGATCAGTCTATATGTGGGCCAAACTGGGCAGTCTGATTGGAAAGCAGGCAGATAAAAACCCTACCTGAAGCCAAGGATGTGTTTGGAAGACTAAGTTCCAGGTCCAGCAGTGGCACAATAAGCTCCTGTATTTACAGAGTCACGCAAGAATGGCAAAACCACAGCTTGCCTTGAATATATTATTTTTAGCTTTCATCCCCATAAAGAAGCACTGAATATGTGAACTTAAACAATGCAGGGATGTTCTTCTGAGCCTGCCGACCACCTACACCAAATGTCCTGACCCGCAGTGTGATTATTGCAGCTGTTTTGCATTTTGTAGCCTGTTGCTCTGGGGACGACAGGGGCTAGCACCAGYGGGAGACGGAGGTGGGGGTACCATTACCATGCCATCGTAGTTCTGTTGGAAAGGGACAAGGGACAGCGATGTCCAAGGACTTAGGAAAAGGGGCAGCAATCCCAGACATCTTGCTGAGACAGACAGTAGATGGGGATGAAGACTGCCAAGCCCTGCGGCTGGGCGAGTGCCAGGCATCTTTTCCAGGAAAGGGTTTCGATTATGAGGGGTGAAATCTTTTTGCTTTTCAATAAAGCATAGCAGGCTTTCCTAAAACATTTGGGTTTGGGGACGTTTTTAAGAGGGAGCAACCCTACGTTCTTTCTAGAAAGCTGAACAATTGCATGCAAACACACGCAAACTGATGCCCACAAAGAATCACCCATCAGCTTCAGGAGTTTTTTTCTATTCAAAACACAACGTTTCTATGAAAATCTTCACCTGTGCTTAGAAGCATGTGTTTTACCAGCTGCAAGCAAAATACAGAAATGGATGGAACATGCCTAATATAGAGAAAAAAGAAGCTTGCAAAATAAAAAATACTAGGAACACAAAACTATTCTCTTTCGATGCACATATACTGCCCTTTGGATTCAGGTGGATGAGCTTTACTTTAGCATGAG
This sequence comes from Nothoprocta perdicaria, assembly GCF_003342845.1. Lineage (NCBI taxonomy): Eukaryota > Metazoa > Chordata > Aves > Tinamiformes > Tinamidae > Nothoprocta > Nothoprocta perdicaria. The sequence goes on from NW_020455799.1 coordinate 2,687,234, forward strand.
CACTGATAACCCTTTTACATGGGTATGCAGAGGCTGATCCTTTAATACAGCAGCCATGATTTATTCACTTTCATTGTGTCAGGATGACTCTCAGTGTTCAAATATGCTTTTTTCCACATATGAGAAATGGTATTGTACCAAGGCCAATGCTGAATTGCAAACTCATTTCCCTTCCCTACCCAAACCAGTTTGTGTTATTTGTAAATCTAACAATAACAAAGATTCAAAGGTCTATTACTCAGCGTCTCTTGATTTCCCTGTTTTATTTTGTGCCCCTTATCGATACTCTTCAGAGCTCAGGGCTGAAGCAACATAATGGGCGTCTGGAGACATTGTCTGCATCTCAACTAGGGTCTTGGCATTTGGTAACAACACCAGGTTGTGTTTTTTTTTTTTTTTTCTTTTCAGAGCAAAACAGCTGGTGAGTATTTGAGTGTGTACTGGCAGCAGGGAACTTGTAGAACTGGCCATGGCTCCTGCTGCAAGAACAGTTACAACGTACTAGGACTAAGCACCAAGATATGACAGAGAAATAAGACAAAATGCAAAATAGACTTGATTTTCTGTTGGTCAGAAGTTAGAGATTTTTTGGGGAGGCATTGAGTCTTTTCAGATGCTTTCCTCCCTGATCCTGCRTGACGGAACAAAGTCTTTCCCATAACCTGCAGGCTTCTTTCATTTAAGTTTCATGAAACATCTTGCCCTTATAGTGATGGGAGTCAGAAATTATTTAATGATGAACTTGCTAACATGCCAATAATATTTATCTGATTACTTCGGACGCTGAAGAGTGACTTTTAGGGCTTGAGGGGAAAACCCTTTTTGTTTTTAAAGCCTAAGAGGCATAATTTCTAAAAAAAAAAAATAAATAAATAAATAAAAAAGAATATCTGTACAAGAGATTTTTATATTGGGCTCGGCAGATTCATATTTGTAAATGTGCACATCAAATGCACATTAATACATTATTCACTCAGTCATTCAGATGAACCCACACATTTATTTAATCCTCAAAGACTTTATAGTCTAGACCGACAGTAACCATATTAGYAAGAGACTGATAAAAATTGTATGTTTGCTTTTCTCACTATACTTTACACTGTACCCTCTAAAATATTAGTTCTTGGGTTTTTTTATTCACAAATGCATCTATCTCTTATTCATGCATTACATAATAGTTTTACTTGCTGTAGTTGCTAGATACATCTGTTAAATCCAAGCTCTGATTTTACTCAGAATTTATAAACCTGTAATCTTGACTCTGAAGTGCATGCACACAAACTCATATAYATAAACGTTAAAGAAATAGGTCATCAGAGGTGCTGCCCTTAAATTTTAAGAACAGACTGGAAAAAAACTAGATTCCAGTCATAAAAAAACAAAAAGTTATTTTAAATTATTTTTCTTTGTTTTGTAAAGACTGGAATCTAACATTTGTAACATGTGCAAAACTACCTGCACACATATTCATCAAAATGTATAGCAAACTTCCATAAATGTCCTCTTTTCCTCAGGTCTTTTTTTCTTGGCCCATAAGAGGCACTGAGGATTTTTTTCCTTTTAACATTTCAATATTTGATGCTATACCAAGGCAGGGTGCTGACTACATATTGGCTTAATTTGTGCAATGTACTATAAAGTGCAAAAATGACAGGAAAGAAAAGGGAAAAAAAAGTTTTCTAATGCCCATGACCTGGAAAAGAAATGTGAGCAGCAAATATCATAACTCATTTTTTTAACAGGCAATTAGCTGATTACTTTTGTGAGGTGGTGACAAACTTGAGATACCTGCTGTCAGTAGGTATGGGAATTTGGATCTCAGCACATCTCGAGTGCAAATAGATTAATAAATTTCAGCTTWGATATTTCCCATGGTTCAAGTTAAAAAAATACACCCAACAAACAATGGTTCTGTCTCAATCGTTTTTTTCCTCAAATACCAATATCAAGGAGTAAYAAAGCATCGCAGAGGAAAATTCTATATAAGAATATTCCCAGAAGGATTTGTGCAAAAAGGGATAATTAAATAATGACCAATTAAAATACAATTTGTAAGTCTAGTAACAGGAAAATAAATTGCTACAATAGATGTTCATTAGTTTTGCATATAAAATTGTTGACTCCCAATAATGAACTAGTACATATTAATCACAAATCGTAGTTTACTGTTTATCTTCTTTTCATCTCTATTAAATCTGTTTGTACATACATACGTTCACATAGCCAGTTACTGAATAAGGCAAAAGAAAAATTGGGACTTAGTTTCTACACAAAAAGCTGTGGGAATCTGTGCTTTTCAAAAAGGTAAATCTACAACAGAAGACTCCTAATATAGAAGAAAATGAGACTTAAACTATCCTCAGCAAACATCACTGGTAAAGCTTCATTAGTATGTATTTTCACATAATTCAATTAGCCAAAATACATACAAATGCTAGCAGTGCTGTTCCCTGCTCTGGGAGCATCAGTGAAGCTTTAAACAGATCTGAAACAAAATTGCATAAATGGCATGTAAAGCCCTGTGCATACAAAGATACCTTCAGGGTTCTAATAAATTCATGAAACTTTTTAAAGTATGATTTCCTAGCAGGCAATCACTTTTAATTAACAGGATCACCTACAGCAACACATGTCCTTCAAAAACTTACATTATTTTTTCTTTTTGAATTTCAAAGTTTCTGTAGTAAAAGTTGAATAGCTGAGTAGCTTAACCTCAAAAGGATTGCAGGCTTTTATGACAGTTATAAACCACTGTGGTGCCTTCTTTATAAGAAGAAAAGATTCTTAACACAACAGAGAAAGAAGGAAATCTCTTTTTAGTCATAGCTAGAAGCAAGCATTTCCTCCAAAGGTCAGAAAACTTTTCCTCAGCTAAAGAATATTTTTAAGGACATTGCAGGCTACTTGTAAAAGTAATCTCTGGTAATTTGTTGTATGAATTAAACATAATTTCCAGAATTTGTTATTTTATATACTTCTGCATTCTATTTTCCTCCTCTGAGCTTTCAGCATATAGGTTTGGTAAACATGGGGGTGAGTGGGTGCAAACGGGCTTCCATAATGAGCTTTACCCCAGGGAGAGCAATAGAAAACTCATCTCTTTCTTCCAAAAACTGTTCTGGTCTCCTGAGCACACCTTCCAGGGCTGCATGTTTGAGATGGCGTTTGCCCCTTGCTTGGAGGCCCATTTCTGTGTCCTGAAATGGCCAGTTATTTATCTGCAGATTTAAAGTGACCAAGGATTTGACATGTGGACTGTTGAATGAAAACATAGAAAGAAAAGAATAGGAAAAAAAAAAAAAAACAGTAAAAATTATAGCACTAATGACAAATTTCCACAAAAGGGACAAAAACCTCTCCAGCCCTGGTATACATGAAGCAGCCCATGATTATTGGTGCCTGACAAATCTGAGCAGGATTTGTACAGATRGATTTAGGGAGGGGTGCAATAAGAGGAGCGTGTTGTACCTCGTTTCATCCATGAGGTTTTGCAGGCTGCTGTGGCTTGGGTGCTGTGTGTCCACTGAGAGTGACCAATGGTAGGTACATTTTCTTCTCTTTATTTTGCTGCTTTCTTACAGCTAACTGTCCATTAAACTCCAAGTAGGGCAGTAAGTGCTGAATTTATAGGTTTTAACAGTCAGCTTCACGCCAGTGATATGTACGACATCTTATAGAAAAGTATTGGTACATTTTCCTTAGGCACCTTTTCTAACATGGCAAAGAGCAGATGTGGTGAAACTCTGTACGTGAGAAGGAGAAGAAGCCTCTAGACCCCCTTGGAGCATATGAAAGTCACGCTCAAGAATTAGTTCTGAGGCACACACCGGCTTCTAAGAGTAGCAAAGGAGTAAAAAGCATGTTTATGGATCAAACAGTCTTTCTGGCTAAAAAGAGCACTGAGCTTCCAGTGCGCCTCTATTTGAAATGCACATGTGAGGACAAAGTTGTACCAAAGTTATATATTATCTGGCCCTGGACGTGCTATAAAAGGCCATCCTCTGTACCTACCAAGGTGCTTGTAATGCCAAGTGATGTTTAGGGGAAGGTGCATGCCCTGCGTGTCTGTGGTAGTGTCTCCAGCAGAGCCCTTCCTGGCTCCCCAACCCTGGGCACATTTATCCTGCTGCCCGGGCCATCCGTCTTCTCTTCCCTGAGTCCCAGTCTGTCTTCAGGCAGAAGCTGGAACTGAATCCCTGTGGCACAGCAGGAGCTCCACTGACATGATTCAGACGTGCTCTGGGGTTGTCTATTGTCCATGGACATTTCTGGGAAGGGACAGTTGTGGTGTCATCTACTGAAGTGGGCTWGGCAAACCAGCTATTTCTGCAGGTCTGCCAGTGACCTGCTGAATGACTTGGGCAAGTTCCCTTTCTGTGTGTTTGCTCTCTGCTGTTGTCATCTGCTTTGTGCAGTTAGACTGTCCTTCTAGTGGTGGCTTCTTCTTCTCTGTTGTTATACAACATCCAATAAAGGTTGTTTTTGTCTTGGCTGAGGCCTCTGGCTTTTACAGCAGGTCAAATATATAGAGATTTACTCCTAAGAATAAGATAACAACTGTCTGTACAAGAACTGCTAATGCCTTATTGCTTACAAATGCAAATAAARCTTCAATTTTATTGCTCACACACAAGTGGTCTAGTAGCAAGGCTTCTAAGCAGTTCAATAGACTGATTTTTTTTCATGWCTATGTTGAAATTAATTCACCCTTGTTTATGTGGTAGACCATGTCTATCTATCTGTACCACACCAAGGGTGGTTTGTGTCCCACATACGCTATATGTGTGTGTACATCGGTGTAATGTTGACATGGATTACTGTATATTTTACTGTAGTCAGCAGCTGGATTATAAAGGACAACCACTGGACAATTAAGAAGCATTCAGAAGGACACAGCCACAGCACTCTCATCAAGATATGCCGAAATAAATTAGCATCATGCAAAGTTAGGCAATGTTTAATTCATAGAATGTGCCTATATTTAGCCATCTTATTATTTGCAATATAATCCATTCATTTATTGAAGGTTAATGCCAAGTTTTACTCCTGAGTATCTGGTAGACGTGTCACAGGTCAGTGTAGCCCTTTTGATCTCCATCTATGAGATGCATTGAATTTGCTATAAAAATATATATGCATGTGAATGGGTGTGCATGTGCAAGCCTGACTGCCCTAAGCAAGCTCCACTGAAACGTGGAGTATTCTGACCACTGTTGAGTCACCTTCTGTTATTCCCCTTTCCTGAGCAAAAACCACAGAGACAAAAGAAATCTTCATMGTGGTTTATGAAAGAACAATATCACTGCCTTCATAAACAGAATACTGTCGTTTTCACAAATGCAAAGGTAAAGGATAATGACCGGAGAGAAGGGGAATTGCCATCGGCTCTTGAGACACTCCATGAGAGAGTGGAGAAAAGTCTCAAAAGGCACCCTAGCAAGAAATCCTTTGAAAATGATATGAAATGTAGGAAGAGGGCTAGGGAAAAAAAAATCAAAACAGCAGAGTTTGAGTGGAGACATTAAAAGGTGAGTCCTGAGACCATACCTGGGAAATGGTGTTTGTTCTGGTGCTGATGTGATCAAAAACAGAGGTGGCTTAATTGACTGGAGAATATGAATAGCCTAGCCAGGTTGAATAAGGTGAATTAAACTGTTCTTCTGCAGAGAAGCTGGACTGGATTATGTATAAATTTAATATACTTTTGACAGAGGTTTGAAGGAGTGCAATTTGGAATTAGTGACAAGATTCTGAAGGAGGAATACTTTTATATAGATCACACTGTCTAGGGATATGCCAAGTGCCAATCATTCTGATAGCTAAGTACAAGAGATCCTGGTTTTCAAAGCTGCTGAGCACACACACAGATCCTGTTTACTTCACAAAGTTTTCTCTTTTTTGGTTCTTTACACGATTGAATATTTGGCCCAAGGTTTCTCACCATTAAGGAACTAAAAAATTGCAGTAGATGGGGCAGGACAAATCGTAAACTCATATATGTGGAAAGAAATAGTAAGTCTTTTTGCACCACAACGTGATAGAGCTCAAGAGATAGAGTTATGTATAGTTTAAAAATGCAGGAGAGGTACATTTGCAAAGCTGTGCAAGTTGATTAAGACCGGACCAAAAATCAGCAGGATGGAGAGACTCACTTGTCCATGCTTAACAGGCACTTCAGACTGTGAACTCTGGAGAAAATTTGGACTCACTGTTTCTGTATATCTTATTTCCAGGTGTTTCTCACATCTCTCTCGGCCATATCGCTCACCCTGTGTAAGCTTACTCTTACCTGTTCGCTTCCTGGCTCCTAGGTTGTTCCTCATGATCTTTCCCAAAATATTGCAGAGCACGATGTGATGGCTAAAGTTAATGGCAGAGTTAGTGAATCTCGCAGATACAAATCATATCAGGAAAAGGAATCTCTTATATACAGTAATTCTTCTTCTCAGTTGCTACTGCATTTCTCATGTGACGCTCTTCTGCAAGGCAAAATTTCTGTAACAGGGGGAAGTGTGCAGAATGCAGTGAGAGAGGCAATATTTGGAAGAAGAATATCTGCTTCTGGATCAGGCTGGAAAATCAGATGTGCTTTTTGGTACACAGAAATTCCACTCTGGAAGAGAAGTTTCAGCAAGCCAAATAAAGACTGGCAACAGTTTCCCTGAGCTTTACGTCRCTATTCTGGCCATTTAGGCAACTTGGGAGAAGAAGGTGGCTTCTGGAGAAGGTGAAAAACTAGGGGAGGCAGKCAATAGTTGTGACTGGAACAACAGGGATGAGGTTCTTGACATGAGGGCAAGACCCAAGAAGTCAACCTTTGAGTACAGGATCCACTGGAGTTATGAGTGTTTCTTCTCAGGCTTCTCAAAATTATCTATTAATACAAACATATCAACAGTGTCTATTTGTTCAATCCTAGACTTCCATCCAGTAGAAATTTAATATTCATGTGAACTTTTCATAGAGAAATACCCATGCCTTATGGGTCAAATTAGTGGAATTAGGATTTTCTCTGTCTGAGAGAGTCTGAGAGTCTCAAGATTTTGAACCTCTCGTTGGCTTGTGTCCTGTAGAAAGTGTAAAGGATGCATAGATATATAGATATTGCTTTCAGATCATACTCAGTTCCTATTTTCTTCTTGACTCAAGCAATGTAGATATCATTAAGACTGCTGTAGGTAGCTTCACATCAATGTTTCTGTGTTAGAACAGTGATTTTGGTGTTTGTTGGGTTTTGCACATTTGCACTTTGCACATTATGCACATTATGTTGTGCATAATGCACATTATGTTGGGTTATCACATGATACAAGCTGTCAGTTAAGCAGTGCTTTATCTTGCCAAATGGGTGAGCCAGGTTACTTCTGAATGCTCAAAAGGCATCATGACCTAATACACTGATTCTTTCCATGTGCTTTTTTGACCATATATACCATGTTGTAAAGTAAAAGATGGTCTTTACAGATTGGAGGAGAAATTAACCTTGCAAATCATAGGAGAAATGAGCAGCATGTGCTCTTATTTCTAAACAGTCCACTAAGCAAACATGCAAGATGGGTTAAATAAAAAAGAATAAATGAGTTCAAACTCACTTGTAGCTGTTTATAATTGTAAATCACAGTGGTAACACTGTGCAGTATGGTCCAAGGACTTTGTTTTTTAGAAAGATGAACTGAAGGCATCCAATTGAGCGTAACAAATAGTGGAGATCTGCCTGGAAACATCGAAAGATACCTATGGCTTCTTGTAGTGGGCACTTAAGAAGGCATGAGTAGAGCTGTTTTCTACTCTTAGCTCTGCTTTATAACCTTAATAAGTCACTTCACCTCTGTGCTTCTCTTTCTATTGCCACTTTCTGTATGTCTTTTTTTCTTTTTCTTGCTTTTGATGAGAAACTGTCTGTTACCTTGAGTTTGTACAGTACCTAGGATAACTGGAACTTAACCCCACTTACAGCTTCATGTGTTCCTGAATGTAATAGCCATGCCTAAAACCTTTTATGTCAATGAACTTATATAGAATGAGGAAAACACAGCATTTACAACTTAGAATTTGGAGCTACCATTAAAACCATTAAAAGAGACAAGTTTACTGTCCTTTACTGCACATATTCCAAAGTAGTTTTTAAATTCATAAAAAAGAGAGGTTTTCTTTACTTTCCCAGATTCCTAAAGCAGGAATGCAGTGGGACACATGTTTTTGTCAGTTACAGGGGTGCAATTCTCAGCGGTTTTGGCTTTGCTGGTTTTGYTTCCTGTCGTTTTTCAGTAGGCCACAAGACATTTTACCTTGAGCTTGGTACTTGGACTTCTGCAAAGCTGTGAGCCCTTCTCCCTGGGGTTTTACTTGCTAAGAAATAAGTCTTATGTCCATCCATCATGAATCTGAGCTTGACTCAGTGTGTTTAAAGCAAATAGATAAGACAAAATCTTTTGGACCACTTCCTGGAAAGTACTAATCACTTCCTCAGAACTAATGACTTGCCCTGCTCTCATGGTTGTGTTGTTTTTAAGTATCTGTTAGGCTTTGGTTTGCACAGGTAGAGAAGCTTAAAATAAATGGCTCTTAAAATTAAATTCTTAGGTGTCACCTTAGCCCACCTTAAGATTGGCACTATAGTGTTACCAACGTCAMGGCAAGAATACTGTAATTAAGAAATTGGACCTCAGTACATCTCCTAGTACAGGCAGACGAGTGAAATAATCAAGAAAAGGAGGAGCCAGATTCTCCTCTACACATCCCAGCATGCACAAGAAAAAAGATATTGATATCTGTAAGGCAGGGTGTATTTCCAATGAGAATCTAAATCCTAAATGAATTAATGCTAATGAGTTATTACTTCTTTCCTATTAATTAACAGAGTGTTTCACAAAACCCTCTAGAGAGCCTGGTCAAAACAMTATTGTGATAAACACGTGGTTTATATCTTTTCCACAATTATTTTTATCTCATTATTTCATATGGACAAGGATTTTTGATACTTAGATATCAAATTGCTTGGAAACAGCTGAAAGTAGTTGCTACCAGTCAGTAGATCAGCTGGTGCTGAAGAACTTGCACCTGAAGTGGAGCCCAGTTTTAATACAATCTTTTGGCTTTTCCTGGTTCATGTCAAAGTGACTTTAATATTTGACTTACTTGAATTAACGCTTACAAGAGACAAAGAGATGGGAAAAAAACTGAGAGATRGCGATTGAGGAAGAGAAGAAAGGAATGATTCAGGAAGTAACAGGAAGCTACCTGTCCTCCAGAGAAAACACACTGCAACAAGGAGARATACAGAGAAAAGTGCTATTCATTCAATTTCTATGTGTTTTTGTGTGGCTGAGAGCCTGGGTATTTAACTTCATGTAGGGAAAAATAGTCTGTAGGGTGTGTGCAAATATCATCCACAATGAAGCTGAGCAGCAGTAAAGCTAGTGCACGAATTAAAGCAGAGAACATAGATGAGGAAATAAAAGGATCTGCCTAGAGATCAAATGTGGCATTGGTACAAAACCTTATTCAAAATGGATACAAATGCATCAGTTCCTYAGAATTATAGGTGAATCAAAGGAAAATTACATCTAGCAAGACAAAGCATTCAACCAGCAGCTTTACCATGTGAGGGGCAGAGATGCAACTTCTAATTTTCCCGTATGTCTTGCCCGAAAGCCAGATGTTGCAAGTGGAACAATGTTCTTTTGGGGTTAACATCTGGTTCTTGTCATTCTAATCTATAGAAAAGGGAGATGCGGAAGGATGTGGAAAAAAAAATGTTTTATAGCTTCGTTTAAGAAAAGTCTTTTCTGTTGTTTGGTTTTGTAGTAAAATCATTTTCTGAAATGAGCATTTTTCTTTGGTGGCAGAGGCTGTGATGGGCATCGTTTAGCTTGGGGCTTTAACAACTCATCACTGACCAGCAAGACATTATGCAGTCCAGAAAATTAGACTTCTTCACATTTGACAAGAAGTGTTGAGTTATTTGTCAGAGATTTGGGATTTATAGCTCTTTGCTTCTATCCTCAGCTCTGTCACTGCTACAAGCAGCCTGAATGTACTTTAGGTTATCCTTGTCTCTTTAAGGATATAACAGAAATTAGCTTTCTTATAAATATGGCTAAATTAATTCCCATCTATAAAAGGCTTTAAGATTTTAAGACTGCTAGGTGAAAGAAGTTCAGACTTCTGCCTCCTACAATTTTAATTAATTTAATTAGTCCTTACTGATATTTTCATTTTCCTTAAATAAGATATAGGGTCCAGCTATACCAAACCAAAAGGACAACAGCATTGATTTTTTTTTCCTTTTTCCTTTTTCCTTTTATATTTCTTTCTACATACATACATAGTCCTTCTCCAATAGGAATATCCAAATGCTGTTGTACGGAGGTACTGTTACTGGAGAGCACTGTCCTACTTTGAACTGATTGCCACAATTCTCCTTCAGTGTTATTCCTTCTAAGCATAAATATCATTCCTACTAATGAACTTACTTTAGCTGGGTATTATTTATATTGTTTGGTTAGTCTTTTTTTTTCCTACTCACGTGCTTTTCATTTTATCGTCAACACTGAGGTTGTAGCACATGAGTGGTGAGACTTGATGGGAAAAACAAAGACCTGTAGATTTAGGAGGCAATGTCAGCTTTGTCTGTAGCCAAGAGGACTTTGCTAAGCAGGTCACAAGGCAAATGACAGAAAAAGATGAGTACAAATGAGTTAGTTACTTTGCCAGAATCCAATCCAATTGTATCTGGCTGTTGGATCCCTGGGATGGTTCTCTGTGAAGGACAGCAAATACACTTCTTGTCATGATGCTACACACATCAGACCAAAAACAAAGTCCCTGTTTGAGTTTGGTTCTATTATTTTAAGTCCAAATAGCTTTTTTTTAATCATAGAAGTTGTAAAAATAAAATATTATTGTTCCATACAATCTGCCTATCATCACAAGAAAGGGGATCATGAAACTCCATATATGCAACCCTGTAGGCAGTGTCATATAAAATATGATATGACATAGTAACATAACAGATACTGACAGGTTATCTAAGTGCCTCTAGCAGGAAGGCATGTATCTTAGTCCCACTGGCACATCATTATAGAAATTACCAGTGAGCTATTGTCTACTGTTGGTTTCTGAAGGTGCCTCTGGGGAGAGGAGCAGGGTTTCTAGCAAAGTCAGTTTGTAGAAGAGGTTTCCACTGCAACTGGGCCATGAAAGAGGACTCAGCAATCAATTACTGACTAATGGTAAGAAAGCTGGTGGCTGTGGGAATCCATGGTAAAGCTTGCACAAAGCCATAAAAAGATTTCCTCTGGTAATTGCTTCCCCATCATCACCAGAGTCAGGCTCTGTATCACCGAGTGCTTGTTATTATTCCTGAAAGCAATCACTGTGGTTTATAGCTAGCTGCTTGGCCTGCACAACTACCTGCTTGGTGATGTACAGGGATGCTGCTGGAATATGGGTACTTGGATTACATTAGGTCAATCAACTTCCACGCCTTCTGCTATGTCTCAAAGGTCAGAGTTTTCTGGTCTCTTTTCCTCCCACTAAATACAAGTTGTAACTAGATCCCTCCTTATTTGTGCCCCTTGGTTAGAAAACATTTGGCTAAATTTGTCCTCAGGTTCTGAGCTGAGCTGATCTTCCATGTTCTTCCTTCCGTCACCAAGTGCCACATCCAAATCTTCCTGCAGCTGTGAGAAAGTTTTTGTCCCTCAAGTGCAGTCTTTCTTTCAGGATGTGAAATTCCCAAGTGAGAGTTGATGGAGATAGGGTCAGAACCTATATTTGGACAGATATTCCAATTTAGTCATACAGAAGTCTATTTGATATCTATATTACCTATGAATTTTAGGCTCTTTATCCATCCCCACCATTCCTTCCTTTTTCAGCCCTGCTATTATTGAAGGCCTCATGTGCCTTCTCTCTATGCTATTTAGAGCTGTCTTTTCACAAATATCTGGTTTAGGCTGCATTATTAATACCTCTGAGCACTCAAAAATCATAAGATTCTGCAGCACATAGAATTATGTCATTGGCTTAAATATTGGAAGATTAAAAATAATACCTTTCAGGCTCCTTTTATTATCTCTGAGGGATTTTTTTGGCAGGAGAGGGAAGGTTTTAGAACATATCCTGGTCATGATTCCAAGCTTTCCTCTGCATCATTGATGGAAATTACCTTTTTATTATTAAATGAGAGTACAGATTCTCAGCAAATCACACGATCCCAGGAGTGGCAGCTTTAAGTCTGATACAGTTGGCAACAATAACCTAGAATAAAGGGATATCATTACTGTCAACTCAAACCTTCCCGTTGTCAGAGCTCAATGGAGAGTGCCTTAACCMAAAGCTAACTTCACCAGGAATCCCAGAAATACATGACCCTCAGCATGGGTACTGGGCTATGTGTACATGGTGCAGTGCAATGCAGTKTGGAGAAACTGGATTTCATCAATTAACACTAGTGTGGGTATCTTCACACATCACTGTATTCGTTCACTGCACTKCAGTGACCTCCACAGCTCCAAGACATACAATTGAGCTTCAAACATCAGTGGCCACATGTGCTGAAAAATCACAGTGCTCATTTATGAGCTTCACACTCCTGGTTTGAAAACTGTGAACTTTTGCACTGCAGCTAGGTTGCCTGTGTGCTCCTATTAGCGGACACCAATGTCTTTTCCGCATTTGGTTATCATGAGAGAGAATCCACCAAGTGATGTCAAAGCTCATGCCTCTCATCTGTATGAATGGTCTAACCATAAACATTGGTACTAAACAGAATAAGGAATGATGGGGTGCTGATCTTCTCAAGTATGCTCTAGAAAACAAAGAAATCTCTCTAGATAAACCTTTGAAGCTCCACACCTGATATCTCGAAAACACCACCCCCACACACTTATGTACGCACAAATGAAAGGAAATTGGCAATAAGTGGGGAATAACACCATTCTCCCTGCAGATAAATGGTTTAATCTGAGCTATAGCGGCTTACTGAACCATGAAGGTAGTGAAGCGGGGCACATAATTCATGTTTCAGGCCATTAGAATGAATTGAGTCTCCACAACTTTATAGAAACATCATCTCTTTAGCTCCATTTAAGCTGTATGCTCAGCCTGAGTGAATCCAAACAAGATCTCCAGAAAACAGCTCTTTTTTTTTTTTTTTTTTTTTTTTTTTTTTTTTTTTTTTTTTTTTTTTTTTTTTTT
>NW_020455799.1:2700446-2743685 GCF_003342845.1 Nothoprocta perdicaria
GTCTTAATTTTAGGGATGGTTTCTTGAGTGATGCTTTAAGGTCTCAGGAGAATGTAAATGGCATGAACTGCAGTACAGACAATTCTAAAAAGTATATACAGCAAGAAGTGACCATTACTCCACAGGGGTGGAATCTGAAGTTCTGAAATGCAGATAGACTGAATCTCCACCCCTATCATGGTCCCTGAAAAAGTGAACCTTCCACTCCCACCGTCTTGAGGTCATTCCACCTCCCTTTCTTCTCCAGAACCAGAAGGCGAGGTGTATCACTCCTACTCTAATATAGTCCCCTTGGCCAGCCCGGATCCAGCAATGTGAATAAACACATGAGCAACTCCTTGTGCCAGATCGCTACAACAGATAGGAGGTCACTCTCATGGATCAACTTGTGTAGATGCTATGCTGCTTTTCTTTATCCTGAGATGCCTTTTTTAGGCTACAGTGCTGGCCCAYGTTGTATTTACCACCCATAGCCACTGTGCTTCCAGTCTGCTGCGCTTCAAACAGTAATGAAGTTTTCATTTTGTCACATTTTTTCCAATAATTGTCAGTTCTGGTGAAAACCTGTCTTTGGTGAGACATTTCTTGAAGAACGGTAAGACTGATGTTTCTCATGTTAGAAATATCCTTATTCCATGGCATACCCCTGTGAAGTTTGGGTGCCCATAGAGCCCTGCAGGTGTTTGTATGGTCTTGCCTGAGGAGGTGGTCGAGACTTCTTCAAGGAGGTAGGGCTGTTCAAGTAGCTGGAGCAGCAGAACATGAATTCTGCCTTCTAAGGGTSTAATTCTGTTTTCTCCAGAATTTGATTGTATAAGCAGAAAATATCTTTGAGCATAAGTCTGCCTGTTTGCAAAATTTTGGTCATGGTAGGTGTTCTAAAAATTCACAAATCTATTTACATGTGGTGCAAGCTCCTGGGAGGGAAGACCATGATTACCCCATGATAGCTGGTTGTGGACAGTAAAAAGGCTTTAAGAGTAGACCATCCAAAGTTACCTTGGAATTACTGAGCAGCAGGGGATATTTGCCACACAATTTCATTAAGACCTATGGATGCTTCTCTGGCATGTAGAATGAAATAGAGAAAGAGTCCACGATCTCTGATGGCATGAGAAATAAATGCCTTAGCCTAAAACTGTGACTTCAGATTAAAGTGCCACATGCAGTTATTTGGTTTCAAAAGTTACTCAGGATGAAAACACATTTATTARAGTAAGTGCAATCTATATCTGATAAATGGGAACACATCTGGTCCATATCCCTGATACAAGCCCCTCAGTATTAATTATATTGATGGTTAAAGCTGAGGAGTGAGTTGAACATTATTTATAGTGATCTTTGCTAAGTAAATCATTTTAAAAATGGCTTTCTAAATGTAACATTTCCTTTTTAAGAAGCCCCGCAGAATTAAAGAGGCTTTACAATGGAACATGAAACATATTGCAGAGGGAGAGACAGAAGCTTGCTTGATTAATGCACACGATTATCAGCGATGCAAATCACTTTCACTTATTAAGTCTTGTTTAATATCCTAATGAAGGCTTCCTGAGCAGATTTGATAATTCCAGAGAAAGTGACTATGAACTAATGCCCTTTCAACATGTTGAGAATGAGCAGTGCTATAAAGAAAACCTCATTTACTCTAATTCCCACCAAATGTGGTATCCTTTTCTAGACTCCCACCTCGCAGCAGGAGACAATTAACCTTTTCGGTCCCAGAAGTGATTCCCAACACATTCCAGCTGTGAGGGCCAGTAGGTCAGGCATGAATGAAGTTTACTTTCTGCTTCTGGTCTAAAAAAACTACAATTATGCAAACATGTCAAGAAAGCCCCGAGAAACTGTGGGCTGTCACACTGGTGCTGTCAGTACGTGCTAATGTGCTTCTTACCTTGGAGAGAAGGGGTCTGCATCAGTTTAACAGAGGAGTATCCCTCTCTCTGGCAATACTGTGTATAACTTCAGTTTTAAGCAGGTCTTTCTGAACGCATCCCAAAAGCTGGGAAATTTCCCTTGTTTAATAGCTAAGAAATTAAACTCTATCACCCCCTTGCATCTGTAACAGTCATGTTTTTGTAGCCATGATGATATAAGAGAGTCAAGGTGTGGTGCACTAGGTAGTATCTTTTATTCCACAGGCCTTGCCTTGCTTCTAAATTTGGATGTGATTGCAAGTGATGGAAAATGGCACATTTTCCCATTTCCTCCCTCAGTCCTGTACACACAGTGTATGGGCTAATACTGAGCATTACCAGACTGTTCCAGTTGCCACAATTGGGCATAGAGCAACAAACCATTAACACTCTGGGGTTTGCAGTGGGTCGGGAAGCCCTTTACAATCTACACGAGTAGGGAGCCTGCACCAGAACTCTCAGCTTTGCCTTAAATCATCGCCTTTCCTAAACACAGCTGCAATTTGGCCCTTTCCAGTTCCAGACATTTGGAGATTCTCCCTTTGGTTTAAAAGAACAACAAAAAAAAAAAAAAAAAAAAAAAAAATAAAAAAAAAAAAAAAAAAAAAAAAAAAAAAAAAAAAAAAAAAAAAAGGCGATTTCACCTTGTGCTTATCTGGAGCACATCTATCTTTTCTATCTTTTCTAGGAAAAATAAGTCTCACAGTTAGATTTGTTTTTAAAAAAAACCAGTCCCCTGGGAAGAAAACACCTGAGGGGGAGAAACTGAAAGGCAGCAAACTCTCAAGAATTCTGTGATTTTTTTTATTAGATCAGTATTAGGACAAAGAATATAGATTAGATACTGTGCTTGTAGATGTGTTCCCAAAACATACTCTTAATCCAAATACTAATATGGGACAGACTTTTCATATAGTTGTATAATATATATAGCTTGATGATAAATATCTCCCACATGACTGAAAATAAAATTGTCATATAAAAGGGGACCATAAAAYAAAACTTGTGTATTTCTATCCATGTAAAATGAACTGAACAGAGCTTTTCAAATAATTGGAGATCATCCAATTATCCATCCACCATGRTGGATCTGAAAGGGGCATTCACATTTCAGCTGCTAATAGAGAATCAGGAATAAAAATAGAGCTACTTTAACAGTTTGTTGTTGTTGTTAGAAATAAAGACACTTTCTGAAGCTAAGTAGAAGTATTAGTAAAGTATAAAGTATAATTAGTAAAGTATAAAGTATAAAGTTCATCAGGGAACCTTTCAAAGGAAAAGCATTTCAGTATATAGCGATGTTTGCATGTTCAATTTAAACACACAAAGTACTTGTGGGTAAAAGAACTATGTGCATTACAAAGAAAACCGTTATATATTGTTGACCCTGGGATATCATCTGAATTCAAGCCACTGTTGTCAAAAAAGTTGACAACAGTCAAAACYCAAAAGTCAAAACCRCMAAGTTTTTGACAGTCAAACAGTCAWACAGTCAAAACTCATAGTCAAAACTATGTTGTTGCTGTACATGCCAATGACATTTTAGTTCTGTGCTCATATGAARGAACATTATGGTTTAGAGTTCCTCAACACTTTAATCTGAAGAATTGAAATTTCAAAAGAAAAGGAGTTTCTAATTCTATGCAAAGGATGTTTCTTACTCCAGGTCCTCTTGTCACGTAAATGTCACGTAAATACATGAAAATGGCATATTTAATCAGAACAACAAAAGAATATCAAAAAGATATATTTTAGTTAGTTTTGCTTAAAAGTCTTAAAAAAGATGTTTTTCCTCATTTATTTGAAAATAAGATTTTTTGATATTTTTCATGAAAAAATGAGATAATACCCAAGTCAGTTATTAGGAAAATGGTTATTTTCAGATAGCATATTTCTTCAAACTTTCTAAGTTCTTTCTTATTGCACATGCAATGGCAGAAAGAGAATGAGAAAAGCCATGGAGAGGCACAATTTAGAAGCTAGAAAATAGTACCTAGAATAACATAGGGAGAAAGTAGAGGGAAAATTAAGCTGAGGAATGGGAAGACAAAATACCTTTGAGGTCACATATTCTGCACTTGTGTTATTCACTTCCTAGATAATAGGCATAGGGTCATGCACTGCTAATTCTCATTAACAGTTGGCCCTGGGGCTGTGACTGTCCCTCTCTGTTATCGACATTTTCTTGTCTTTGTAACCTCTGCATTACTGTAGTATAATTGGCCTGAGTTGGCCTAAAGATCTCGGAAGTGAGTAGTACTAATGCATATTTCTGTGCTTATGGATTGGGGGTCCGAGGAGGAGTGTGGGCTTTCTGGAAAACTCAGTGACAGGTTGTATTTTGATTACTTGGTTTTGGCTAACCACCTACTAGAGGTGCAGGAAAGTATTTCCCTCTAAACTGACCTCACGTGGTGTGAGATTTGACCCAGACTCTCCTGTACAATCAAAAGTGCTCTACGGAAGAGTGCTCCTAAGAAACAGGTGGCCATTTCCCAGCCCCGGCCGCTTAGCATGTGCAAAAGTCACTGAAGACACACCTTTAGCATGTAGGAGTATTTAGTATCCTCTGCCAGCTGCAAAGGATAAAATGAAACACAACATTGAAAATTTGTGTTATGTTACACAAAACTACAAAATACTAAACTCCCTTCTGATGAAGCACTTAGTCCTTAAAGAATAACTTCCTTTGCAGATAGTAAATTGCTGGCAATGAGTGGTAGTAAATATGAACCTCCTGTAGATCACTGTTTCTAGCTTGCTGAGTCACTTAATTTAAAGCCTCARTGGCCACTCGTCCAGCTCTAACTGACCAAGTGGCCTTGCTGCAAATATTAGCATCATAACTGAAACCCATCTGGATGGCTCCAGAAAATAAGCCTTGAGTTAAAGAAACAGGGAGCCCAAACTGTCCTTTTAACTCCAGAAGCAGTTGCTGTCTGCCCAGATTAGGGCAGTTCTGGGTGTTGTAGAGAAATCACCAGTCGTCCAGTACATGTTGGGTGAATAAAGAAAAGAAAGGAGTCTCCATGGATACTAATCCACCATCTTTTATCACCATACTGCTTCTTTTTTTCCCTCTTACCTTTATGAATATACTGTATTTGTATGTATTTTCAGTTCAGAAACATTTTGTGTTTTAAAGCTCACTGTGCCCAAACAGATGAACATACTGCGCTGTCCAACAGAGACTGGCTCTTCGTGTTGATCTCATTTTCTTTTAGTATAGAATAATATGAGCATCTTCTTCCTGGTAAGCACTAGTTTTTAGTAACTACAGATATTTAGGAGAACTCTGTGCCAGTCATTATTGACTGCAAATTAAAAGCTCATCTAATTCAGAGAACAAGAGGGTGAAGCATTAGTCACTTCAAAGCCAAAGTACCATTGATGTCACYGGGCCCAAGACTGAACTCAGGTTGTTTATAAATACATGTATTTTTTTATTAGAAATATTAGAAATCTGTAAATTACTTGCTACAGTGGCGAAAAGAGAGTGRTGAAACAGTAGATGATAATGATAGGGATGTATACAGATAAGTTTATTTCCAGAGACTGAAAGAGAATAAATTCAGTAGATGAACTGCAAATTCTGCCACCCACCTGTGGGGTGTGTAAATATAGATACTGGGTGGGGAAGAGGGTTTTATTTCACTACTGACGTGATGAAATGATGAACTCTGACATGCTGCTGACTGCAGCTACTTGATAAGTGTAAGATGTGAACAGCCAGCAATAACACTAGATGGTATCAGATCTCTAAAATAATATGTGTTTGAAGGTGTTAGGTATAAATACGGCAGTACAAAAATAAAAACAGAAAACGGCATGGCTCATTCACAGAGGGAAAGAAACAGCGGAGAAAACAGATCTCTCTTTCTCTGTAAATTTTTAACATAAATCAAACTTATTTTTTGAACTTAATGTTATGTTAATTTTTAAAGTAATCGAACTTTWAAAAAAAATCTTAAAAATGATGTTTATTATTGTGATGAAAACGAATGATGGGCTGCCAGAATTATAATAGCTAACATTTTTGAAAAATTCTCCTCCTTAGCTGCTGACCCTTGTACCTGAGTAAAACCATTCTCCCTCTAACTTTGACTCAAATATCATTAATTACTTATCCCCCTGGCTTATTTCACACTGCCTTCGGTGATAACACAGGGACTACAGGTGCTGTTTATAACCAGGCTAAAACTGTAACTAAACTGTAAGAGATACTGTACTGGCCAAGGCTCACTGAACTTTAGTGGTTCTGAGGGCATGTGAAAAACATCAAAAAAAACCCCAWAACTAAAATAAAATCCTTRAGTTTTACCTCAAAACAACAGGCTATATGCTGACAGTGTGCACTATCTTTTACTGGCCCAAGTCAGTAARGGCTTATTCTGGTCAAATTACACAGGATTATTTATTTAATGGATGTGTTTAATGTCCTCAGATCATTCAGGTCAAGATTCTTCCAAGTACTAACTGGCTCTTCCTGTCATCTGGGTATCTCATGAAAGGGTCTTCTGGTTCTTCCTGGCTTTGAGTGGACCTACATGATATTTATTAATTCTCTGCTCTGGACCTTCCAACTTCTTTCACTAGCATTTTCTTTTTTTTTTTTCTTTTTTTTTTTTTTTGGGTCCCCCAAAGAATCCCAATTTCTTGCATTCTCAGTGAAGTGTGGAATTACTTAAAGCTTCAGAAGCAGAGCTGAGAGTGGATACATCTGTTCTTCTGCCAAGAGAGAACGTAGCGCAGAGAAGTGAAACTGGGTCAGATATCTGGGCACTGTAAGTATAGATCCAATTCTTTGAAATAGATGGATTTAGAGCAATTAATAGCAGCTAAGGATCTGCTTCACTGAATTCTTGACTAGAGCAAGAGTGATGCCTAACGAAACTCAGTGGAGAAGAGACTGGTTGGGAAGACGTGTAAATAAGCAGCAACCAACCCACTTATMCCACTTAAAATACTTCTAACTGATAATAAAATTGTTAAGATCAAAGATATGACAAGCAGGATATATCACCAGTGCTTCTGTCTTGGGGGAACCTAGGGAGGAACATACCATTCCCACTTTCGCTTGCAACTGCACTATAACCAACTTGTCTGGGTTCTAGTGCTGGAAGTTTGTCTTCTTGCTTAGAAGAGGAGGTCAGGGCTTTCCCCTGCCTCTCTCGCATTGCTGCAGCAAGGAGGGGATGTTTCCATCCCTTCTCATCATGGCTGTTTTTGCTGTCTCTAATGGCACTGCCGTGGAGGGAACAGGGTAGTCTGGATGTTGTAGCAACTCTGGAGGTAAAGCCAAAGTGTTGGGTTGTAAATATGAATTATAGGAATCTGAAATTACTAACGTGGGACGTTTAAAAATATTATGATTATCAGAAAATAAGTGCTTAAAAGAGTTCTGGTTGTGTACCCAGCAGGAAGAGTCATTTTTGCTAAGGTTGGTCTTCATGTCTTGCTCTGGGCACTCAGCTGGGGACATCACGCTGGGGGCTGCTCCAGGAAGCTCTGAGCAGGAGCACGGGAAGCTGAACATAAAAGCAAAGGCTTAACAGGTGAGTAATTTAAAAAAAAAAAAAAAAGGGGAAGAGAGAAAATGTACCTTAGAAATAACAGCATCCGAAGGATTGTGCCGTTACCAGAGCTCCCATGTTGAAGTTACTTTTCTCGAATCTCAGCATAGCTCAGGATGTGTCTGAACCCTTACCCAGGGTATGGACACCAGTGGCACTAGAAAAGGGGAAGTTCCCGTACTGAATGCCATCTTGTTGCTTTGACCAGTCACCTTTTAAATATTTATGTTTTATTTTTATCTGCGTATTAGTGAGACATTATTTGTGCACAGGCTGTTAAAAACAGTTCTAAGGGAAACACACTTCCAGCTGGTTTCCTCCTGTTTTCCATCTGCTGTGTGTATGTGTCTTTGGAGGCATTTAACTGTTTCTTGTCATGGTAATTGGTATTTTTTCAGTGGTGAAGGTGGGAGGGGTGGAAGAGAGAAACCCTAAGGCATCTGTGTTTGTGCTTGGTTGATCTAAAAGAGATTATCCTGTTTATTTCTTAATAAACATTATGCGGTTTAAAAAAGGTGGGGTGGGACGGGGAAGGGTACCAAATATCAAGTGGCATTAAGTTTTTAAGAGTTAACTTCCCCAAACTGTATCTTTGTATTCTTCTATTTATGCATCGCTACTCTTTCCCCATTTAATCTTAAATATGTAAATCCTCAATTTATCTGGAATTACTTAGTGAAAGGCTGATGTGTGAGTGTGGCAGATTATAATATTCCATCGCCACCCCTGATCCTCTTTACCTCTTATTCTTTTCATAGCAGATCAAAAAAAGCTGTATGCGTGCCACAAGAATATATTATTTTAAGAGACTTGGACTTAGAAATTGATTTCCTTGATGAGAAAAGGAAAAGTCTCCTTCTGACCTGAAGGGTCACTTCATAATCCTGTCACTCTGCATCAAAAAGCTTTTTTTTTTTTTTTTTCTTTTAGTAGAAGATGAGAATATTTCTGAAAAGGAATTAATTTTTCAGATATAGTGAAAACGATGACTTAAAGAGACTTAGCAGATGATAGAGGGCYGTCCTATTCAGAATACATCTCCTGTGATTAGAACAAGCTCTGAATATATTTTAGGGTCAGGCAGTTTTAGATGGAGATTGGGATTTGTACTTTGGGATGAAACTGATCTTATATTTTTATTGAAGTACTTAAGGTTTAAGCTGTAGTCTTCCCTTTTTTTGCAAAGGGATTTCACCGGTTTTTATAATGGGGATTGGTGCAAGCAGCCAATAATTTCTGTGTATGGATTTTAGTTAATAGGATGTTTGAGATGAAATGACTTTCATCACCAATAATTAGGTTCAGCTGCTAATACTTTTTTCATGGTACTTTTCTTAATAGAAAGCACCTGATACCAATGTAGGCTTTCATAATCTATTTTATTTATGTAATTACTGAATCTATCTTAAAGAAATTCCTTTAAATCATGTGCTTAAAACATGGCAGTCCCAAATATTGTTAGGTATCAATAGCATGAAAGTTTTATATGTATACATGTTCTAYACAGACACACAAATACATGTTTGCTCATGTGCTTAGAGGTGTATAAAATGATGTATACAATGATTTGATAATTATGTTACACAAGTAGTCAGAAGCTATGGAGTCTCAAAACATTTATATAGCTCTTATACCAGTACACAGTAAAAATGTAAGGTCACTGCTCCAAAGATCTTCCTATTACAACATGTTTATATAGTGATGATTATTGTATGATGTTGTATGCCTTTGACATAAACGACTCGGAGAGTTTCAACAGACAGATTCATTTTACTGGGACAGCCAGTTACTCTAATTGCCAGTCTACAGGCAGCAAAACACTACCCACTGCTAAAACTGTTCTTGTGATGATTATATGAGTTCCTGAAGCTAAAGCCACTATTGAATAAGTACAAGGGTTTATTTATTTATTTTCTGGAGAACCGTTATAGCAGGATTTTTTTTCCCAGTATTTTTAGGGCTTTTTTAAAAACATTATCCATGAATATTTAGTGAAGGCTGCTGG
This sequence comes from Nothoprocta perdicaria, assembly GCF_003342845.1. Taxonomy (NCBI): domain Eukaryota; kingdom Metazoa; phylum Chordata; class Aves; order Tinamiformes; family Tinamidae; genus Nothoprocta; species Nothoprocta perdicaria. Next base: position 2,709,941 of record NW_020455799.1, read on the forward strand.
TGTTTTATTACTGGCTGCATTTGGAAATCTGCAGAGAACTGTATCATGTTTGGTGGCTTGAAATCCAGTATAAGTCTGAGGCACGAGCTCTTGACGGTGATTCCTGTTTGAATCCGGCCCCTCAATGCTGAGGATGCCTCCAAATTGTAACGGCAGGATCCGAATGGTTAACTTGGCTTGAATTTAAAGGCAGAGTTAACATCTAATAATCTAGTTTAGATCTGAGAGGTCCTGTAGGAATCTGGTGAGAGGAACTGGTGTTTTTAATCAGGTTTCCTGTGTTCAGGGTAGTGGAAGTCTGTGAGGATTTTTGGAAAAGCGGAAAAAGCCCTGAATTCGGACCTATGGACTAAGGCTATGCCTAAACCAGCTAATACACTCTTTACTAACAGAAGAGGATTTTCCTGAGTGTAATTTACAGTATAACTGTAAATCTTTGAGTAATAAATAGAAATAAAACACGTGGAAGTTGTGAACTCATCCAGAGTGAAGTAGGGAGTGTGAAAGCTGGTACTTCTACCCAGTGAAACACAAAAGCTGCATTTGCTCGGACACCTCTTTAGGAAAAGAAACACTCAAACCACAAAGTCCTGGGGCAGTTTCTCATTTTCAGCCGATTCACCCAGACCTTCCCAAAAGCCAGCATGCTGAGAAAAAAAAAAAAAAAAAAAAAAAAAAAAAAAAAAAAAAAAAAAAAAAAAAAAAAAAAAAAAAAAAGGAAAAATCACTGTCTGCTCCTCTAAAAATTCTCCCCTCTAGAGGCTGCAGCCCGCGTGCTCCCACACCACTATTTCCACTCAGCCAGTGGTGGGAGCAGCAGGCTCCGAGCGTGCCCTGGCTGGAGCATCCCGGGCTCCGCAGCCGCCGCGCTGCTCTCCGCGCCGCTCCGAGACGGAGCCGCCAGCAGCGATTTTGCCACATGAACTTCCCTTTTGTTTTCCCTTAGCTCAGGACCGCCTGTCTCCCTAGTAACTTTTGTGGCCCGCTATACGGAGGAGCTCATTATGTAAAGCACACGATGCCACCGCCGCTTAAAGCAGCTCAGAAACGCAGCTCAGCGCGCTCCACGGGCTGCTTCTGCGGCGGGATATTAACTCTCTTCGTCGGCGAGCGCCTCGGTGCGCTGAAGAGCCGCTCTGAGGCCGGCTGGAATACAAACTCACTGCATTTGATCCCAGCGGAAGCTGGATGCGGCTCCGCTCTGAAGCGGCGCTCGGAGCGGCGCCTTCAGAACTCCCGTAACGAGACCTGATCAAAGGCACTATGCCCCAAAGTACAATATATAAATATTGAAACGTAGCAGGGAAAAATACACACGTGCACACACACAAAAAAGCAATCCGCATCTATCAAAACTGCAGAGTCTAATGGCTGGAGCTGGGAGGTTGGTGCAGGATTTTCCTATTGTCTCAGCAGAGGGGAAAAAGTTGACTTAGCAAATGGTTTGCACACACCAGCTCCCTGAAAAGGCAAACGTGGGGCCAGTTCCATACTTTCCGAATGAAATGTAACTGTCAGCCAAAAATCCAGGCTGTCCAGGTTGACAACATTCAGGAAACTGTGCTTTTCTGGAGAGATGACTGCAGTAGCAAAGATAAACCGGCAGGAAGGTTTCTTTGGAATGATATGAATTTAATGAATCATATCCACATAAAAAAAAAATCCCAGCTGGTCTTAAATTTCAGGGAGATTTAAGTGATAAAAGATATTTTCCCTGTCCTCTTAGAAGTGTATTAGAGATGAGAGGCCTTAGATAAGCCCTCCTGGGAATCAAGCTTTCCTTTTTCTTTAATTTGTTTTAAAGGAAGAAAAGAGACAGGCATGCTCCTGAGTCTCAGACGAGTATAATTAGTTATTTGCTATTACTGGACTTTAAAAATTGTCTACTCCTACTCTTTTTATATTAAATAATTACTTTTTAAAAAAACCCAGTCTAATGAAGTGTATGTCACCCCCCMAAAAAAAAGCTGTACTCATTTGCCTTCCATCATCCTTGTGTGAGTCGCATCCTTTCCTCTAGTAAYATATTGATTTATTTAAATTAAAAATAATGATCTCCTTCCCCCTCTCCTCCTCCTCCTCCCAGCAGCAGTGGCTGTCTCTTATCCTTATTAACAAATTGATTGCAGTATTGGTGTCAGTACGGCTCATTTAGTAGCTCTTTTGCCTAAGGTCCAGAAGGTTGGAGGAGGGAACAGCTCCCGCACGTAGGTTTTGGCCCAGCTCCAAGGTGGACACGGTTCAAGGGGAAGGGACAGCTGCTGGGGACTGCACAGAGATATTTAGCAGGGCCCCTTTTTGGGTGGTGAAGACCTGCTGGAAGTTAGGAATTCCCCTGTAGCTCTTGGGATAGAGTGTGAGATGAGCATGGCCAGCAGCTCGCCAGCACCCAGCATAAAGAGTGCCAGGATGTCCCGAGTCCTAAAAATACCCCAAAAAACTGAGCTGCCTTATGGCTATTTAGAACAAAATTCTTTTTTTTTTTTTTTTTTATTGTGTTTGGTGCAGCTGTGGGAGACCATGGATTTTCCCTGCTTTTAGGGACTGGTCCATTCCAAGCTCCGTACAGTGAGTGAAGGGCATCCAGACCAGCTCCTCCTCATCAGGACCCTATGGGAGGTCCCACTGAGGAACAGCAGTGGGGAAGCAGCAGGTCTAGGAGCAACAGCAGCCACAGATGAAAAGCTCAGGCAGGACCTTCTTGCTTCCCATAATTTCTTTCTCTGATACTTGGCTTTCCACAGCACACTTGCAGAAAATACTGCTGAAGGACAGTATGTACCTAGTGTGTAACAACGCAAGCAGGTAAGACAGGGTCCATGAATGTGCTTCTAAATGTGAATCGTATCTATGTGACTTGTAAGGTAATTTTGTTTGCCTCCTAAGACCACTGTCAACTTATGGGCTGCTGATCAGCTTTTCTATCTCTCCTAAATGTGAGCAAGCTAGTGTGGAGGCCTCAAATGCCACAGGCTAGTAATGGTGAATGTTCACACGTGTTGCATGGCCACTGAMCAAGTGCCTGGTGTGTGAGCCCTGTCATTAGCACAGAAAGAGAAGGTAAAAGGTGCAGCCCAGCTGCCCCTGTTTGCAGGTCAGAAGTGTAGGCGCAGGATGATGGAGTGACTCATGCAAGGTCACTGCTTTCTCCTGTTCAGTGCCCTTACTTTGTAGCAGGATATCCCATTTTCAGCACTGTGCCACCAGCTTTTGAGTAGCTTGTGTGACCCTCCTGGTTTTCAGTGAAGTCCTCAGGCTTCCAAAGCAGTAGCAGAAACTCTGTTCATGCCAGAAACTGCTGCTGCCTTTCTCCTCCTCTGCAAAGTCGCTCTCCAAAAAGAAGCCACAAAGCCCTAGGATACCTGGGGTTCAAGCTGAAAGGAGACGACAGCTCTTCTCTAAGTGTGCTCAGTCACCTAAAACAGATGGTGCTGTTTCTGGTTCCTAACGAGGTGACTTACTGCTACTCCAAACCTTTCCAAACTGACCACAAAAACACGCTTGGAAAAACATCAGATGAATACACATCTGTCCAAGACCTCTCACCAAACCGCAACACATGTACAATTAAATTAGCACAGGGAGACTCCACAGGTATAGCTGGAGTAAGTGCAGAGCTTGCTTCAAAGAAGTGATAGAAAAATGTAGTTTCGTAGTCACCCAGATCAAATCAGTTTTCTCTCATTTCATTCTCTGAATTTTATATTCTTCTCATTGCGTTTTGAAACACACTGGAATAAGCAGAGCTGTAAACTTTACAAAAACTAGAGTTATTGATCTTCTACATCCTTTGCCATCTGCTTAGTTCTAGTGTCTAAAAATATTCAGTCCTTGCTCTTGCTCACATGATTGTTGAGAAAATGCTAGAGCTGGTAAATCAGAAGAGCACATTGTGTTTTGGGGGAGGGGAGTTCTCTTAGGAAAATATGCTGTCTGAAGGGAAAAAATACAGAAAAAAAACACAACTCAATTTCTGTACTTAAAAAGGCAAAAATGAAAGAAAAAAATCAATCTATTTTTCAGACAACAAAGAACAAAAATAGTACATATTCAGAGTGTTATTTTCTTTTTAGGACAATGCAAGCAAACTTCACACCTATAGCAAATTAAAAAAAAAAAGGAATTTGTTACATACTTCAAAGGGCTGAGGCACATGAATTCACTATTATCACTTTTGAAAATGAAATCCAACTGAACAACTTACCAGTTAAAAATATTACCACTGGAGAAGACATGTCCATCTCAGGATATTACAGCACAGTTACTTTCTAAAAAATTATGCTTTGGGAAATTGTTGCAGTGAAGTGTTGGAGACTCAAAAGGCTGAAAGAGATTAAAGCTTATTCTTAATTTAGCTGAGCAATAAACATGTAGGATACAGGACTTTGCCAGAGATCCAGCATGACTGAGAATTTTGAAGTCAAATAATACCCACTTATTTCAGTAGAAGTTGCATTGCTAAGTTCCCAGCTAAGCTTTAAAAATCTCAGTTTCTCTCAGCCTTTGTGTATGGTGCCCATAACTGCAAAACCTAAACATGGCTCAGAATAAATTTCATCACCATATGGAGGTCCCTAGTGAAATCAGCTAGATTATTCTGCTTTAGTTTGTGAATTGTGGATTGGTGTTTGAATGTGAACCCTCTGCCATGGGCTGTATTTGAGTCTCAGCGATGAGGAATTTGGTATTGTTGGAATTGCTAAAAAGAAAAAGCAAGATAGATTAGCACATAGTATTTCATGAATATGGTTTCCTTATTTGCCCAAGTGACTCGCTGAGGCCTGGTGACATCTGTCAGACAAAATGACGTTAAGAGAAGAAAAAAAAGAAAAAAAAATCAGTGGGATTATCAGGTAAAGATTTAAACCAAAACTTTCTGAAGATGATCTGTGTGGAAGAAGAAACAGGGTTGTTTCCTTCCTTTGCTTCTTTGTGACATAGAGATGGTTGAAATATTTAGTATGAATTTAGGGAACTGATTTCTTTTTGAAATCTAATAAATGTAAGATCTGAATTGCCAATACCAAAATAGGCAAATTATTTATTTAACCCTGCATTCTGTGTTTGAGCCAGAGCAGTGGCAGAAGGGAAGCTACAAACCTTCCACACAAAATTTGCCTTTGAGGAACTTGCTCTCCCAGTCTGCAGACCTTGGGGTCACATGTTCTGCAACAATGCAGCTAATTATAAATCTGCAAGCCCAATTTTTCCCTCATTTCATCAGAAGTCACCTCTAAAGCTCTGTGAGTATACTGGAGTTGGGTAGGAATTCTCAGATGGAACAGATTTCTGTTGAAAAATGCCAAATCACTGAAACCAGAATGTTTCTGGGAGCTATGCAGGCTTGAGACCTGCCAGCAAAACACACAGGCAAAGGCTGAGCTGGAAGCCACCCGCCTGCCAGGAAGGCTTTTGCTTGGGTCAGCCGGTGGCTTTCCAGAAACTGCAGATCCAGGCCATCTCCACCACTTGGATTGCCTTGGAGTTGGAGTCTTCAAGGGCCCTGGCTCCAAGGCAGCCTATTCCAGGATCAACACCGTCAGGGTTTATGAGCTTTGGGAGTGCTCAGCTCCAGGCTCTGTGATGGGGAACCCCGCACTGCTTGGCTCTCTGGGCTTTGATGGTGAGCTAGGAGGTGAAACATCCTGGGAACAGAGAAGTCGGAAGCTCACATATCAAGTCCATTAAACAAAAGCTATGATCACCCTCTCCAAAATTCTCTTCCTTTGGGAATTTTGAAATGTTCATTTTGAAACAGGAATAGGGTAATCCCAAGTTCCTTTAAGTACCGTGATTCCAATTTTTTGAACAGCTCCATGATCCTGGGTTTGACAGATCAGATAGAGGAGAGACTGAGTGAGCTGGACCTGTTTTCTCTGGAGAAGAGAAGGCTGAGAGGAGATATGATTAACATGTATAAGTTCAGGAAGGGAGAATGCAGGGAGGAAGGGGACAAGCTCTTTTCATTGGTGGCCAGTGATAGACGAGGGGTAATGGGCATAAGCTGAAACACAGGAGGTTCCATCTCCAGGTGAGGAGGAACTTCTTTACTGTGAGGGTGACAGAGCCCTGGAACAGACTGCCCAGGGAGGTTGTGGAATCTTCTTCTCTGGAGGTCTTCAAAACCCGCCTGGATGCCGCCCTGTGCCACATGCTCTAGGTGTGCCTGCTTGAGCGGGAAGGTTGGACTAGATGATCTCTAGAGGTCCCTTCCAACCTTGAATATTCTGTGATTCTGTGAGATCACATATGTGGTCCTATTTAGACGTGAAGTTGGGCTTTTCAAACAAGTAAGGAATTCTATAAAAAGTAAATAAAATATTAATATCCACACCAAAGTTAGGCTTACTCAGAGATAGTATATCTAGGAGTTGAATTGCTTGTATTTCTGAGTGCTCCTGCCCCAAAGACCATTCAAGAGTGACAGGGTAACTAACCACCCAAGTTTACTGGCTGGGCAGGTGAAAAAAAATGACCCTTAGAAGTTCAGTAGCTGAACTAATTACCTGAAAAGATTGCCTGGGGTTGGACCATTTATTATCTCATCAGCATTCAGTACCAATTCCATAGGACGAAGGAGAAGGAAAAAAAAAAGAAAACCAATAAAAAAACTCCAGGAACATAAGAAAGAGAACAGATAAAAGGAGAGGCGTTAGAAGAAAAAAATGCTTCTTAACTCTACTCTGTACCTTTTCTTCCTAACAGATCCCCCTCCCAATTCACCCTAAGTATAGCAGCTGGCATGTAATGAGTTCTGCAGAGATGGATCGTCACAGCACACACCAACATTCCTGGGTTTGTGTTTGATTAGCTACCCAGATTCCCCCAAATTACGGGGAGCAGAGGAAGGGAGAAGTGGAGAGAGAGTCTTTGTTATCTCTGCATATACAAAGACAAATTTCAGCTCAGTAGCACTTTCCAAGACTTCTCTGTGTTCATTGGCTGAAAGAATGGTTTGGGTTGACATGGAGTTTCCATCTATATTCCAGAGAAGAAGTGCACTGGCCACTGTTTGTGTTAAAACCGCTTCTTGGAACTGAAGATGCCGCCTGGAACCACACCTGGAACGTTTGGAAACTTGGATTTGCCTGAGGGTAGTGACAGCCGAAATCCCAGCTTCGCTAAGGTATGAGGCAATAACCATCTTCCCTCATTACACTGCATCTTTTATCTTGGAGATGCTGTTCCACTGACACAGGTGAGCTGAAGCATGGGAGAACTGAGCTGACCAGCTGCAGGCTGGAAGGGTCTCAAGCCATCAAAACACTCAATTTCCCCCCAAAACTGTGTGCGAACACTCCTCGTAGAGGCTTTGAGTGTGCTCGCCTGCCTGGTAGCTCTTCCTTCACCTCTTTTTGCAAGCTGGGATATGCCAGGAACTTCCACGCTTTCCCTTTGATGAAGTTTTTCTTCCTTCTTGAGGAAGCAATGGATTGCAGAGAAGGTGCTAGCAAACCTGGCTCGTGCTTCCAGCGCATTTTTAAAAAATGAGAACATCCTTTCAGTAATCCATGTTTGCATTAGATGGAAATGTTTTGGCTCCTCTCCTGTCCTTGAAAGCCCAGTGGTGCAATAGGAATTTGGGAAATGCAGGCTCTCAAAAGTAATGTAAAGAACAGATCCATCTATTCAAATGCAAATTGCTAAAGAAGAGAACAAGGCAATTATTTTCTCCACCAAAAAAAAAAAAAAAAAAGACAAAATAATTCATTCCATTTAACTTAGAGCCACATCCCACATTTTTTAGGTGGTTTGTCTGACAAAAGCTCTGGGATGTGCTGTGAGCAGATCCTGTCCTGGTGGTGGGACACCCACTTAAAGAGACACTGAAGCATTTTCTGTCAGAAGGTGAGTGTCACACATGAGGCTGTCACTCCCAGTCTTGCGGGAGGAACAACCCTCTTGTCTTTATGACCGCAAGAGTTGACCATAATATCTGAAGACGAGCCAAAACCCCTAGGGATGTAAATCAAATGCACACCGTGAGCAGTGTGGTTTTCTGCTGTTTTTTTGGGCTGTACTGAAATGGCCCCGTTACGTGTCAGAGGCCAGCAGCTAACAGGCAACATCCATTGACTTCAGGGAGGATTCCAGTATGTTCAGTGAAATGCCCAGCAACGGCAGCAGGCCCAGCACACAGAGAGAGACGAATGGCCGCAGATCCCTTACAACCAAAGTGTCAAAGTGATCAGGTCTCCAGTCTCCAGTCTCTGGGAGCATCTCACCTCTGCTTTTACTGACATTGAGGCAGAAAAAAAACTTTAATCTGGACATGGTCAGAGTTTGAGGTAGCACAGCAAGGCAGCTAATGGTTAAAATCAGTTGATATTCACTTGTAAGGCACTGAATACTCAGCTTCTGCAGCTCCTTGATGTGTCTTCTAAATGTGTTTTTTTTTTCTGTCTCATTTTTATCATAAAGAGGATAGGTTGATATAATTATCACTTTTTTCCTTTGGTCCCTGCCTCTTGTATTTTTCTCACATTTTCCTCCATTTCCTCTCTTTTCTGCCTCTCAGACAGCTCTTTCCTCAATATCCCCAGACCTCACGATCACAGCATGCATGCCCAGCCTTAGAAGCTTGAAGTCTACACAGCTGTAGAATATTTAGCTCTGTGTGTCAGACGACGTGAGTACAATTTCCATGTCTTAAGAAGGCTACTCCCCTCCAGAGCAGGAAAAGAAAAAAGCAACAACAACAAAAACAAACAGACAAACAAACAAAAACTCAACCTTAAAATAAAGATTTTAGGAAGGAAAATGTATGCTTTTGAATGGGTATTTTTCCTTCTGGAGGATGAAAAGTTTATTGTCACTGTTGGATATTGTGTTGTCTTGAAAAATGCATTTTTTATTGCCTGGAGTGGGAGAGATGAGTGCTCAGCACCTTTCAGGACTTGACCCTATTGCAAGGATTTAGATAGGAACAAGCAAAGAAATAGCAGAACTTAGAAAAGGAAAACAAGGAAGTTTTCCTGTAGTTGTAGGCACCGTTTCTCTGCGCCCACCCTGCACTCATCGGTAGCAGCCTCCTCTGGGCTCTTGTCAGGCAAGGAGCCCCTAACCCCCTAGCCTGCAGGCGGGAAAGGCTCAGGATTCGGAGGCTCAACATTTCTGTCCTGAGGCTCCTAGCGAAACACCTGGGCTCCTTCCTCACAGGCCGCGAGTGCGCGGGGAGCGGGGCTGGAGTGGGAGCGGGMTAGAGATTGAGAATGGGACCGGGAGCAGAGGGAGAGTGGAACCGGGAGCAGAATCAAAAAGGGGCAGGAGCAGGTCTGTAAGTGGAGCCGGGAGTGAGGCCGAAGTGGGTCGGGAATGGGTCTGGGAGCAGGTCAGAAGCGCAGCCAAAGCGGGTAGGGAGAGGAGCTGGGTGCTGGAGCAGGTTGGGAGCGGGCTAGGAGTGGGTCGAGGGCGGAACCRGAGCAGATCGGATGCGGTTTCGGGAGCGGAGCCAAAGTGGGCCGGGAACGGGCTGGGCTGGGTCCAGGCAGGGAGCGGCTCGGGACTGGAGCTAGAGCGGGCCGGGAGTGGGCCGGGTGCGGGTCGGGAGTGGGTCGGGAGCGGAGCCGGAGCGGGCCGGGAGCGGACCGGGAGCGGGCCCGGAGCAGAGCCGGAGCGGGCCGGGTGCGGACCGGGAGCGGGCCGGGTGCGGACCGGGAGCGGGCCCGGAGCAGAGCCGGAGCGGGCCGGGTGCGGACCGGGAGCGGGTCCGGAGCGGAGCCGGGCCGGGAGCGGAGCCGGGCCGCGCGCTGCGCTGCGCTGCGCTGCCCGCGGCCGCCGCTGGGTGTCAGTGAGCATCTGGATTCCGCGCGCGGCGCGCGCTGCGGAGCGCGGAGCTCCGCGCAGGGGCCGCCCGCGGGAAGCCCTTCAAAGCGGCCCGCGCTGCGTCCCCCCCGCCCCGCGCTGAGGAATATTTAGATTAGATTTACACTTAAGACGGCAACTTTGCAGTGGCAGCGAGGTTTTGAGCTTGAAAGAAAACCAAACAGACCCGAAATCCGTGCAAACAGACTCGGAAATGGTGATTGTAGTATTTAAAATGTTGTTTTTGAAATGTAATTTAACTCCAGTCTGGTCAGATCCACAGGCTGATACTCTAATCCCAAGTGAAGCTTCTCGTTGATTTAAGAAGCTTCTGTTGGACTATTTTCTGGACATAGAAGAAAAGACAGAAAGTGGGTAGCTTTTTCTTTCAAGAGTTGAAAGCAGCACTCGTTTGAGGTTTTAAGAAGATTTGGAGAATGAGGATTGATCTGCTAACATCAGAGAAGAAATCTGGTGGCAAATATCAAAACCTCGCAGAATATTTTACCACTCAGAGATATTAGTAAGTATCACCTTTCTGGGCTCACAAACCCACTCATTGCTTATTCATATTTTTTCAGCTGCAAAAGAAAAAAAAAGAAAAAGCATTGCCTAAATGATTTTTTAAGTTTGACCAGGAGATGCATACTATATAAAATTCCACCTGCCTCTTTAAAAATCTTATTGAGAAAAAGCTTAGACAAGTATGAGAGCTGCTTCATCATAACCCCTTGAAATGTGCTGAGCCTCAGTTACCTGTAACACTACCTGATAATTACATGCAAAGATTTGGGTATCAAACACCTGACCTGACCTTGTTGTCACCTAGTAAATGTCAGCACATAACAGAATTTCCTTGGAGCGGTCACAGTGGGTTTTCAGCACAAGCCCAGGTAAATGAAGAGAAGCAGGTGAAAGAATATAATTACTGTCAATGAGGGAATGGRTTTTAGTGTCACTCCTCCCATTGAAAACTCTTTGAGGGATTAAACCTCAAGCTCAAAAGCTTTTGAAGGGGCTGTTTGGGAGGAAAAACACTTCCAGTTTTCAGGGGATACGAAGGTTAAGCTGTATGTCTCTAGCTGCAGATGCATTCGGGTTGTGATTTTGCTGTGAAGGGGAAAGGGGACAGAAGGAGGTGAGAAAAAAGCTTATTTTTTTTCTTGATATCTTTGCTCCACATAATTATTATCTGAAGTCTGTTAATATATTGACAGTAATAGACATGTGTCATCCTGGAGGATCCTAAACTGTTTACCATAGATTTTACCTTTACAGGAAGTGATTCACCCCCTGTGGAAACGGAACTACCTTTGGAGTGAAAACCAGCAACTGTTCAAGTACTACAGGCACAGTACTTGATAATTTAGCATTGGACATCTCAGTGTCGCGTGGAAATCACAGAGGTGAGTATAGAGAAACAGTAAGTCATTTTGTAACTGAGTAGGAATGTGACAGGTAACACCCTCGCCCCGAGCAGTAAAGCAACCTAGAAAAAGAGCATCAGTTACAGCATCCTGATGCTCTGTGGAAACTCCTTCTGTCCTTTTCTCTTACTGAATTGCAAAAATCTCTTCTGTAGCATTTATGTTTTCCTTAGAGACTTTTCTTTATTATTAATATTTTTTTTTGTCCACGTTCTGGCTAGAGTCAAGTCTTCTGTAACTTGTGAGAGCTGTCAAGATCAGAGCCCTGGGTGCTACAGCTGCAGGCCATGTTTAATAGTTAATGCTGAACAATGTTATGATATTTGTATCCTACTATTATCATGCTATTAGAAATTTGCGAATATTTTTAAATACACTGTTGGGCATGGATGGGAGTCTTGAGCAATAGTTTTCTGATGTTCACTCTATATTCTGCAGCTCTGGAGAATATTCACATACAAACATGGATTACTAAATGCCCCAAGCAAATGTTTCTCAGTTTTCCAACTGTACTTGCTGGTGTTCTGTGGGATTATAATTTGAAAGTTAGTAGGTCTGTTGTGAATTATATCATGCTCTGAAGTATATATTATAGATGCCAGGCAGAGTGTGTGCTATGGATGCAAGACYGAGTTCTCATTTGGTTTTGCATGCATGATTCTTCTTGGTTCAGCTGAAGCTGATTGCACATCAGAGACCAGAGCAGCTGAGGACCTCAGCTGTGGTGCCAATGACCACAAAATGTCACCTTTGAAGGTCAATGTTCAGGCTTGCCCTCCAAGGTGCAAAGAGATGGGTTTAGCACTGTGTTTTCTGAGCGATACACTCTTCCTGGGCTGGTAACACCATCAAGGGTGTTTGAAAAGGCTCCTTTTTATATTCATCCTATTGCCATAGTAAAGAAGATTAGAAATTGATAGATAATCAATGGGTATGCTATGAAAACCTTGTTGGATTAAATAGAAATGGGCCACCATTACACTGAAGCAAAAGACTGCTAGAAAAACAAAAGYCCTTTCTTGCACTACTGGCTATCAAGATTCACCTTTGTTGGTGAATCTGGGAAAACATCATTACCTGGGAAATGCAGAGAACCAAACTCTGATAATGCTAAAAGTCTGTAAAGAGCAGTGGCCCAGGCAGAGAGCATGTGTTTAAGAGGGGAGATGTGGGGCAGGATTGACAGAAACCTGCTTGGGCTCATGGTGAACATTAGTCTACTGACAAAATTGCAGCCTCTGTGGAGAAAGACTGGAAGACACCTCTTCTTTCATGTGCATTAGTTGAATCAGCTAACCGGTGATTCATAGATTCTATTACAATATATATTTTTTCCCATTTTTTTTCCAGGAGTAAGGGCCTGCCTTCGAAGAAGTAAAGCAACATGGGAAAAAGTGGATGGGCCAGACATTGTGCTAATCAGATAGATGTCGTTTTGGGTGGGTAGGTGCAATTCAGAGGAGGTCCTCTTCAAGGAACATGTGTATATGGATGGCAGGAGCTGGCTGACAGTTAGACACCTGTATGTCTAACAGAAGATTAAAATGGTTCTAAATGCCCTTTTAGCCCCCTTTCTTTCTCCCTATATTACTATAGAAGTGCACATTCAGTGTGAGAGGTGGTCCATGCCTAGAGAAACAGAACCAAAAACTTTCAGGAAAACAAAATTAACTTTGCTTTACATATAGAAAAGTGAAGAACATATAAMTGGCCACCCTAGGAGAGCCAAGACTGAATCCTTTAGTCACAAGTGTCCCTTCTTCTCTGAGATATATTTATATTGCAGCTTCTGGTGCTTCTGATTTATCACCAACCCCAGCCTTAATTCTTAACAATTTGTCAGCATAATTATGTTTTCTTTTATCTCTTTTCTTTTCTTTCTTCTCCATCCCTGCCCCACAACTATTTCTTTGAAGTAGCCCAAGGGAGGTCTATGTCAGTAGCAGACTTGGAAATCAATTTTAAGCATAATTTCTTATTCATACTTCATATCCGTTTATTTATTTATTCATTTTTGTAGATCTAATTTTTTCCAGTTAAGAACTGTGTAAATAGCCCTAATGAGCCTTGAGGGCTCTCATTTGCTTAGAGAGATTAARACAAACTGGGAAATCTCCAAACGCGTAGGGTAGTAGGTATGAAACCTCACCTAAAGCTGGTCAAATGATTCTTTGTAAATAATTTATCTGATATGAGGAGGACTTTTGTACTATTTATTATTGTTTGATTTGTTTTTTTTTTTTGATTGTGTTTAAGTATTAATTTTTGTAAACAAAGCTGGTCCTTCAACTTATTCTAAACTTGATCATTTTGGACCAATTTGCAATTTTCAGGGTCTCTTATGTAACTGATCACCCAAGCTGCATGATGTTGGCTTTTCTTTATGGCTGAATGGTCCTTCACTATCTGCATATAGCCCTCATGAGAAGGTAAAAAAAAATTGTGAACCGTGTAGATGAATTATAACAAATGTCTTTTTGATATCAACATTTCTGCAAAAACTCACCTTCACCAGGATTCTTTCTAGGATACATATAGAAAAACTCACAGGTCCTGCTCACTTGAATGCTCACTACGAGGGGGCTACTATCTATTAGGAAAGCAAACTCATCAGTGTTGCAGAACATATTTTATTTATCTAAATCTAAGCTCACCAGAAAAAAAAAAAAACAGAAAAGAAAAAGAAATAAAAGTCTGTGAATTGCTCTCTGCGCTGTTTTGGAAGCTCTTTTGTTTTGCACAAAACTCATTTCTTTTCCTTGACGGCTTGTTTGCCAAACAGAGGACATTGTATTCCCATTGTTTTAAGTGACATCATGGTCAGCTAATCCATACAGTTGTACCGTGGATAATATGCTTTCTGAGGTGGGATTATTTAATAGGAAAGATGGGGGAAAAAACCTCCYTGAGCCTCCTGTTCGCAGTGAGAGCTCGCTCACGTTCTCTCCGCCACAGAGCAGCTCCCTGTGCCRTTCCCCCAGTATTACCTTACCTTGGCGGCTCCTTGGGAACCGCGCGGCTGAGCGGAGACGCTTTGCTGCTCAAACAAAGCCCGGCTTTGTCCCAGGGGCCGGATTTGGAACTCGCCCCTGCAAGAGCGTGGGCTGACCCTGAACCCTCGTTCCCCAAAGCAAAGCGCAGAAACCACCTCTGTCCTAGGCTGGGTTCGGCAGCATCTCTTAAAGGATGTTAACCTCCAAGCATTATGTCRCAAGGGAAAGCCCAGGCTGAGCAAAACATTTTAGGAAGGGGCTCCTGTTGGCTGAGAGGATAAAAGGGGATGAATTTGGGGGTGTGCATTATAACTTTTGGGAGAGCRTGAAGCATGGGTGCTGGAGCACTTCTTTCCTTGTAGTGCTGGCTGCCTCTGCTAGGTCTAACCCTGAAATCTAACAAATACTGACCTTGCCCGCAAGACCAATACATTGTTTTTAAACATTAGTTTCCTATTCCTGACAGATAAGATGAAAAGTTAACAATGCGTTAAGGCTGTAAAATGTTGGCCAGAGTTTAGATTTCACCTCTGTTTAACTTTTTGTCAACAGATTGGCATTTTCCTCCACGTTCAGAACAGTTGGGTTTTGCTTTCAGCGCTGACTAATAGCTCTTAGATGCTCTCTCACGCAGAGATTTGAGTTCAATATTAAAGCATTGATAACACTCTTATTATCAGAAAGACATGGTCTATGGGCTCAAAGGGAATCTAAAACAGCTCTTTCAGCGCAATAAAAGAATAGTTCTCCATTATGTGACATGAAGTTCCCAGATATATTACCTAACCAGATCACGGCATGCTAGTAGATTCAGACCCATGCCGGCCTGCTAAGTCTTTCTGAAATGGCTTCCTTTCAAGAAAATAGCGCCCCAGTGCAAGATATCTTAGCTAACACACTGGGTATAAATTACTGCTCTTGCAAGTTAAACAGCGCAGCCAATATTCCCAGAGAGAGGCCGCRCTGGTTCAGCAGGGTGGCCGAATCGCACCGCTGGGACTCAAAGAGTTAATGATGTTTGCTGGGGGCTACGTTTCTGCTGCTGTACTTTGTGCTGTGCCGGAGTTAAATGCTGTTGAAACTAAGTTAAGGGCAGTGCTGAATATCAGTATATCCACTGAGCCAAGGAGATCCATTTATTTTTAATTGAATTAAATTGCTCACAAAATGAAAGTAGCATACTTTCATTAATATTTAATTACTTACAGTGTTAAACAATGATCACAAAGAAAACTTTGCTGGTGTCTTTTCCTTCTCTGCCTTTTTCTATTACTTTGTTGCATGAGACTGCCTCGCCAGCCTTCCTGTGATTTGGATGCGAAAAGCTGCCATGGTGCTATTGGTGTTTTGGCATGAGGGGAAAACACCAGGGCTCTGGTGCTGAAACCATCATGGAGCTACAGCTGAGAATGGGAGAGTGGAAGATCCTCACCCAGACTACAGAGAGAGAAGATCTTTCTCTACACCAAAAGGGGCTAGTCTGAAAGTCATTTGCAGGAGCATCAGTGTCTCGGCTGGAGCAGACAAATGCTACCATGGCTACTGCCACTATTTTTTATTATTTTAGTGAGCTCTCTAGTTGGTGGAATGGAGGGAAAGAAAAAGAGACAGGGTTTTCTTTTCAATTTGAAAACAAAATTGAAGCATGATTTTGATATCAGTAAAATTAAAACCGGCAAACTGCACATTGCCAAGGATCTGAGGTGCTGAGGGAGTTGTTTATATATGTCTAAAATAGTCTTTACAACTCTAACCTCATACCATGAACATGGCAGATAACTTTCCTCATGGAGGTGCACTATATAAATGCATATTATATATATATTCTTCCTACTTGCATGAAACACAGCAGAGTACTTAGGCAAAAAGCTGAGGTATTGTAATCAGAGCAGAAATCACCAAGGAGTTAAGAAACTCCTCCATATGTTTCCTCCCTTATAGAGCAAGTAAATAGAAAAAATACTGTAAGCATTAAAGGTTCACAGCTTTTATTTTTGTATATAATGTTCACCTTAACAGAATTCAATTCAGACAAGAATTAAGTTAGTTGCATAGTCCGAGGGACTACAGCCCTAGGCCTGAAATTGGTCTAGTTGCTTGTGATGGAGGTAGGCTGACTTATCTGAGTGTGGCCATTGGCAATAATGGGTGGACTGAATTAAAGCCATAACTTCTGAAATTAAGTGTGCAATTTCTATGTTATTTTGTATAAAGAACAACTCTTCTATGTTTCACAGCATATCCTTCCATCATTTATGGAAAAGATGCGATTACGCCAGAGTGATTACCTACAGAAAGCAAATTCTAAGTGAAGATTATATGGTATTTTCCCCTCAAACCCTTGAATGATGCTAAAGAAATTGCTCAACTCTTCATTGCCATTCTTGCTATGTCTATTTGATTCAAAAAGTACATATAAAAGTAGGAAATACCAGACTTTCTGTTTTAATATGACACTCAGACTGTGAATGTGAGTAGTTCATGTCTTACATTGAGGCTTAGTTCCATCTTCGTTCACTTTCCTCCCCACTTTCGGGATAGCTCCAGATGATCAGATCTTTCTAAGGTGTGAGCTTTCACTGTTTTGGAAGAAGGAAATGGTAGTTCCTCCATGCTCCCACAGAAAAATGAAGAAATCATCAAGAGAAGGAAAAATGTCAATAAGACTTCAAGCAGCACATTTCCACGCTGCTATGCTACTTTTAGTGTGGTTAAAGTCAGTTGGCCTTTGGACAAATGCCTCGTCATAACACCACCCGAGGTGTGTGATAATCGCCAAGAAATGCTCTACCTGTCATGTCTTATTGCTTAAATATTTATGCTTATGACATTTGATTCCTACACTCTATATGTCATCAGAATGTTTCACTCATAGTAGATATGTCATCACCCACCAGGAACAGCTGACACTAAGGATTAGAACACTTTCAAATTAAAAATCCCTAAACAAAGAAATGACATGCTAGTAATTGTCTAGCGTAGTATAAATCAAATATATGATGATATGAACTAATAGATTTATTACATTAAGCTGACCCAGCCATTTAATTTGATGATTCCTGTTCCTCGCTTCATTCTCTGCAAGGAAAGAAGAGAAGGAATAGGACTTGTATTAATGGTAGTTCTTATTTTGATGAAGGTCATGGTGTATTTCCTCTTATAACCATCCTATAGGGTCAATAAGAGAAGAATACGTGTTCTGTGGCAGAAATTGTTAGAGAGCCAAGTGTGCAAAATGGAATCCTTTCTGGCAAGTAGTTCCTGTCTTTAAGGATAAGTTTAAAATGATGCCAGTGTTTCCAGTACAATTTTGGGTGGCCTTCAATTGGAGCTCCACTTGTTAGATAAAAGATTTCCAACTATGTCGTGTAGGCCAAGCCCAAATTCTCTGGTAGAGCAAGTGGACCCTGTTTTGAAGTCTCCTCTCACTAGACCTCCTTTCCCAGCAGTGGGCCAAATGGAAGAGGTGCGTACAGCTCTCAGCCATAGTCTGTGTCCAAGGCAGTAGTCCTGCCTCTAGGTAATGCTGGAAACACTTTGAGCCATGCAAGGGTGCAGCAGAAGTGCTCAACGTTCAACATTGCTCCATCAGCTGCTGTAGGTCTCCACTGAGGCAGCCATGGTGGAATGGAGGCAAGGGTGCCCTGAATTAAGAATGGCCCCCATGGCCTCTCCTCCTAGCTTGTATCAGAAGTCTCTTTTAGACTGAGTATCCAGGAAAAGGAAGGTCTGAGCTTTCTCTTCACTGTCATCCAAACGTGCACTGTAATCACAGCAACTAATTTCCTGGTTGTGCACAGATGTATTTGCTTAGAGTCTTTTTCTCTCTAGCATCCATCAACATTCAATAGAAATAATTATAGAGACACTAATGGTGCAAAAGTATAAGCTCACTCCACACATGAAAATACACAAATTGAAATGCATGCCTGTATGAGATAGAATGTAGATGTGTAATTCCCATTTTAGCTGTACTCCCTCCCATTTCTAACTCAGTTAAAATAAAAATTGTTAGTCAAAGCATTGATTGCTAGTAACAGATAAAAGAAGTAGTCTTGATCTTTCACCACTTAAAGTATATTGTTAGTTAATGACCATAGACCCATTTCTATCGTTCTTCAAGCAAAATTCCATTCAGATCTGTGCAGTGGATCTTGGGCTGAGATAATGTGCACTAACTACATGTGTACAACACTCATCAATGTTAATGGGGAATCCAGAACATTGGATTTGCTCTATGGCTCTAAGTGAAGGATTCTTCCTTTTGTGTCAAAGTAGCATGTATCAGCGCTTTCACTCATGGATTCTGTACATCTCCCTCAAACTAGCCCAAATAAAGCGAGCRCCATGTGATCTCTTCTGGCACCGGCTCAGCAGGGTGGCATTGAACAGCTATATATATCTGGCACGACATGTCTTACACACTGTGTGTGAATTTGAACGTGTGCGATGGCTCGCCCCAAATGGCTCTGCACACCCACAAAAGAAGGTCAGTTGTCCACAGCCACTGGCAATGGCAGGAACAATTGCCTTCCCCGTCTCGTGCTGCACTCACATAGCTCCTGGTTATAAAGTTATCAAATGTTATGCCCTTCTCTTTAATAAAGGGGTTATCCAAGGGGAGGGAGGGGACGTTGTTTTGGCTGGAATTTCACAAGGCACAGGTGGTACAACCAGCTGCAAGATCTTTAGTTCTTGTTGGCTGTACACCAGCTCTTGGTCTTTTCATAGTTCTTTCACTGGTGGTGAAGGAGGAGGAGTGGCAGGAAGGGACAGTGGGCCCTTGATGATGTTGTTCAGCATCAGCAGCTGTCTCAGGTTGGCATTAGGCTCTGGAACAGTTCCTCAGGAGGTGTTTATGCTGAACAGTTCCCTGGTGACACTGGACGCAGCAGTAGAAATGGTAATGCAGGAAAATGCTTATTGAAAAGAATCCATGCTAAAGAGAACCTCAGCTCTGAATTTCCCTACACAAACACATCTTTTACTTTGTAACTTCCTCAGGGTGATAACTACTGTTTGTATGGGGTAGTACAATAAGGAAAAAATATGTATATGTCTACAAAGGACGGATATTTCCATCATTGCTCCCCTCGAGTACTACAATGTAAGCTGTCTAAAGAGGCACAGAAGCAGAGCATGGAAATAAGCTTTTTTATATAATTTTATTTGATTTCTCACTCTGCTAGTGTTTGCTTTCTCGCTCTGAGAGCATACATACCTATATGATCTCAGATGGCTCTTTGGGAAAGTTCCTTTGGACTTCCATAAGAGTTTTTGACCCCAGAAATACAGATTGTAGGGGATCCTTCTGAGTGACATCTGGTCAGCCTGCTGCTTGAAGTACAGCTATTACCGACTGATCAGATCATGTCAGCTGTGACTTTTTTTTTTTTTTTCTTTCAGAGACTTGAAAATCTTACAGGATAGGGTTTGCCTCACTTCCCTTTGGATGGTAATAGTTGCTAACTGGACAATACTTGGGTGATACGAGGCCCTTTTTGTCATGGTGATCATGGCTATCCTTGTGAAGACCATGATTCACAAGGCACTGAACTAACAAGGAACAGATTGGGGAAGACAGTTTAAAATACCTAGATTTTTCTTTCTAAAGTGGTCCCCACTTTAACACTTTGGTAGGTTGTCAGCAGTTAAACACAAGGAAAAGTGAAAATCAAAGTGAAACGGGCCCAAGCCACTTGAGACCTTCAGAAAGTGCTGCCCCAGGTTTATCTCAGACAGTTTTCTTTTTTCTCTCCTCTTCTGTTTAGCATAATGTAGAAAGCAGTCAAAGCACATTTATTCAAGTCTGATGAAAATCAAACTCCCCTTTCTCTACTTAACCAGGCAGACACTAGTAGCCTACAGATTGACACAGAAAGCTTTGCTTCCCTACACAAGAGAAGCCTGTCTTGGTGAACATTTAATATACAGAATGTGTGAATAAAAAGAGGGGATGCAACATTTGTGAGATCCAGAAGCTCGTGACAGCCACTTGGAGAACTAAACACATGTATTATGACAAAATCACAAACTGCTGGCTTGGCAGATTCCCTGGGAACAGGCGGGGAAGGTGATAGCTGCTCGAAAGTCAGAGAAAGGATCAATATTGAATAAATCAAAACAAATATGTGATAGGTTCTGAGAATGCTATAAAAATTAAATACCAGGGAATCTGAGGCATGAGCATCTCCAATTACTGGGCTACTGCTACAGTCATTATGATACTGAGAAAAGAGGGTGGGAAAATGGAATTACTGAGGGGTAAAAGCTGATRATAAACAGTTTTAACATTTGCAGAGACAGCCTGTCTCAAAATACTTTGCATAGGAGATATTTACTACTGTTTTTATTTTACAAATGGAGAAGCTGAGGCACAGACCATGGATCTCTTCTTCCAAGTGTCCCTCTAGCTATCTCTACTGTAACAGACAAGGCAGTCCACTCCCTTTTGCTCCCTGTGTCATCTCCAGCTTTTCATTTCATCCTCGATCCAAGCCTGGATTCAAGTTTGTTGTTAATGCTGCGGTGCTCAGCCACTCCATTAAGTAGGAGGCTGCACTTCCTTRTGGAAAGAAAATAAAATATAATGTGATTATATGAAGGGTAAGGCTCTCAGAGGTTAGAAGATCAGTATGTTTTTGCTTAGATTTAGCAGTACTTTTCATGTTTACTGTGCTTTTTTTTTCCCCCTCTCTCATATCTGCTTGCTTATATTCTCATGTGTTTTCCTTATTTTTTTATTCTTTTTTTTCCCCTCTAACTTTTTGTTTCATTCTATTTTTAAATAAAAGCACTGAGTTTGAGGGAGTCATTACGATATACTTAGCAGCACACAGGCATTGAGCTGGCTATCTACATGGAGGAAACTTCATCCTGGGTAGCTTTCCACTGGAGACAGGCTAACTTTCCAGAGAAGAATTTCCTAAAACAAACAGCCTATTCTTTCATTTTTCCAAAGCAGGAACAGGCAACTGAAGATAATACTCATGACAGTGTATGTTACTATTTTTTATTTATCTCATGGTTGTGTTTACTGAGCTAGCTGCCATATAACCATGTATAAAGACACAGTTGCTATTCCAGAGAGTCTCAAATTGTGACCTCGTACAGCTCCTGTCACCTTTCAATTTGGTGACTTATTTATGTGAGAAATAGGTAATCATAAGACTGAGATTTTATAAAATATTATCCATAATGAAGGAAAGAATACCATATTTTTCTAAAATTTCTTCCTTTGCATTTTTCTTCTCCCTCATTTTTTGTCTCCGAAGCATGATATGTTGAGTGAGATAACTTGATTTATCTCCCTTTAATACAAGAAATATCAGTAGACCTAGCAGAATATATGGATTTTCTTTTATCCTTAACTGAGCACATATGTTAGCAAAATGAACACACACCCTTCTCAGCCTACTGTATTTCTCTCACATTTTTCAAATGACTTTACCTAACACTTTCTGCAATCCTTTAAAATAATACCTTAGTTGTCTTAGTTTATTTGTAAAGCTATCCATGCTGTAGTAATGTTACAAATGCTACAGTAAAAGATGTGGAGAAAGTAAAGGAATTGAAGGAATGGATGCAAGAGTAATGTTTATGGTGCACACAGAGATAGCTTTTGATGGAAGATGCTGTAAAAGTGCAAAGCTCTATTATTATTGTTATTATTTCTTTATTATAGGTGGTTACCAGACAGATCTATGATTGGATGAATTAAACTCAAATAAAAGCAAGGAGTGATTTCAGCTATTCCTTACTTAATCCTATAAACAGTCAATTGATATCTTAATATATATTGCTGCTGCTTCTGGCCAGGATGTCAAGGAAGGAGATAAGGTATTATTGGTTTTATCTGTTGTGCATCTTACATAGAGGGCAAATCCACTTTCCCTTTTGCATGGAAAGATCTTGATATTTAACTGGGGTCCTCTGATCTCAAAGCTTGAGTTTTGTGGTAGAAGTATCCAGAWATAGAAATTTAGGGCTAACATTTAAATTTAGCAAAATAGTAGGATTTTAGCCTAACTGAAAGTAGGCAAGAAACAGCTGATTACTTTCAAGTAGAATATGCTTATGCATTTTGCCTGGTGCAGAAAAAAAAAAAAAAGTGATTAAATATGGATCTTGTTTTCTATGCTTAAGTGGGATATGGGATAGATCTGACTGATCTTTGCAGCAACTACATGAACAATGGTTTACAAAATTAAACTGCTTCTAATATAAAGAGATTGAAAGCTCATCTGACACAGACTGTTATAATGCTATTCWCGTCACTGTGTGTTTTGCTGACCTTAGCCTCCCAATCCAAAGTATCAGAAACACATAATCCATCCCTCCAAATCACAAAACTGAAGAATTTTTAAAATGACATCTGCTGCTTATTTGCTTTGCTTTCTGATTTCTGGGCTTTCCCTGCAAAGCTAAGTTACAGTTCTAAGCATTTCTTCAGCTGTTGATGTTTCTTTAGCTACAGACCAGTAATATAGAGATCCTCATGTTGTCCCTGGACTCTGGCAGCTGCAGCTTTAGCAGAAAGACTCATTTGCACAATAAGTCCTCCACAAGTTTTATCACTGAGGATCTGATGGAATAGTACTGCAAGAACTGTGCATGACTCCTAAGTGACACCAGCAATTTCCCTCATTCAGCTTTATTTGGCAGCCAAAGTGTTAAATCACTGCATTTCTTCCTCTTTGGAGCCCCTGTCCCTGGTGCACTTCTGCCTCTGAGAGTGAATATTTACCTGGTGGATTTAGGTTCACATCCCACAGTTTTACTCTATTCTAGCCTCAAGCCTCCACATGCTGATGTGTTCCACCACAGGGTTCTTCCTTCTCCAAAGGGCTGCAGCCAGGACRGACAGCCCATTCTCCTGGTCAGGAGCAGGTCCTGGGTTCCTGAGGCTTGTAGCTGATTTCTGAAGGCAGGCTGGGGTGATCCCTGCTTTCCCACACCTCAGAGAAAGCCAGGATGATCCTTAGGACAGGTCCATGTGGCTATGTCCCCTGTAGGCTGGTCTTCGTGGGGCCAGATGGGAGCTACAGCACAGGCCTAAGCACAGAGCACATCTCCCCTCATCACATTTCAGTCTGCAGAGACAAATTTGGGGCGTATATAAATATATTCATCCTCTTTCTTCCTTTCTTATCTCTTTAAGAATGGATTCAATCGAATTAAACCATTGTGACAACAAAAACCCAATCAGGAGCAAAAACCAAGAGAGAAAAAAAAATTAAAAAAAGAACCAAAACCCAATTGTTCCCTCACATCTCCCCCAGACCATCATTTTTTGCCATGAACAGAAAAAAACACTAGCTTCACTCAAATTCATTTTTGGTAATAACAACCCCAGAAATTTGCATCTGGGCTGACAATGTGTGCAGCGTGTGTTAGCCCAGTGTGATTTCAAATTGGCAAGTTAGAGCAACCCTCTGGAAAACCAGGATTTACAAGGGAAATGCTGACAAACACTTAACTGCGGTGGCACTTGCTCTATGCTATATAACGCATAAAACAGYGCAACGGAACATAAGTCTTGCCTAATTATTGAAAATATTTGGGGGCTGCCTTGTGGTAAAAACACTCTTTTTTTGATCTTGCATGGCAGATCATTTTTGCTCTCAAATTCTGCTCTGAGCCACCTATCCTTAAAAAAATACTGCTAATCACAGACCAGAAGCAGCACAGTGCATGTGATTTTGGGAAGGAAATGTATAATAAGAGGAATTTCAAGGCTGTATGGACTTGCGTGACACCGTATTATTGCACAAGCAGAAAAACACTGGTGAAAGGTAATAACCGTTTGTCAGAGGCAGCGTGGAGGGCTGCATTATAACCCTTTGTGTGTATGTGTTTGTGTGTACCCTCTATAAAGCAATCGGACACCTTCCAATCTCCAAACACCTGATAATGTTAAAGTTTATTTTATCGCAAGCAAGGTTATATCTTCTTTTAGCTCTCCACTGACCCTAGGAAAAAAAGGAATAATGGATCGGGAGCCTATTATCACTATTCTGTGTTAAACAGCCAAGTAAAGGGCAAATATAGTTCTGTGGTGGAATCAATCACGGAGCCCATCAGTGCAAATGACCCTCCTGGCCCCCTCCTTCTTCCCTGTGCCTAAGAATTTGCCATATTCAATCTTTAGGCTCTGAACCTAAGTGCCCTTTGCAAGTGAATTTATGATCACTTCATCATGCTGTCTATTAGCTCACTCCCTAACAAATAGGATCGAGAAATATATGGCAGCGACTGCAACGGCGCATTTCCAACTAATGGTTAAAATGTCAGGGTAATAAGGTCCGAGCGCGCCCGCCGTGGGCGCTAGGGCCGCCGCCACGCCGCTTTAGTCGGAGACTTGCAAGCCTCCTCCTTCCCTTCGCAGGGCTGCAGCTTGGAAGCCGCTGCCTCTCATCAGGGCTCGCTCTGCCAGTGCTGCACTGTACTTCATTAGGCAGCTCTATTTAATGGTTTCAACAAAAGCCATCATTTTAGCCCAACTGCCTTGACTAAATTAAAATTTCCAATCTCTGTTTTAGTGTTCTGCAACTGATGTATACATAAGCAAAACTGGTCAACATCTGCCAGGGGGTTGGCCAAAAGTTCTGTAAAGATGTACTTCACATTTCTGAAGCATGTGCAAAGTAACAACGTACTTATCCTCCTGAGGGCTCTCATGATTTTACTTCACCATTTGTTCAGACACACTTTAGCAGCATATAAGCCATACAGTTGATTCTCCCCTTGGTTGCAGTTTTATCTGTAGTGTCATTTTGAGTAATTGGGGTATGGTAGCTGATCAACTTTCAGGTTTCTCATTGGCAGAAAGGGACTGTATTGGCACCAAGAAAGGATATGATGGGTCCTCTCGGTGCCTGAGCAAGTGTCCCTCTTTTGCACTTGGCTACCCAAGGCCATTAGAAAATAAGCTTAATAAAGCAACTCAGTGTATACATCTTAACTATTCCCAGCCAAGGGGATGCAGCTATAGAAGAAATATTTTAAACCAATATGAAAGATGGTAAATGTACATATTTAGTCAGTGATCTGTGAAAGTTTTTGAATTAGTTTTTAAAGCTTTGTTAAGACCAGAACGCACAGATGTTGAAAACAAGTTCAGATGTAGCGACAGATGGTATTTGATTATGAAGCAGACTGTTCATATAATACAAAGATGCTGCTTCTGCCATACACAAGTAACTGCAGAGAGTGCAGTAGAAATTTTGGAAGGCAGAGCAGTTCAAGAGGTTCTTTGTGCAGCAATAACTTTCACATTTTCCAGCAGTGCTAGAACTGGGATAATTTCCTTTCTTTTGCAGTCAACACCCTTGTTTCTCTCCCCTTTTTTTCTCCCCATCACCCTCTCTGTTACATAGCTATCTTGCACTTTTCTGACTCTCTATCCAGGTCTTTTTAAATTAGATTGAAGATGAATATACTTCATTTATGTTTACAAAGAAATGAAGTTCCTTAAGGTTAATAAAAGCAATAATTACACTGCATTACAGATATGATACATTTTAAAAGAAAAAAAAATACAGCTTAGAGGACCAAATTTTGGACAAATCCTGAATTTTGCACCTGCTCTAATGCAGCACCCAGAGGCATAGAGTGGCTGCCTRAGTCTGATACCATGCCTGGTGTCAAAAATACCGTGGTCCCTTCCATGTCCATTCCCTTCCCTCCCTCAAAGGGACACCAGGGTGCTGCTGATATCTGGAAGTATTGATGGTTCGAGGACATGGATGTCTCCACGTTATTGCCCCACTCAGTGTGGGGCCACGTGGCAGTGAATGCCTGTGCAAACCCAGCACGGATTCTGCAGCCGGTGGGATGCAGAGGGTGCCAGAAAGCAACGTTCCCGTTAGGAATAAAGCTGGGATGCAGGTTGCACAACTGGAAACGGGGGCGCCACGAAGGCTGGGGTGAAGCCCTTGCTGTGCCCGTTAACAAGTAACCATGGGTGTTAATGAGTAACGCGGCGGGCCGGCACCGTCAGCGCCCGCGGGGACCTCGTGAGCCCAGCAGGAAAACCGCATCCAGGGGGCTCRAGGTTGCTCTTCTAACACTCAGTGCACATTGATGCTCCCCCAAAACACCACATTTCCATGGGTAGTGCTAATGCATAGTTTGCATAGTGGCATTATGAGTTTTATTTTGCACTTATCCCCCTGGTTTTAAATGCGTGCTTTGTATTAGGGCAAGTTCGGAATATGCCCCTTGAGCTGGGCAGTCTCAGCTTGGAGGCTGCTTGCAGGCTCAGCCCAGCCCAAGACGCCCTTTTTCGCACCTAGACCTTAGCCTCATGCAGCCTTTGGGATCCACCTCTACATGCCTGGGAGCTTCCTTTAAATATGCCAACAACTTTCCCCACACATGGAGAGCAGGTCAATGTCCGATGCGAGTGGCTGCTCTTTGGCCCAAGGCAGGCAACCACGTCGCCCTCGAGATGAGCGTTTTCAGAGGCTTGCATCCATTCCTGCAAAATTGTTAACCATGGAAAAAAAGCACCCCCACTTTGGGGAAATCTGGGCCCAGGGTTCTGACTGGAGCTTCATCTYTTCCTTTAAAAGCTCCGACCAAATTATTGAGCTGATAAGCGATTCCCCTTGGTTTTACATGTGCTGGCATGAGTTATCCTTGAATGCTGCATATTAGGGTTGTTTTGTACTAAAAGGTGTTAAACACTTGTAATAAATATTTTTCCTTATTTCCCCTAGGACACAGTTCCATCTCTGGTTGGTGAAGCATAAAAAAGAGCTGTCATGCCCAGTTTTAATAGGCAATAGGATTTCAAGCCCCCAGAGTTGTTTCACAGTCTGGCAGTGGCCGTAATGAAACTGGCCACTGTTGCCACAAGACTTTTCCTCTCATGCGTTCTCCCCTGTTACCTCCCACAGCTGCCTGACTGGCAGGTCTCATGCAAGCTGCAGACATATTTACATTGGAGCTGGTAGGATTTCTTTAGCTATCTGTGTTCTGTGTCATCTTTTTTTATTATTATTATTATTTGTTTTTCCTTTTCTTTCTTGCTTTTTTTTTTTTTTTTTTTTTTTAACTTGCCTGGCTAGGGATGCAACCTGAAGTCTGGTTTTAAAGGATAAAATGAAACTGCACACGCAATTAGCTGCCTTTGCGTGTGAACAGCAGTTCATGCTCATGTGTTCTGCTGTGAAGCAAATAGCTTGTTTGTTTGTTTGCTCTTTTCACATCGACTCCCAAATAAATGCGAAAGTACCACGATTTGCTTGCCCAGGATTTATTCATGGCAAAGCAATCACGTTCTCCCAGGGCAGAGTCGGGTTGTGGGGGACCCTTCTCTGCACGGGAGCCAGTGGCACACTGCTCTGCAGCCCTGCAACCAGGTTGACTAAGAGGAATTCATTTGGAGGTCTGAAGAAAAAAATAAATAAAAATGTAGATAAAATGCACATCAGTGACCTCTCCGAGGTATCTGCACATAAGCAATATTAATAAGCTATGCGTGACAGTTAGCAGCATAACGACAGATGGATTTTTCTGCACCCATCAATTGATCAGGCTTAATAAGCAGCTTTTCCCAATGCCCCTGCCCCCTTTTTTTCTTGAAAATCTGGAAAAAGGGGCAGGCTCGACACCAGCCCTGAGGCTCAGCAGACTTGGCCCAGGGAGGGAAACACCCCGCGCCCCCCTTCCTTTTTATCTAGCCGTTCTGTCACCGCCATGGGAGCTTTCCATCACCATTAAGCAACAAACTTCAGCTAAGATTTAATTTGTTTTCTGTATCATAGTCTTCAAATAAACACAGCACCATATTTTAAAACTGAATCGGATTAATCTTCTTGGAGAAACACTGCGATCCATTGCAAAGAGTGACTGACTCGCTTGCCGTTATTTCCTAAATGCAGTTGCATGCTGCAACTCACCACTCAGTTCCCTTTCCCTCCTAACAAAGAGGAAAGACTGGATCAGAAGGGATCATCTCCATAGAAATTGTGTTGGCACAACCTGGACTGGGCATAAATAAGGGTACAGACCAAGAAAATGAGAGCAATTAACTCTTTCAGGCTCTCCCAGTTACAAAATGCAGCATCCCACACTCTGTTTCTCAGTAATTTGAAATGAAAAAGATTTTCAGTTCCTAGTGATTTATCAGTAATATAACTGCTGTGTATGTCTTGGTCAGAGATCCTTCACGTCTTCCGGTTTTAAAGCTAGAACATAGCATATTCCTTATTGTGAAAATTCCAGGTATTCAGGGAGCAGGATTTCCAAGCACAGATGGCCAGAACTGCAAAATTTGGATTTCAGGATGCTTGAAGCCTGGAAAAGTTGATTTGGCCCTTTGCAGTGACAGGGACTACTTGCCAAGTTCCAGTCTAGCTCTGAACTCCTGCAGTATTCTGTGGTGCCAAAAGCCAGGATTTCTTGTTTAGAGCTCTGTGTGCCTTCAGCTGCAGGGTAACATGGCAAAGAGTGTCATGCAGTTCATAGAACAAGCACATGTGAGAGGAAAAACTGATCAGGACGAGCTGCTCTGCTTGTAGAAGGACAGAATGGAAACACCAGCGACTCACACAGCTCCTTCCCTTTGACCATTACCTTGGCACCTGAGGATGAGCTTCCTTCCTCTTTCTCCAGTTAATTCCTGCTAGGCTAGCAGAAAAATGAGCTGTCTGCCTCACCACCGGCTTCTTTTGTGACCCTCTGGTCAGTTGACTTTCCTCACCCTCTCTTATAACTACCTCCCTTCTGATAAGGGAAGCATATGACATGGCCTGGATTTCAGATATTTTGACCAGAAAATGTTTCTCATAGCTTGAATTTGTAACATGATGGATGTGAACAAAGACAAGAGTTTTTTTTTTTTTGTGCAGTAAAAGCAAAAAATAAATCTTACTACTAAAGGAATACTGTGTATGTAGATGCAGCTGTATTACCTTCCACGGATTTCCTTTTCACCTGACATAAATGTGGCCCAGCAAATGCAACTCCAGTTGTATGAGAAGGAATAGGGCTTAATAAKCTGTTGCAGAAGCAAAGTGTTTATTTGGGTACTGCAATGTAGCGAAAGCTGGATTTGGGCCCCAGCTCAGCAAGGCAGTTTCTCGAGTAGTATCACTGAAGCCTCTGAAAACAAGTGACCTCAAACGAAAACATATTTTTAACAGACTCCTTCTTCAAAATCAGAAAATTCTTGCACAATTTTCTGATCCAAACAAACTACCATCTTACTGCCATCTGCATCAGTTCTAAGCCAAAAGATACCATTCGCTCTGAAACGCAGGCAATATGCACATCAGCGGTTCATTCAACTTCAGCAATTTAAGATGTGCACAGGGCAGGAGAAATAGTGAAGGACTAGAGAAAAACAAAGAAGGAAYGAGGCATTTCGAGGAAATGTGTGACCACGATTACACACACAATGCCAATGGTTATCCAGTCTGAAGAGGAAATCATCTAAGGAAGAGTATTAGACCGTAAGAAATAGAAAAGACAACCTGGCTGCTACGTTAGCGAGGGCAAACGGGTAAGAGGAGCAAATGTGACCCACAGCAAAACAAGTATGAGTCTACGTTCAACCAGCTTGCGGAACTCATTGCTGCAGGATGCCAAGTGGCAGCTCTATGCAGGAAATGATTAAACATCATGAATGAAGGTACTTTCTAGCTCATTTTGGCTGCATTTAATTTAGAGGGCTCTCCAAGCCTCAGAGATAACACGCCTCCTGCAGAGAGCTCCTCCTTGTTGGATAGAGCATTGCGAAATAACATTCATTATCTTAACCTGTGCTGGAGGTAGGACGCTGGATTAGATAAATCATTATATTCATTTTGCAAGAGGGTTGGCAGCTTCATTAATAAATAATTCAAACTAAGGGGRAAAGGAAACCTTTGGAAGACCATCGTCTTAGGCATGGCCCAAGTGCAGCAGAGAGCTTCCAGCGATCCACCTTTTGATACGGGGCTACATCAGCTCTTGGAAAGAAATATAAACARTGGCAATGAGCTTGTAATTTATATTTTATTTTGCACAAGCTTGCATATATACTGCACATACATTCAGTTTAGAGAAGATGGAAGGCACACAAGGCAATTGAACTACTGTATCCTTTAAGTGGTACAAAGCAAAAAGGTAAAAGTCTGGATAGTATACAAAAGCTTTAAACACACAAAATAAAATCCACCCCCCCAAAAAAAACATTTTTTCCTGTGTTTATCTTAAATTTAGTAGCTGCCAAGCTAGAATTGTAACATTTTTTCAATCAATTGTCTACTGCACCTTTTTTTTTTTTTTTTTTCAAACGGACAGGGGAGTCTTATTGTTTTATCTTGTCATCAATTAATATTACAGTACATCCTTGGTAATACAAAATTGTACACCTTCATCAAATAAATTAGGATAAATTAAACCAATAAATTATGCAAAGTCTTCAGAACAATAGACAACAACAAAAAAATCCACAGTTGAAATTGCCTCTAGCTAAAAAATAAAATAAAAAAAAATCAAAAATTGACTTTATCAGTTCAGTTATTGTACTATCTTCAAATTAAAGGGTCTTTATTACAAAAAAAGAGCTTAATAATGCTATTTACAACATATTGCTAAATAATATAAAGGCAGTGTTTTGTCACTTTTGTAACTATATACATATGAGTAATGGCTGGGACAATATCAGTTTAAACCTTAACCTTTGACTCTTCTGGGCAGCATTAAAACCAGCCTAAAGAGATTTCTTTTTTCCTTTTCCGTTTCTTACACAGTATATGGTAATGAGATGGTTATTGTGTTTGTCTAAGATTTTACTCAAGTGGTACAATTAATGCAGAAAGGATGGGTTTTAGAGAAAATGTAAGCTCGCTGTTTCTTCTAKATTTGTTTCTACATATCCCAGTATATTTGTGCATTTGGAAGGTGGCTGCTGAGGGAGAGAGGTGACTGTGGCTCAGATGAAAAGACTAAGTAAAGTCAAAGTGCCACCACCTTTCATACACTAAAAAGGATATTCCTAAGAAGATACAAAGGTTAAATACCAGTTTTCATCCCAGCTCTAAATATGAGCATTTTTAGCTTCAGTTTATAGATGGTTTACAACCAACAGTTCTACAGAAAACAAAATTGCATTTCCTTCAACAGAACATTTAAGTGCAATACAGTAACTGCTTACTCATATAAACCAGTTACATTCCTTAAGGGGAGCTTTTTGAAAACAATGCTTATTGGAATTTTCAAACACAGAGTTGGTACCAGAAGGAAACATTTGCACTATTCACACCAATGATTACTATATAATACACATGGCAAATATAGTTTTTGCTTTCACTTCTCATGTACAGTGCTCATTTTGGGGGTTTTGTAAACCACTTTCCATTTTTATATATATATATCTTTCTGTATATATATATATGTGTGTATAATCTTTCAATGCTGCTGGTGAAAATCCTATCTTTAAAGCCACAAAATCTTCACCTTTATTTCTTAATTAATATTAACCTGTGGAAAAAAAACATTTTTCTATTAACTGACTTCATATACATAGAAAAATTTCTGCAATTTTACAGGAACTGTATTACCCATTCCCTTGACATCGGATGAAAGAGACTTAACTTTCAAAAGTAGAGAGCTGGATTTTCAAGAATGCTTTCAACTATCTATACAGTTACTGTAGTGTTTCTTATAAATTCAACAGATGTTTTCAGAACGTAGTTATTAAAATCTTACGTCTTTATGCAAGAACAGCCTTAAGGTTGAGTATTTACATTGCTTTATAAAAGTTCCCCTCGATTTTCAATGTTCACCCACATACCTGGTACAGTAACAAAGATTCTGCAAACTTAAAACACTTTAATTAAATAATACTCAGAGGCACAAAGCAAACCTCAGGAATACATAGGTGAACACTTTCTTAAATAATTACTACATTCTAACATCTTCCACGTGTTTACCATTAAATGTGAAACGTTCCCATTAAACAACCAGAGATACAGTAAGAATTAAATGTTTTGTAGTTTCAAATAGAACATTCTTTTCACAAAACATAACAAATGTCTAAAATAGGTTCTTAATCTAGATAGGAAAAAGGTAAGCTTTTCACTTCATACGCATATTTTGTGTGTGTGTGTGTTTCTGTGTGTGTGTATATATATATATACACATACACACACACGTAATTTGTCTTTGTGTGTGTTAACTCTATATGTATATGTATATACACATATATCACGTATGAAATATTGCTTCTATACTACTTTTCATCAAGCTAAGAAAACACAAGATCTGCACCACAGTTACAAAAAATTGGCTTCTACAAGAATTTTCAAAACTTGAATGCTGCTCAAACAATTGAGAAAAAATAATTTGCATTATCAAACTGTTCTAAAAATTCTCTTCTTCAAAAACGTATTCTCCTGCTTTGTTTTTTTTTTAATTTTTAAAAAGACACAAAATATGCATAGCTATCAACATTATGTCAAACAGCCAGAAAAAAAAATAGTGTTTATTGCAGCTGTAGTAATTGAAAAATAAWGTTTAAAAGATGAAAATTGTAAGCCACAGAAGGCACAAGAACAATTGTACTTGTGGGGGAAAAACTGGTATTTTGAAGGATTTTTTATCCTTCCGCTGGTGCATTTAAGGTCTAGGCACAGACTATAACCTCAAGTTTATATGCAGAAATAAATCTGAACTAGCACTGAATGAATGGCAACATGGGATTTCTACATGGATTTTGAAATTCTTTCCCTATGTAAACTTTTCATTACAATAAAAGTAGCCTTCTGCCTTTTAGCCATTTTTAGTGAAATAGAACTGAGATCATTTGAAAAATACTGCTTTCTATTTGCAATTTAGTAGGAGCTATGCCGTGTATTTAGAATTGTAGGTGTATTGGGAGGCACAAAGGCAATATGGCTATACTGCAGTAAAATCACCAAACCCGAAATCATCCAATTATCATTATTTATTTTTTTCCCGTTTTTTTTCAGACCAAGGAGTTGAAATTTATTTGTCTTTTAAGATGAAATTTCTACCCTTAATTCCTATGCCTCATGTACTATTGAGATTATGCTACTTATAAATAAATAAATAAATGCAACAACATCAAGTGTTGAGTACACAGTTTCACTTATTTAGATTACGTGAATCACATTGCAGCCAAATAATAATAATAATAATAATAATATTAATAATAATAATAAACATAATAAAAGTAACGGTAAAATCACAGATCAAGATGATAGCTAGTAGTATGTCCACATAGTATGACTAACGTATGGCTTTGCTTTCTTATGACCATGGTGACAATGCAGTGTTATATTTTGTATCTGATAGTATGTCAATGGGGAACTTATTGTATTAAAACTTGAGCATTTTATGCCACTTCTTCCCATAAATCAAAAAAAAGTGCATGAACACAATTTTTATCCTTACTCAGAATTCACTGGAGTCTTTATGAAGTGTAATGTTTACCAAAGCATGAGAGAAAGAGAAAGAGAAAGAGAAAGAGAAAGAGAAAGAGAAAGAGAAAGAGAAAGAGAAAGA
>NW_020455799.1:2744040-2766540 GCF_003342845.1 Nothoprocta perdicaria
AAGATCCTGTCTACTGTGAGGATATGCACAGTATTACGTACTCTCAGGGATTTTAGGATCAAGAAGATTTGCTTTGTTTTTAATGCATAGTGAAAATGTTGGCACTTCATCCGATACTATTGTCTGCATTGCCTATACTCTACAGATACTGCCAGTGCTTGAAAATAATGACAGGGAATCGCAGGATTGTGCTGTTTAATTTGAAGTCAGCAGGTTTTTAAGGCTTTCTGCTGACAATAATTGCTTTCATACATTTCTGTCTATCAGCAGTATTTGTAAATGAAGTGAAATTGCAATGATCAGGTCAGCTCTTTAGTCACATGGGTAAACTTTCACTCTCCAAAGTCAAAATGCAATTTAGAAATAAAGAAATAAGATATCAATATCCTAGATGGTCTAAACGTAACTCTCAGCTAATTAGGAACTTTTTCTAGATTCAGGTCGAATTAGGTAGGGGAAAATACTATTGACGATAACAATAAATTCTTACTGCATCTGTACAAAAGACGACAGAGAAAATGACAAATACAGTGTGCCATAGCATATTCAACCTTCCCCCAAAACTTTTGGAGACGATACCTTTCTGAAAACGTGCAAAAAGGAGAGCCCTTGAAGACAGCGCCAAGAACTAGCAATGAGTTCTCCTTCCTTAAGCTGACAGAGCATGGTATAGCATGGTATAGCATTCAGGCAAATCCAGATCCGTTGTGTACTTTACACTGCAACTCAGGTTTTGGTGAAGACGAGCTCCAGCCTCAGAAGACAAGCGCAGCGCATTGCTCAAATAGGTTGTTTTAAAAAGCTGCACTTAGAGTAATTTAAAAATCCAATTTGGCTATCTGTACCCTGCATAGCCAGGAGGACACTGCAATTTTTGTATATACTTGATTAGATTTTTATGAAAATGTAATTTTTATACTTCCGATTAGGAAAAGACTAATTATATTTTACAGCTACAAACAACTACTCTTTTTTTTTTTCCTTTGCCCCAGCACTGTGAGGCTAAAATGCCTTCTTCCACTATAAATAAGATCATTCAAAAAGTGCTTCTCAGGACAAATGTTGAATACAGACAGACAACTTCATGTGATGGAAAGGGGATTTGGGGGAGTAAAACGGACTGAGCAAAGAATAAATTTAGGGCCCAATGCCATTAAAGTAAGACCAAGACATGGCAATTTAGTATGCTGAAGGTTTCATTTTTACTCTATGGAGAGTGAAATGCTTCCATTTTAACAAGCTGACCATATTATAAAATTAGTGTGGTTGTTCCAATATTGTGCATGATTTACTGGCCTTACCCTGCAAGAATAGTAGTGGATTTGTACAAACTTGCCTTGCTGCAATTTAGAAAAACAGCAACCTGRCATGTTGATTACTGGTGCAGGGTATTCACTGTTCCCGTATGGAAAGCATGAAGAACAAGCTTTGCTTTTTTGGGTATCACTTCTTGGAGTGAGTACCTAAAATAGATGTTGTTGTTGTAGTTTTTTTGGTTTTTTTTTTTTTTTTTTGGAAGTATGAAACAAAATCTATTTATTGGTTAAAAAGTATATAAAATAAAAAAGCTCCAAGCTTATGAAGTGACTCCACAGAGTTCAGACCTTTAGCAGTATAAACAATATAAACTTCATTGTCTGTAGTATTGTGCCATGACATTAGTCTCACTAAGACAAAATGCCACTTTGCAGCAAGCAATAAATCTGACAAAGCATTTTAAAACATAATGCCCTAACTTGCTAAGACAGGCTTTTACACGCTTCCAAATTCTTCTCCCTGAAAATTAACCCATTTATTCTCCAAATGTTAAGGGTCTTGGGCAAAAGTAAACCAAAGGCTGAAGTAAAACAACTATCCCCTTGGAACCGAACAAAAACTTAAAGATAAACCCGGCAGGGATCACAGTCTAATTTCATATACATATATATGTATGTGATACACATATATATGAAATTAAAATAGAGACACACATGACTTGGGCATCAGAAGGGGACTGCTACTTTCATACATTCATAAATAGCTGCTGAACTCTCTACTCATGAAGAAGCTCTTGTAGGCAGTTGGGGGATTTGAAAATCTCGGGGACCTCACTGTCCAGCTTACAGATGACCTTGTATATGGCCTTCTTCCAGGAAGGATC
This sequence comes from Nothoprocta perdicaria, assembly GCF_003342845.1. Lineage (NCBI taxonomy): Eukaryota > Metazoa > Chordata > Aves > Tinamiformes > Tinamidae > Nothoprocta > Nothoprocta perdicaria. The sequence goes on from NW_020455799.1 coordinate 2,746,181, forward strand.
AACATCTTTGCCTGCGATAATGGCATTGAAAAACTCCCGTAACGTGATCTGAGCCACTTCCAGGAATCTCTCTGGAACCTGCTGATACAAGGAGACAATGGCATTAATACAGTTTTCAATTTCAAGTCTCTGGTTCTTCAAAGGAAACTGAGCTAAGTTCTTTCTTTCAGAAAGGGGCTTACATAGCACCTGCATTTTCTAAATGCGGCAGCCTTCTATTCTCTTATGCAAAGCTGTTATATATAGTACTATAGCAATAACTTTTATAACATGTGTTAGAGATCTTTGCAAAGTCTACTGACAGAAGGTAGGTAACAAAATGTTACTGTCTGAGTTCGGAGAGAGGGGATTTATAGGATATAATTAGCAGGAGGGGAAAGAAACACAATTGTCTTTAAGGAGAGAAATCTCTGTGTGATACTTTACCCRTGCAGTTACGTCTATGTTCTCCTTTCTGTACAGGAACTAATACAAAAGTTATGCACCCATAGCAAGCTCTCAGCACCTCTCTGCTTAACTTTGGTCAGAATCAGGGCTGAACGCTATCAAAGAAATAGGATATCTGTGAATGGTTGTTCATAGCTTAAAAACAAGCTAGCAATCAAGCCTTCAGCTAATAGCTTTGTTCTGTGACTGTTCTGTGCATGAGACTCCCTGAAGATGTCTTTCTTGGGAGATATTAAGGTCTTCCCTATTTTTCAGAAACCAGCAGATAAAAACCCAACCTCTTCAATGGGTGCCTTGTGCTTAGAATGCCTAYGGTGCTGGGATGCGTCAAACTCATATGGGTTTTCTAAAGTCACTGTCATTGCACGGGTAAATCAAATGGCCAACTAGCAGGGGTACATCCTCAGAAGTCCCAGGACCACGGCTGCACATTAAAAAGCACATTTATCTCTGCATTTAGGTAATTCGTCCTAAATAGCTGTCTCAGACATCAGCAGGAGCTTCTTACCCTCTTCTCTAAAAGACTTAAAAGCAATTCCTACAATGAACCGCAGGTCAGTTGTGAGGTTGATGTCATCTCCATAAAGGTATTATTTTCCATTTTTATTATGGAGATGTGGCTTCATAGCTCAAGAACTGCTAATACATGGCCGGCCACTGGCCAACAGGCTTATAATAGCAAGTACTCCCTCACTGCTATTTGCCCACTCGTGGTACACCTGGCAAGGGTAGCTCTCCAACCTGCTTTTAATTTACACTCTTTCCATGGGCAGCATGGATCTGGGTGGATCTCACTCGTTTATTGGACACACATAACACTGCAAAATCAGGGACCACACATTGTCCTGTATTTTAGACTTTGGTTCTTCTTCACTTTCAAAACACATGGGTGCTCATCCTGGCACCGTGAAGCTCTGGAGCCCAACTCACTGATTATAGCTGGGGAGACACTAGCAGTCTACTGGCCACCAGCTAAACGTGAGGTCAGCTCCCCTAGATGTCAGCTGACAACCTTTCTTCCAGAAGCTCTGAAACTTGTGGAAGGTCCCTATGTACCCCCAAGAGTGAAATCTGGCTCCATATGTTGGCTCTCCTCCCAATGACAGATTGCCCCCACAAAACATTTCTCCAGATATCCCATTGCAGCAATGATTATGAGGGAAGAAAACAACTATTGCCTTTCAGTTATTCTAGCTCAAAGACATAACTTAAGGCTTCAAATAACCACCCTAGTACTTGGGCACTCACTAAGGTATTGGGAAAAGATTCCTTGCTTGTCTCTTTTTTTCATTGCTAAAAAACATAACACACTTTTCTGTTCATGCAGTTCAAAGAATCACTCATTTACTGCTGAGAGCATTTGGTTTTGCTTGGAAGATAAGGAGTCATTAACTAAATGGTACCAGAAAGCAAGAAATATATTAGATAATTAATGTGCATATTCCTGCCAGCTGAGAAGGGCACAAACTGCTGGTTTTTTGCCCTTGAGCTCGGGAAGAAGGCTTTCCATTTTGGTATCCACTTCAAAGGAGCAACATTAGATGCCTTTGTTCCTTCCCAAACTACAGGAGACAGGAGATGGGAAATTCCAAGCACCTCCATGAGAGGCATAAAGTCCAAGTGCAGAAAGTCCTGTCTCTTGCCACACTGGAGGACTCTTCCTTCATATATTACACTTGTGACAACTTTAAGCATGAACATAGCAATTGGGTTATAAATTTGGACTTTGGTCATTGAAATATGAAGGTTTTCCAAAGAGGAAATGCTGCTTTTCCACAGTGTATGAAACCCTGAAGCCACTATCTTCCAGGTCTCCCCTCTCTTTGAAGATATATAGGCTTGGCTTCTAAGCTAAGAATTAGCTTTTAAGGTCCGATTTCAACATACCTAAGTCCCATTTGCAGGGCTAGACTCCTCTAAACTCTGTAGCACAACATGCAGATATCTGCTTACAAGCACAGCACTGAACTAAGCCCCGAAGGGGCTTTGCAGAGACCTCCTCATAATGCTGAGTTCCCAAAGACCCTTGCATCAAAGCCATTCATAACTCCTTCCTTTTGGGATGTTATTAGTAATTTTTCATGTCAAACCACATTACACATGTTACTTTGCATGTTGTAATGTGAATAGCACTGTGATTAATCCCCACAGGATAGTATGTCGGACAGCATTTTTCCTTTCTAGAAAGAGTAACCATACAGTGTGGTTTTTTTCTGAAAGAAAGAGAGAGAGAGAAAGAAATAGAGAGAGAGAGAGAGAGAGAGAGAGAGAGAGAGAGAGAGAGAGAGAGAGAGAGAAAGAGAGAGAAAGAGGGAAAGAGAGAAAGAAAGAAAATGCTAGTGAAGTCCAGAGCCTGAAAATAAGTATTTAACTGGATGGGTGGTTAAATTTTTCAGTAGGCAATTAATCAGTCAGCTGTGTTAATTATGTGTCTGAGGGTAGCATTTCCTTCACCCTAAGTGATGGTGACCTATTCAGCGCATCTTTACACCTAACTGACTGAACATCTCTGAAGTAGAAACATCTGCAGAAAATGCTTCAGTGACAAATAAACTCCATCTACGTTGCTTTTAATAGAACCAACAATCCCCAGCATGAACCCAGGGCATTTTCTTAGCATCAGGTGGCAGCAGTCAATCAAAGAATCATACTGTACATTCAGCAGGAAGAAAGACAATGAGGTCTGTGGAGGGGGAGGCTAGGTGGGTTTCGCACTAAAGCCTCTCCGTGCGACTGCTCGAGAAACAAATCCCATTTTGCTGCACGCTTTGTCAATATAACTTAGCTCAGCTGCCAAGGAAAAAGTCACAGGCCAAACTTTTGGCTAGTGTAAATCAGCAGGGCTCTACCAGCTCCAGTGAAGTTACGCTGATTTACACCTGGTGTGCATCTGGCCCAGGAAACCTGTGAGGGAATTTAAGCTCTCATTTGCTCTTGTCTATTTATGCTATTTAACTCTTGCCATTTTTTTTGGCTTGAACAACAAACCTAGGCTTGAACAACAAACCTATTTCACTCCYGAGCCTGCACATTTAAGAACCATGCTGAAGTATTTGGGTTAGCACTGCAGGGCTGCTTCACTAGAAATATTCAGTACAAGCTATTTCTATAAAATAAAGGTATAGCTCCAATGGCTTATAAGTTGGAGGTAAGTCAAACCTAGCTTGCATTTCTTTCATTCAGTGACATAAGCAGCTGCAGAAAGAGATATGCTTTAAAAATACTTGTTGAATTTATTTTTGAGGAAAACATTTCAAAAAAGGGCAGTGGTCATTGACAAGGTGAGGGCAGATCCTCAGCAAGCCTAAGCCAGCATTGTTGGAGCAGAACCAGTGAAGCCACACTGATATTAAGCCAACAAAGAGGATCATGATTCTTTTTCTAATGGTATGCACGGACTTTAAAATAATCACCACTGGGAAAGAGGGTGCATCTACTGGAAGCAGATGTATGTCTCAAGTTGGTGGCTGATCAGTGGCCCTTCACTGCTTTCATCGTTATCAGGTTGTCTTGTACCTTCTATCAATTAATTAATTTATTTTTGGGGCTGTACAGCAAAGACTTTGTCTCCCTCCCCTCCCGTTCCCCTCATCCCCTCCCCTTGCAGAGCCCTCCTCCTCCTCCTCTTCCCAGTTGCTTTACCTTCAAGGATGATTTGTTTTATTAAACTGACTGTCCCCAGCCTCTGCAGTACATAATAAAAGCCTGACATAGCAGCCTGCCTGCCTTCTGTGTCCTGCAGATACTCATCATAAGTGTCAGGACATACCAAGGTTAGCGGTCACTGGAAGTGCGCTCACTGGCTCAAGCCTTGCCAAACATGCTTGGCAGCTGAATGAATGTCACAGAGAATAGAAGGGGAATTACAAAGGTTAGAAAGAAGACAGCCTCTCTCTCTCTCTTTTTTATTTTTTTTTCTGGAGATATATAAGCTGATTTTTCACACTTCTGAAATAAACATCAGCTCATTCACAGTGCCTTTCCAGCACCTAAAGCTCTCCCATTGTCAAGTGAACCTTTAATTTCTGCCCGAGCTTTATTTCTTCATTAGCGAAATAAGATGCTTAATTCTCCCTTAATAAAAAAGGAGAAAACCACTGAAATTGAATGACAAAACAAACCCTGAGTCTGCTCAAAGATTTATACATGTATTTCATGTTGCTAATCCTATTAAGGGTGGGCTTCTTTATAGATAATCTTTTAAACTTTTAAAAATTCTTGCTCAAGTGGCAAATCTAGATGATAGGAAAAGCAACACAGATGTAAAGATCACAGAATTGTGAAAGTCAAGTTAAAACCAATATTTCAGAGAATTGTGTTTTGTTTTTTTACTATAAAAGGGCAATAAAATGCTGACTGTAAGAAGACAATGTCAAGGAGAAAAGGGTATTGGTATTTTGGATACTCTTGACTGCTCGCCTTGGAGAGAGAGTTATTCTTGTCACAAACCCTTTTGTCTGCATCTGCTGACTGCTTGCCTGTAGCCAGCAGCATACTTTAACTGTTTTGTCACCTCCTAACATCACATGCATCAGCTGTTGTGCTTTTGTTACGGGTATTGTAGAGCTAATCCACTGTGGCTGTTCTACTGTGCAGTAAATAAAACAGAAACTGCTTCTCAGACAATTCTGCATGAATATTTCAGATGGCTTTTACAACTCTGATTCACAAAATAAAATACCCCCCTCCCCAAACTAGACTCAGATGCCTCAAAGCTAATTGTATGCAATGACTTCAGGCATAAGAAACAACTGGGTTAGTTGGATAAATGAATACATGCATCTTTCTGGAGTTATTCTTTAAAAATATTGTGCACATTTTCTACCTTGAAATTTTACTTTCTTTACTTTCTGAAACTTCTTCCCCTGAGTTCTCTAGAATAGACTGACAATAGTCAGTCAGAAGAAAATTTCTGCAGATGATTGCTAAACTGTCCTAAAGCAGCCTGGCTTTTTGCATGTTCCCGGGGGCAACGGGAGCAAATCCCAGCATGAGGCCTGAAGCAGAAAAGAGACCCTAGGAAAGGAGACAAACAGGTGAAGTACTTTACCGAGCATTCATTCACCCTTGTGCACACATGATTCCTCTAAACAAACTCTCCTATCCCTGCTGTTTGTTAAGTAAATATTGATCAAGGAGAGACATATCTCCTGACAGCAGTAGCACAAGCTGGGGACTTGTACTGCAGACAGAGTGGACTTAAATGGATAAACTCAGATGCTTTAGTAAGGCCACGGAGAGATTACCAGATAAAAAGGCAAGAAATCAGAGAGCTGGCTTTCCTTTCCCCTTTTGGGGGTGTTGTGACTTTGGTTACGTGAAACCTCCATGGTAGAAAGAAAGAAAGAAAAGTCATCTTCCCCCAGACACACTATAAAGCAAGAAGTCTGTATCCTGGGTGCTCAAATGACTTCATATTTTTCTCTCTTGCCAGCTGATGAATTAATATTGCATGTGGTAAATGCGGAGTTTAAGTCCCTCTCCTTGAACACATGTGGGAGGCTACCAGGGGGCAGATCCTCAGTGATGCAGATTTTCCCTGCTCTATTGGTCTCAACAGGGAATTTCCATCCCTGGAGGGTGGCATGGCCCACCTCTGGCTGTCCTGTGCTGGGACCATGCAGTTCTGTTCGCCTTCTCCCATCCATCCTCCAAGTGAGTGGCTCCCACCAAAGCCTGCAGGACAAGGTATGCCACTTTTCACATAAGGGTGCCCAGTTTGGGCCTGGACGTCAGCTCACGTGAGCAGACAAGGAAGATATTTTGGATGAAAATGTCTAGCACTGCTAGTGTAGCTGCAGAAAGCACTTGCAAATTTGCCAAATACTTAATGGTTTGGATTCCTTTTAAAATTTCAGTGACAGGTCATAGCAACCTCATTCCCTAAACCAGGAAAATTTGGGCAAGCATTAGAAAAATCTATGTGCTGCTMGATCAGATATTTAAACATGATCAGTGCTCAGATACAAAGTCTTCCAGCCACACAACTTGAAAACTATTCATCTTGTCTGGCGGGCAGAGGGGAAGGATCAGACTTTAATTTGCAGTACCAGGGTCCCATACTCAGAAGTACCAAGAAGAATGATGCAACATTTCTAATATTGTAACAGCGTCGGACAACTGCTTGGCTGTACCCTACAAATCTGAAGATTCTTCAGACAGGGACAGCTGGGCTAAGCTCAAAACCTTTTCTCATACTCTGCCTAATCTGCGTTAAACTTCAGCTCCATTTATACGCTTCGGCTGGCCGTGGCGTACCTACAGACTTTGCCTGTGGTATTGTGCCGGCGTCTGATAGTGTGTTGCATTACTAATGTTCCAAGAGTAAACACACTTGTAGGAAACAGCTATAGTTCAAGGCTGCACTTTAAAAAAATAAATGTTTCATCAGTCTTCGCAAAGGAACAAATGGCAATAACACTCTGTATCATATTTTACAAAGCTTCAAAAGAACAATGTCCCGTTGAGTGAAATTCAGTAGCATTCTGTAAACATTAATTTAAGGAAATCAATAGGCTCTGTGAGCTAAAGCCATATTGCAAGATAAACTGGCTGGAGTGCTACTTTGTCAAACAGATTTTAGTTTTCTCGGCTAGATAAAGACGGTTTCAAAATGGGGTAACGTGTTGCAACCAAGGTTTGAAAACTATGTGGCCTTCAAACAGTCTGCTTGTTCCTACTACAAAGCTGGATAAACATACTTTAAAAATGATAAGATTGAGTCAGGATTGATTTTACTTTCAAATTTTATATAAAGTAGAATTCTTGGTGTGTGTTTGTTTGGATTTTTTTGATCCCAATTATGAGTAGAAATAAACAAGGGCTGTGCAGACAGCTCAAGATGTCAGTCTGCCAGGAGAGGTTAAATTATCCAGATGCAGTGCCTCCTTTTTCACTTTTTTTTTTTTTTTTTTTTTTTTTGCAATTGCAGGATTGCAGGACTTTATGGATTTAAAAATCTTTATTCATGTTGACCCGGTGGGCAACAAGTCGCCTTGCCAAATAGGAAAGCCAAAATCTCTAGTGGACTTGGGATCAGAGGTCTTCAGCTGGTGAAGGCTGCTCACGTTGCAGAGCGCAAGGTCGTGGTAATGGGAGGTAAACAGGTTGGAAGGGGTGAGGGGGAAAGGCCAGAGCACTCTTCTAGTTGGTTCATCTATACAGTGGCAGCAGAGAGGGACAACGCAGGGAGCCTCTTAACCCAAAGATAAGGCATAAACAGCATCTATTTTGCGGCAAGAGATGGAGAACCTCTCCAGGATGGAGGGTGAATCTCATGTCAGGGGAGCAGTCTCACAACGTGCACCACGTCAGAACATTTCTACGGTGCACGTGTGTCAGCCCAGACCAGCACAGACACTGAGGATGATTCAGGGGAAGGATTTCTTTTGAGAAAACCTAACACAAGGCATGAACTGGACGAGCACAAACACCCCCTGCCCCCCAAATTGCCATCATGGCAGTGGAGGGGTTAATCCAGAAACTATGCAGGGAGGCATCAAACCCCTCTGAGGCTCAAGGGGAGGCTGGTGACACCACCACCAGCATCCCCCTGCATGTACCCCTGGGATTGCAGAGGCTCGAGGCCCCTACGAGAATGAAAGAAGCCGTACGACGGAGCTGGGGACCCTCACCTTGAACCAGAAGAGGATCCCTCTATCCCCTGGGCCTCTGCAGTCCAGGGCCTTGTAYGATTTTCAGTTGCAGGTACAGATTTGCTCTTATTTCCAAGACAGCCTTGCCAGAGCAGCTCTGCCCTACAGCCGCTTTCCCTGGGTTCTCAAGRGCAGCGTGCGGAACCCCTTCCTGGTGTCCCGGCTCCTCACACGTTTTTCCAGGCCACCCCCTCCCTTCCTACACGTGCACACACTCATACGTGCACACAGACACGCACACACATGCACACACATGTACACTCTTTTCCCGAGCATGGCGAGCTGCTGCGTGGGATCATCTTTGTGCTGTGAGTTGGTGTGGCAGCATATCAAGCAGGAGGCTTTGGCTTCCACACAGAATTTGGAGGCAGGTTTTGGAGTAAGTTGCTACACTTTTTGGCGCGAAAGCCACGGCAGCATATGGCCCAATGTTCTCAGTTTAAGTCTGACACTTAACATTATTTAACAGTTTCTGTGTTAGGTGCTTTATAAGGTAAAGGAAATTAACAATTTTCAGCTAATTAGATCACTCAATTGGCTGAACATCCTGGACACCTCTTAGAAAAAAAACAGGTTGGCTCAGGCAATGGAAAGGCTAATGCCTCTTCCATTATCACTTATGAGGAGAGGGAAATAGTTGGAAAGGATGCTTTTATTTTAAAAACACAAGTGAGAAATGCCTCTACTATTGGACACTTCAGTAAATATACTTTTCTCCTAACCACCATCCTCGTAGAGAGCGGGGTGCTAATTTGCTGGCTTCCCGTGCACCAGTCCCCTTGACCRCGAGCGCAGCTCTCCAGCGCTGCCATGCTCTGCCCGCCTGCTGCCCCCAACTTTGCTCTCACAGCACTTGCTGCAAGGATGAAGAAATACCGCTGCAGTTAAGAAGCACATTTTTTGGAAGGGGAGAAAGAGGGACAAGCAGTTGGACGGCAGGTTGGTCTGGTGCCCTCTTGTGCTCTGACAGGTCTCAGAGCGATGTGAAGAGGAGCCCACTCTTTGGAGGCAGCACCGACAACGCGGTGCTGAGCCTTGTGGTTAGGAAAGTAAAGAGCACCAGCTCAAGCTAAGCTCAAAAGTGAAAAATTAAGCAAACGAGAGAGGCTTCTTATTGCATTCATTGTTACACTGGAGCTTTTCTACTCTTTGTAAGCTACCACTGAAACACAAAGCTGGAAAACACTTGCCCTCAAATGATTTAAGAATGCATTTTAAAAGTGTTTGTCTGAGACGAAGCTCAGATCCCTCATCCCTTGTGTAGAGTTTGGGGCACTAGCAATCTACTGCTGGCTTACTATTATCTCCTCCGCCAAGCTCACAATGAGGAAAGAGAATGGCATGGCTCTTATAAGGAAAAAAATTGACAGAGGGGTTGCTGAGAGGTCTGATAATATCAGGGAAGTGAAAGTGGTAGTGCAGTGAAAATGGATACTGCGTGATACATTAGATTTAATCACTTGCATTTCAATTAAGCTTTCCCACAAATAAAGATTCTACAGTGCCTCGCCGGCTCCCCGCGCGGCCCGCGCGCCCCAGCTGGGTGCACACAGCAGCGCGGCCAGCGCTTCCTGGGCTGAGGCTCCCCTCCGAGCGCCCCAGCGGCTCTGCCAGGGCTCGCTTCCCGCTCGGCAGGAGCAGTGGGGCTTCTCGTGGCACGCGCCGCTGCTTCGCCCGCACCCCGGGAGCCACTCTGTCCTGGGACCGCGGTGCCCTTCGTCCAAAGGATGAGCATCTCCGACACGCAGCTGCTCTCTGGTGCAAGCAGCATGACCTTAGTGTGGCAGCTTTTAAGCAGGCAGCGTAGTATGAATTCAGAGCAGAGCCATGTTAAATAAAAAGACTTTTCTTTCACAATCTCTTTTGACTTTTGCACCTTGAGATTTAGTTCTCCCCTTTCCTCATGCTCAAAAATGATCAATAGCATTTTACTGGGGAGATGATTATCAAGTTTCCCTTTCTGCTTTCCCAATGAATTAGGACTGCGTGAGATGTAGAGGCTTCTAATGGAAACTCTGATTACCCTTAACATTCTGCATTGCCAATGGCACTGATGCAGTATGGAAAAATCACTAAGGCTCCTGAGGCTTATGATGGTTGGGGATTTAGTATCTGTTGGGGAACACAAGAAAGAATCCCGGGAGGGGCTGCTCTCACACCCAAGACACTGTCTCACTCAAAAACTGAAGGAGAAATAAAACTCATGCATGCAAGAATAGTCTAACTTTAAGCCAGTCCTGTCGCGATGAAAGGCAGTCTGCTCCAAGGGGCTGCCTACGATGCCAAGTGGCACATTATGCACCCTGCTGCCAAATTGTGGCAGGTACCACAGAGAGGCACCCACAAAATACTGTCCAGAAAATGAGGACGACCACCCAATTCTGGCTCTGCTGCAGGAAGAGTGAAGAGGTTATTGCACAGGCTCTGGATAGATTAACCAGACAGGAATGCACCATGTTCCTCAGCAAGGCCAGGAGCACAGCCTGGACTTTGTGGAGCAGGTACCCCTTCACCAGCAGTAAGTTCTCCACTCTCCTGGTTTATTTCTGTTATTAAAAGAACTGGTCAGGTAGAACCTGCTGGTTAGACCACAGATATGCAAGGGAAACATTTTGTGCAGCTTATAGCACATATTTTTTTTTTTTAACGTTCTTATACACAAAATCTCACAGCACTGAGTGAGCACTTATAATTGTTTCTTGTTCATTCTTCCCACCTCTCCACATTGCAGCCACCCTTGTTGTCTGTGCCTGGCCCTTAAAAGGCTCCGAGTGTTAGTGCAGCGCCCTTCCCGTGCTCAGTTAGCATGTGCTGGGTGGGGAGGGGGGAGAGGCGAGCGAGGTGGACGAGAAGGATGGGAAGCAGGTGGTGTTTAATCGCTCTGGCAGGGAAGCAGCCCATCGCTAGGGTCCTTCTGGGGGTGGTATGAAGGTGGCAAGCATGCCCTCTGGCACTGCGAGGCCTCCTTTCCTCTTCCCTGCCACATCAAGCAGGGGAAGGGGAAGGAAACTGCACGGTTGTGCACGAGGTCATTGCAAATAAAGCCAATGGCCCCATCCCAGGCTGACCAACCTCCTCCCAATGAAAACAAGCCTCCCTGGGCATCCACAGCCTATTGTGGCAGCATAAGTTGCTCCGTCCACTCCACCCTGAGCTGAGTGGTTGTCCAAACTCAGTTGCAAACAACCCATTATAAGCCTCAGTGTGGGACCTGCCTGGGACTGGTAGGCCTTGCAAGAGCTTGAAGACATCTTCACTCATAATGGACAGAGCTGCCTCGCGCTAGATTCCTTTTTATCACTTGCAGAAAGAAACAATTCCAGACTATGCTGGATGAGATAAGCTCGAGGCTGGGCCTCATGTGGTGGAGCCAGCCACCTCCTCAATTGCTTGAGATACGTCATTTCCTGAACATGGATATTTAGCAACTAAAGGGCATTTCTTCCCTTCCATGTTCACTTCCCTTTTCTCTTCTAGATACTTTCTGAAGATTACTACTTTAAATGCATTTATGCAGCTATGTTATCACTTCCCCAAAAGTCCCAATCAATGAAGTCGTCTTTCTGCTTAGCAACAGAGTTCATGCCACCCAGGTCTGCTACTCTCCACACAGGCTCTCCATTAACTACAGGAGCAAGTTCAAGGACACGTTTGACATTTCAACTCTTTCAGCGCTCTGGGCTACTACCTGGCCACGGTTTCTTCTGACAGCACATTTCCCACAGAGCCCTGAAACCTCCCCCATCTGGAGGGCAGTTCATGAGGCCCTCAGGTGGCACACTGAAATGAGGCAGAACTGGCCTGCGCAACTTCCCCTCTGAAGATAAGCACCATGAACCTTGCCCCTCGCAGGCCTCTGGGGAGAATTCATCTGCAACATGCTGGTTACCCTCAGCCAGCTCCTCCTGCTGTCCTCCTCTCCCTCCACCCCCACACTTTTGCTTTCACAGGTCAGGGAGACACTGGGTTCTTTTCCCGCACTAGAAAAATGTGGCAATACTCTAGTACTTGTGGGGATGGGGTCCATGTAAATATGGAAATCGATCCAGCGCTCTGCTGAGGACTTTCTCACTGTTGGGCTGAAGGATATATCTTGACTTTATCTACATGGATAACTCTGCAATAGTTCTGCCCCACCATTACTTTCTCATGGTCTCAACAGAAGGCCTCTAAAGTTGAGACTCATCCTGCAAAATGGCAGAATTTCACCCCATAGATTCAGGTATTGTTCAAAATAAAGTTTCTTGTGAGCTCTAAGCTCATATGAGAAGGCCCCTGTATAAACTTGTGTTTTCTTTCCCCAGTGATATTGGTTGTGGTAGAGGGCAAGACTCCTAAAGCTCTGTCAGAGAGCCGCACCAGCACAGGCAATGATGCTGCAAAGTCTCTCGTATGGTTCCCAGTGTTAATGGTCCAAGCTGTGAAAGTTTACTAAGTTACATTATCAGAGCCTGAATCCTGGATGCTTTAAAATGCGTTGAAGATACCAAGAAAACAATAAAACAGTGATTTGCTTAAAGGGAACCTATTCAAAGTCTTAAAGGATGAACAATCCTTTCTATATGTCTGTTACTGAAGTCAGTAAAGAGTGGCAAGATGGCTTATAAAAATAAAACACATCCCCTCTACCTATGCACATTATAATTATATATTATAATATGCACATTACGACTGTGTGGCTCCAAACTCAGATCTTCATTTGATTTTTCTTTTTAAAGGGTTTTTTTTCCAATTAATATTCAACAAATACACACTCAACTATATAATAATACAACAAAAGACAGCACTAGTTTTTTCATACCTGAACCTGAGAATCTGCACCCAAATTTAGTTCAACATCATGCAGAACAAGCATGTAGTGGGATGTGGAGTGAAAAATACTACAAACTTAGCAGCTAACTCACTCATTTAGATCTATCTGGTATAATACATATATAGAACAGATAGATAAAGTTTACAAGATCAATTTTTTCCCTCAATTTTCACAGTACAGATTTTTTCACATATTCTAATATGAAAAAGGAGAAAGAATACACTGCACTTAAGAATCTTCATTCAATTAGGTCCTGCTCAGAAAACAGACTCCTCATTCACAGGACAGTGCTGATTTCCAAGAGTTTTGAATGAAAAATACAGCTATATCATCTAAAAGAAATGAAAAAAACTCTGAAGGAAACATGTGCATTAAATAGATGGGAGAATTCACGGTTTGGGGGTCTTATTTTGAGGTGTTTTTTTTTTTTTTTTGGGTGAATACCAAGTTTTAAAATGTTCCTGCTCATTGTAACTGGCTAGCTGATTAAAGGAACTCTTCCTATGCAGGATGAAAGAAAAAGCATTTAAGCTTATGAGTGAAAAGACCGGCCTAACATGGGTTAAATTCACCTTGCTTTTCACTCACTCCTCATCTAGTATTTTTTTTTCTTTTTTTTTTTTTTTTTCGAGAAGGACGGACATCTGGAAATCAGTTTTACACAGAAAAACAGAAAACAGGGAAGAACTAGGAAGATGAATAAAGGCTCATCACAGACACAAAAGAACAGAGCAAAAAGAAGCTTGGATTTGGGTATTCTTGTCTGGCAAGGAGGCAGGCAGTAAGGCTAATGAAGCATTTGCGATATGGGACGTATGCCAGCGTAACAAAGAAGATGTGCATCAGCTCTGCAGATGTGCCAAAGCCCCCAGAGCAAAATAATGACATAATCACCATCAGTGTCACAGACCAGACTGTACACAAGGTGACATGGGAGAGAATAAATAAGAGTCTTTAGAGGCCTGTAGTACACACACGGGAAGGAATAGCCATTCCTCACAACTGCCACAAGAGAGTGGCGAGATGTTGGGCATAATGTGTGCAGCTAGCAAGAGCAATCTTGAATTGTGCAAGGCTTACACACTATAAATTGGTGCTTCTCTCCATCTCCAGTTGATGTTTCAATTCCCACCACCCCTTGTTGAATGCAAAATGAAACGGCAATAAGAGTCGGAAGAGTTTGCCAAGTTTTGTTTTGTTTTTTGTTTTTGGTTACTTTTTTGGTTTTGTTTTTTAAAAAGGGGTTGTTTTGTTTTAGAGGAGAATGGTGCAAAAAGGATGAGTAGCAGTAAATAATTGTTAAAAACAACAACAACAAAAAAATCAAAGCAAAACATACCAAACACACCACACCAAAAAACACACACAACCCTACACTACTCAGCTGGAACGATCCTAGGATTCCCCCGAAGCAAAATTATAAACAACCAAGGGCAGATTTTGCTTTTTGGGGGGTGCATGTTCTCTGCTCTACTGCTATTCATGAACGAAACTCGGAAAAATCCCACTAAAATATTTTTCTGCACTAAGAGACAAGATTAGTATTTTATTGATCAGTAATAAAACACCGCTTAGGGCAATTTAGTACTTAACATGTTATTTGCGGTGGGGAGTAATCTGAAAAGCTCTGAGTAGCCTTAAATCATTTAACAACAGCTCTCCCTGCATAAAAGCGAGCGCTTGTCTCAGTACAGCTGTGTGATTTCGTGCTATATTTTTTACACGACTTTTGTCAATTTTTAGAGGGAACATCTGCTGGATAGAGTAAAGCAACACCCAGAGTAATCCACAGGCCTACCCAGGAAGGCTGTGGCACAAGAGGAGAAAGATCCAAGGCGCCAATGGGACTCGCGCGGAAGGACCGCTCAAGTACGTAATTGTTTGCAGGATCAGGCCCTACCAGAGGAGCTCAGAAGAACAAAGCACTTGGCTTCACCAGTGTCCCTTTTCATTGCTTCTAATGAAAGATTCATAAGAATAACTTTAATTTTTTATGATCCTTTTTTTTTTTTTTTTTTTTTGCATTACTGTATTAGCTGCATCTACTTCGTACGTAATTTCTTCTTAAATACAGAAAACCTGCTCCAAAATGCCCGGCATAGCAACTTGATCAGTACAATAATTGATCCTGATTCTTGCTGCAGTCCTTCTTAGCATGAAGAAAGTGAGGTGGAGCCCATAAATTGTTTATACACAATTATTCCTTTTCATTTCAAAGTGATTTGTTTATGAAGAATACAGGTAAAGTTCAGGAAGGGAAGGTGCTTTTTTTTTTTTTTTTAAGAAAAAAAAATATTACTAAAACCTCCCTAATTTGCTAGCTAAACCGTTCAATGAAAGAATGATTATATTTGTCTTCTTTAGCTTCGCCCAATTAATTGGAGCAGTAATGTAACAATTGTTAATAAACAGCCCTAATTTGACTATACTTCTTGCCTATCTACTAACTGCACCGTATCTTTGTTTAGCRTATCATCAGGGAAAACAAGGAGGCATGTATATAATTTTGTTCGGTTGTATATGAAGTTTAATAATTATGCCACAGAGGATTGTAAATTAATCACAGAAGGCCCAACAATATTAATAATCTGTTTAGCAAACTCCAGCTTCTTTGCACTTTGATGTTCCGAGCAGGGGCTGCGTGAACTGTGGCAGCTTTTGAAATCGGGCAAGTGTTTGTTTCTGCTGAAGCTGATACCCATGTTTTCCTTTTTGCTTTTTCTATTATCGGAGTGTGAGCCCTCAAAAAAAAACGAGAGACAAGCCAAGGCTTATTTAGGTGTGTTCTAAGGAAAGCTCCCTGATCACATTTTTCATTTATTTCCCGAAGTTTCATTGCAGGAATTTTTTATCATTATAAATTTATTATTATTATTATTATTATTATTATTATTATTATTATTATACCTCGGATGAAAGAGAAGGGGCTCCACGAAAGTTTTAAATTAGCTAAATCGGTCCGCGCAGCCCAGATGAAATAAACCCGCCAGTTTGAAAGGGCTGTTAGAACTTTTCTGGCCGTTTAATCCATAGATGGCTGAACACAATGATCCATTCCACAGAAAGCTACAGCCACCACCAGCAGCTGTTAGAAGAGAGCTTGCTCCCTGCTCCTATTGATAACCCTTTGTGGAATGAAGAAAAAGAGCTGAGGGAAGGAGAACTGAATGTCAGACAATAGACATCGCTACACACACTGTCTCTGAACTTTCCTCATCTCTGAAGGACAATTAATTATGAAGGCCTTTGGGGTAGGTCGAAGCAAGGGAAAACCTACTGCTGGCCCAGCACTCCAGCCGCTATCTCTGTGTTTGTTAAATGGTCGTGCCTGTTGGGGAACCAGAGTAGCAGCCACCAAAATAGCCAATAGATCATTTAGGAAAAAAGAGAGCAAAAGATTTTTTTTTTTATGTGTGCCTGTCCTTGTATAATTCTATTCTCACTGTGAAATCATCCATACACAAAACACAAGGACATTTTTTTTTTTTTTTTTTTTAAGAAGAGCCACAGGGTAGGTTACAGTCAGAAACGGCCTCTCAGTGGTGTGTTAAAAAGGATGGTCTTTTCACCAAATCATTTCACAGAGGCAAAACAGACAAACACAAAGAGTTGAGACTTTTTCTCCTACATTAAATAGAGTAACTGATAAGGTCAGACATATGATACCTAAAGACATGAATCTGTGAACTCTTGAAGTCAAAGGACTTCTCTGTGCAAAGGAACAATCTTTCAAAGGAAATAGATCATAGAACTCCACTGAATCCCCTTTAAACTTTATGAAGCAGGAGGAGAAAAAGCTCTAAGTAGGGAAGCTTGACAGAAGAGCCTTGAACTATTTTCTGAAGGAAAGATGAGACCCTCCCTAGGCTGCCACAAAACATCGTTTTTTTTCTAAAGGCTCTTCTGAACTTTGATATGTGCCAAGACACCGCTATTGAAAGCTGTATAATTATGTGCTATAGCCACTGTAGAAAATGCTTTGTTCACCACAACAAAGAACAATAAGCAAAGTAAAGTGACATTACACTGTATCTTTTTCTTTAAGAATTTTGAGAAAGGTCAGGGTACGTTATAACTAATAAAGCTGTTGAGTAAGGAAGTTTAAAGTTGATCTTGCTGTGCTTAAATGTAACCCAATGACAAAAAGACAGAGGGAACTAAAATTGTAATGACATTAAAAAAATGGATCATATATCAATGTGCCAAGTTCATTATACAAACACCTTGAATCCAAAGGACACAAACATAAAAACCGAGTGTAGCTTTGCGACTGTACACCACTTGCCTCTAATAGCTTCCAACTACAACCTGCAGCTCAACTAACTGCACAAACTGATTAACAGGCATTAATTGACACATGCGAWGCACGAACCTTCTCCTGAAAGCCCTGGATTTTGTTACTGGATTTACAAATCGGGCTCATTTCCTGYGCCGTTTTCAAGGAAAGCTCTGCTGTTTGACAAGAGACTCCCTTCAAAATTTTCACAAAACAAAAGAGAGAATACACCTGAGGGCACTGATTATATTTCCTGAAACCAAGATTTATAAGGAAGAAAAAAGAAATATGTTCCAATTTTTCCTTTTAGAGGGATCCTGACGGCAAGGCATCTTTTCGCCTACGCTCGCTATTCTCATATTGCAAAATCAGTTTCATTTTCCTTGCTGCACACTMTAAGACAGACTTTTTCTTTAAGACGGCTGAGAACAGCACTGAATCTCTGTAACAATAAAGCCCTTGAATGAGGAAGCATATGGCCCAAGGGAAAAAAAAAAAAGAAAAAAAAAAAAAGAAAGAAAAAGGAGGGAATACTAAAATAAACAACTATCCCATTAGGCTGTACCCGCTTCTGGTACCATGGGAAGAGCACAGACTGCACACACTGAACCTGCGATCTTCGAGATAGAACTTAGCAAAATATTGACTTGATTTTTACTTCTGCTAAGGCCACTGARCACTGTTCTCGTTGTATAAAGCAATTTTAGAGCGGCTGTAAATTCTACTTTACCGTGCCCGTATATCACAAAAAGCAAACAAACAAACAAAAAACACATTGAGTGGCCTTAGTTTAAATAAGACCAAAGGCTCTAATTCTCCTTTGATGAATGYCAACTGAGCTCAGGATAAATCCTGCAGATGAAACTAGGGAAGAATATGGGTTCCTAGAATAAGCACACCAGTGGCCAACATTTTCAAAAGGCAATAATTGAGGATGCCCTAATTTTTGGATGCACTGTTGGGCACACTTCATCTTCAGGGAATGGACCATCGAGGACTTACTGACAAAGTGGCTCTCATTAGCAGACTTCCAGTTGAGCATCCCGAAATGGAATCAGCCTAAAAACATCATCACTTCTGAAAATTTTGGCAGCCAACATCCCTTCAAGCATTTGCAGGCCACTAACATGACTGAGTTACTGTTTGGTTTTATAGGTGGTGTGATTTGAATTGTTTTACCTACTTCCATTGATTTTTGTGAGACTAATTCAAYGTGCCTTAAGTTAAACATTCTGCTAAGACTTGAGCACAACTGCTCCGAATTAAGTTTTCCCACAGTGTTATGGTTCCCTGATGCCAAAAACAGAGCAAAAAATTCCTTAAAAATTGTTTTCTCCCCATGTTAAACAATGGCACGTGCCATGACTATGCTATGAAAAGGGGGCGATCATCGCGCCAGGCCTCCAAGTACCAGAACGGCGTGGAGGGGATTTGTGGAAATCATGCAGCTTGGCAGACGCTTTGCTGTTGTGACTGACCTTGGTGAGTAGTGCCGTGCAATTCCCTAAATGGGAAGGTGCCCGTTTAGGTGCTTCTCGCCACCCCATGCACTGGCGCAAGCCGGAGGAGGAGGAGGTGAGAGGGCCCTYGGACAGGGGTCCTGCGAATTTGGGTGAGTGAGGAATGAGCCTTTAAGTACCCACAGGAAACCTAGCACAGCATCTTGTGGAGAATCACTAAGAAACGGTGGCGGATAACAGGGAAAAAAATGCCAGGAAGGAAGAATGGTGGAGAGGAGCGAGCCAAACAAGGCTAAAATCCAGGTACTGTGCGCAGGCCAATTTATTTTGTTTGTTGCAAGTAAATAATAATAATAATWAAAAAAATCTTATATATGGGTTTTAACAATATTTTTATTTTAACTCACAGATTGGTGTTTCCCTTGCATGAAATCATCCTCTCACGTTTGCAACTCTGAGCTCCATTAAGGCAGATTTTGAAAGACGGTTAAGAAATGGTTTGGGATTTATTTTTTTTTCTTTTTAWGCATAGCAACAATACCTGGCTTTAATTATTGCAGCTGGCATTCAAAAGCTTATGGCAACACYGCAGATGAGACAGATATCAAGTGGCACAGCAAGCTGTCCTCCCTTTCCCATCAACTTCGGCATGTGCGCTGGGACACTGACATTTGCGGCTTGCGCTCACCAGGATATAACCCACCTTCCCCATCCCCGAAAGAGCCGTCCCAGAATAGAGAAGCATCTTCACCTTTTGCAAAAAAAATACTTCTGTCTCCCCCAACCCCTTTAAAAAAAAAAAAAAGGTTCAAATTGCTTGTTCTGTGCAGCCGCACACAGCACAGGTTTCTTAGGCTGCCCAGGAGGGACACGGGGAACCAACTGCATGCACATACACACGTGTGCACACACATACACACATGCAAAGCCACTGCACGCTGGAGGAGGTGGTGTATCTRTCCCTGGCTTGCAGCCAGCAGGGTACAATGGCAGGGCTAAAAACGATAGGACATGTGGTTTGTTAAACATCTTATTTGACTTTGCGAGAAGCTGTCAGTTCCAATGTGCTGGGAGGGGAGCAGAGTATCACAGTTTCCTGAGCAGATCAATGGCACAGGCTGATATGCAGCAAATGCACATTTTAGCTTTATCCCACTTTCCTAACAGTCAATTTAGGGATATTAAAGTATATGCACGAATTTTGCTCAACAAGAGATAAAGGAAAGCAGTGCTTAAGAAAAGCAGTGTAGGTAATTTAAGAGAAAAAGCACACCAGACTAATCAGAAGATCAGCAATGCATCACCGAAGTATGAGAGGAAGGAACTTTGATGACACTAAATATGGCAAATGCTCAGTTTGCTAAATCCCTTTGGATCCAATTTCAACATTACAGTACTCGTCATTTTTGCTTTCCAGCTTGTGGGGGTGGGGCTGGGCATTTACTGGGAAAAGTTACATTGGCAACATTAAAAATCGTAAAGTAGAATTTAATGATCTCTTAAGTGACGGATCTTCAGTGCAAAAAATAAAATTTAAAGCTCTGGGATATTCTCTTTACACTAGTTAACACAAGAAAAGCTGTGCGAAAGAATTTGAACATCATAGCCATTTATATATGTAAATATTAACATACAGTCATAGTGTGTGTATATATAGATATTCACACACACATCTGAAAGGCTTTCCATTCATATATGGGGAAAGAAGC
>NW_020455799.1:2771540-2776361 GCF_003342845.1 Nothoprocta perdicaria
TTCTGAGCCAAACATTTGGCCAGTACAGCACATGGAAATGTCTCATTAAGGTGCCTATTTACATTTGTGTTTAAGCCCATGGAGGAGAGTCTTCCCGTGGTCAACAGCAGTGCCCGTCGTTACTGGTCAGGAACACCTGCTTAAACCATGGGGACATGGTTTAAAGCAAAATGACATTATTGCCCTTTTCCAAGGAGGAGGGGCAGGGGAGCTAAGTGGTCTGCGAGGGAGAGAGAGCGGGAGCATCGTTTGGCCCAAGAAATGCTTCACATGCTAAACGCTTAGCAGCGTTTAGGGCTATGGAAAAACTCAAGAAAAAGGAACATATCTCATCTCTACAGCCCTGGTTCTGCAGCGTTGCCAGCCCCGAGCAGCTCTTGTGTGGGAGGTGGCTGCGTTGCACTTTTGGGTGAAAGACCCCAGCCTGCATAGGTAGCGGGTAAAGTGCTCCAGGGCCTCTTCTGGTGCTCTATAAATATAGGGTGGCACAAAAGCAAAGCACTTGATATTACTGCAACCCTGTCAAGCACAATGCTGCCACGTGCAAGCACAAGCACGTATTTTCTTTAAAAAAGAGAAGCAAAAACAGGGAAAAAAAAAAAAAAAAGAGCCCACCCATCTCAGTATAACTGCCTATGCTAACGTTCACTGGAGAGGACACATGACAGCAGCACTCCAGGACCCTCCCGAGCTGCCAACTCTACATCTGGCTCCGGTGGTGGCTTTTTGGTGCGGCGTCGCTCGTGACACTCCCTCCGAAGCCTCCAGCCCAGGTGGCACCACTCCGAGCGCGAGCCCTTCACTCGGCCCGCTGCGTGATCCGCAGCCTTTTTTTTTTTTCTTTTTTTTTTTTGTGCTTAATGATTCTTGACCGACCATTTAGTGTAGGAAGTGCCTGGATTGCTTCCCTCCCGCTCTTCCCGAGCGCTGCCACCACGCGCTCGGCGCCTCCGAGGGCACGGCGTGAAAGATAACGGGAAAAACGGCCTGCTGTGTTAACCAAGGAGAGCCGAACCACAAAATGTGGGCCAAATTCACCAACCTGCAGGATTATCCCCCAATATGACCAAAAAAACCCACCCCGTAACTCAAAAGTGATTAAAAGAAGGATTTGTGTAATTTGCTGGGGGGCGGGGGGAGAGAAGTGTAACAAACTAATTTAAGCTAATGTAATGTTTATAAAGTTACTTAGATAATGACACCGTGTATGCCATTATAATCATTAAAACCCAATCTATGTTTTTTTTTWAAAAAACTTAGATGATTAGCACAAAATCAAGTTGATGTGAAGGAACAATTACTTTTAGAAAAAAAATCAGGAGGTCCTAATATTCTGTAGAATGAGGGAGGATGCAGCTGTATGTCGACAGCTTTCATATCCTCATTTGAATAATGTGGCCTGAATCTGTCACTTTATTCATCCTCCTTATGCTCAGTGTACTCTGCATCAACAACAAATTAAGTTGTAAATAAGAGACAATCATCACTTTTGTTTTTAAGCAGCTTCTGCATGGAGAATTTCAATGTACTGTTTCTTTTTGACAGAAAGAAAGGGATTCTACACTGTGCTTATGTAAGCACAAATACGAGGAAACCAACCGAAATGAAACAATAAGGGAGCACTTGAGAACTGCTCCAAAATGTTCTTGGAAGTGCATTTCTACCACCATAAAAATCTCTATTTTTAATAGGATATGTAAAATGAAAACTGTTTATATTTACTGCCATAATTATTCTTGCTTTGTTCTGAAACTTCCAAGATTTTTTTTTTTGAATTAAAATCCTTCAGCCTCCCCCTTCCTCTTCTAGGCACGAGCAGGGTACATCTCAACAGGAAGAACAAATGAAGGAACCTTTGTGTACCCAGAAATAATTGTTATTAATCCCAGATATCTTAATGCAGTACTTTCTCAGGCTCAAATGCAGCACACACAAGGAAAAAAGTATAAAAGGAGAAAGAGATTTTCTTACCTTTACATCTGAGAAGTAGGTTTTCAGCATATTGGAACTTGGGTACCGGGTATAAAAGAACATGAGCTTGGCCTTTTTCAAGTGATTCGGTGACAAGCCTTCCTGCATGTAGGATTGAATTAGTGAAGGAAAACACTTTTCTTGGAAAAAAAAAAACGCCAGTCTGTAAATGTAGAGACCTGGAAATGTGCCCCCTTAAATACTCCACGGACCCTGAGATTACACGGGAATTACTAACATTTAAGCTGTCGCACTGTGATTTTCTGTAAAATGGCTCAATGAAGTACATGAGGCTAAATGCCGTATTTCACAGCGCCCAAGTTTTGGTGCTGGGTCTCAGGAATTCCGCAAGTTTGGGGCTTGTGCACCATATGTACGTGCACTTGTTGCTAGGGAAACAAATGTACGAAGCATGTGCTGCGGAAAACTTATCGCAGGCTTTTCTCTCCCTCTGCTTTGCGAGTCCAGCTAAAGTTTGTTTTCCCTCGCTGCCCAGACAAAATGCAGCCTATACTAAATAAAGCTAACGCACGTGCAGCTATCGGAGGTGCTTTATCATTTTGAACGGTGCTTCACACTGGCAGGGCGTTTTACCTGCTTCATTAGCGTCAATAAATTTTAACATCTTGAGCTAGTCCCTAATCCTGTTAGGGCTTTGCTTCAATTGCTGCCTTCCCACTGAAAGCAAAATTTCTGAGAGGCAGAGGGAGCCCCCCCTGCCCCCGGATCCTCCCTTGCTCTGATTTACACAGTTAACTCCTCCGAGAAGGCGGCTGTATTTGGGGCGAAGCGATCGATGACTGTGGGCTAGCAGATCAATAAATGGCCACTTACCCTATAAGGCAGCCTATTTATCCTGGAAACATCATTACCTTTTAGATCTGTAAACAGAAGCAAYGAAAACAGTTCCCAAGGGAATGTGAAGCTAACCATAACAATCCCGGCTTTTTGGTTTTCTCCCAGCTTCTTGGCTCTCTTTTGTGTGCTGTGCGCTAGGACAGCCCTGGTCACATCTGTGCCGCAGGCTGGCCCTGCCATTTCCTCAGCAAATTAATGGCTTTATAATTTATCAGAAATGAAGATGCACGTGGAGAAAATCAATGCGCCCTTTCCCTCCCGCCTGCCCCTTCCCGACCCCCCCCAAGGTCAATTAAGGGTTCTTCCCAGAAGCTCCTCTACGGACTGTTTCTCCTAAACACAATTGTTGGAAATTTCACCCGTTTCACACCTTATGGCCGGGCTGGGGAGGGGGGGAAGGTCACACAAGTTCGCCGCTCCGGCGCTGCCAAGGTGCCTCCACCTTTCGGCTGGGAACACGTCAGCACGGAGCATCCCAGTCCGGAGCTCCACATGGGAAATGCAGGCACCTACAGACCAGCGGGCTGCTGGTTATTAGCCAGCTCTTTCATGAGAATACCCTCTTCTCTAATTAGTGAAAGCTACCAAAACCTTCTCGTTTATTCTGTGGCAAAATAAGAAGATTCATTTTTTAGACTGAAAAAAAAAATGTGGCATTAGAAAGAAAAAAAAAAAAAAAAGCCCTCAATAATATTAGCTGAAAAACCTCTTATTTTCTGGAAGTACGCAGAAAACGGCTCAGCTGAACTTGCATTTTGTTTTAGATGCTTAATGATTACAAAGAAGATAATTTATGACTGACATACTTCTTGTGCCAAGAGAAGAGTTGAAAGAACCTCCAGTTACCTCCATTAGACTGATAGAGAAGTCTAAAAGAGCATTACACTCTGCAGTGCCATCTGTCAAAATACGTAAGTGAAATAATAGTAGCAAGCTGTCACCTATTGCTTAGTGATAAGAGTTTTAGACAAACCAAAACTTCTGCACCAGAAATCCTTTTTGCTATGAGATTTGTCGCAGGGAAGTGAGGGGCTGGAGGGGAACCTCAATAAGGGAAAAAGAAAAAAAAAAAGGAAACCTAAGTCTCCTTTATTTGTAACTCCTCTGATGCTGACAACATATTAGAATCATGTTTGGCATAGAATCTCTTTCAATGGAAGCTAAAAGATGTACTTAAACTTTTTTAAAAAGCTATCATATTTGCTGGATTTAAGCGTATTAGACAATTGTCTCAGTATTTTGTTTCCTTTTTCCTGATTTAATTTGCATTTAGGATTTTTAAATATTTTCTGCCATAATGCCAGAGGATATTGATATTGAATGAAACATGTATTAAAAGATGTTCTAAGCCTCAAATTCCAAGAAATCCATTTTTTATTAAAATTATACTTGTTCTTAAGCACTTGGCAGCCTTAAAGCGACATCAATAATGCAACAAATCTTTCCATCTTGATCCTAAGGTTAACGCTTTACTGTGATAAAAGATATGCTCTGCAATAAACTATCAAAAAACAGTTAATGATAGACCAAAGGGCTAAGAATGAGATAACCCATTGCTATTTCAGAAAAAAAAAAAAAAAAAAAAAACAGAACTGACCAATTGCTTAATTTCCTTTTTAAGTGCTTGGGTTGAAAAGCAACTGTTCTTCCAAGAAAGCACTAGCTGTTTCCAGGATACTTACACACGCACAATGACTCATGATGAAATAGATTCAGTAAACATACAGCTGTACTGAACACGAGCTAAGCCCCATTCAAGGCCAGGAAAGAAAACGAGCACAAATAAATATTAAGGAGGTAAAGGGAGGAGGGGTGCCGAATGGAACGCAAACAAGCTCTGTCCCAGCAGCTCATGTGGCTCGCCTCAATTCTCTTAGCTATAGCTTTGTGAAGACAGAT
Source organism: Nothoprocta perdicaria (assembly GCF_003342845.1). NCBI lineage: Eukaryota > Metazoa > Chordata > Aves > Tinamiformes > Tinamidae > Nothoprocta > Nothoprocta perdicaria. The sequence goes on from NW_020455799.1 coordinate 2,776,269, forward strand.
GACATTCAATTCTATGGGTAATGCAAAATAGACAATAACTGCTGAAACTTGAGACAGCTGCCAGGTGTAAAAAAAAAAAAAAAAAAAAAAAAA
>NW_020455799.1:2776368-2781368 GCF_003342845.1 Nothoprocta perdicaria
AAAAAAAAAAAAGGAGAGAAAGAAAAGATGATAAATCCATAAATTAATGAAAGACATCTGCTCAGGAGCATAAAAGATCAGAGAAACAGTGTAGTGCAGCTGAACCTAAAGCAGTGTTCAAACAACCTGAGCGTCTCAGTGTTGTGCGTTTACACAGGGCAGCGCAGCCTCACCTAAGACAGCAGCAGCAAAAGGGCAAAATGTAAGAAACGGGAAGCGAAAGGCTGGGAATGAAACCTGTGTTCACTCTCRTGTGCTTTAACTGGGGAGCTACCACTCCACGCCATTTGGCTCATTTGCACTTGAATCCTATCAGGTAATTCTCCTCTTTTCCAAAAATATTTTTTGGTGGAGATGATCTTTCACTTCTGTTACTCTCACCTTGAGCCTCCACATATTCTCTAACAGGCTTTTCTAGCCTACATGTTCATTGAGCAGAAGGAAAAGATGTAAGAAAAGGCTATATCAGGCAAAAAATCTGCACTTGCAAAGCCAAGCTTCTCCTGAAGTTACACACTAGGTGCTTTTAATCGGCAAAGCTTCAAACTGCTGTATTTCAGAGCATCTCTAAAACCCTGAAATGGGCTGGCTGGAAAGTATTCCTGCATCCCACAGGTTTTATCAACAGGACAGAGTTATCCAGCTTGCTGTAAAATTGCTCTCTTCTTTTTTTTTTTTTTTTTAAACTTTAATTAGTTTAATTCTAGTCAGATGTAATAACTCCTCATTTCAAAATGTTGTAATTCACTAATTATAGCTTTCACATATTGGGACTATGAAACTCATTCCAATTGGACTGAAACTCTGCTTAAAAATAAATAAATTGTAGAAAGTTTCACTCATGTCCTAAAGCCCTCCTGCCAGCAAGAAAACACAAAACTTCTTCACCTTTACAGATGTCTTAGCAGCACACAAACTACTGTTGTGCTTCAATTTTGATCTATGCAAATGTTTTGGAGCTGAACGAGGCTATTTTTCTTGAGATGCAAAGAGGAGGCACGACAAAGGAAGACCGTGCAGAAAAACAATTGGCTRTCTGTTTCTTTGGGAATTTGAATAAAACTTAATATTTGATTAAACAGATTAGTTTGCAAAGATATAGACTGCATTCATGACCAAGATGCGAACTCATGCTGCAGGTGCCTTTTATCTTGTTCAGCAGCATACACAAACATTAACCATTTCCTTCTGCAACTCATCAAATTGATCAGATGCATTTTAAATGTGTTGATATAAAATAAAACAAAAAGAAAAGAGGAAAAAAGAAAAGAAGACAGGCTGGTTCAGTATTTTACTACTAAAACCTGAGCTTGGCTGCATCTGATAGTTCTATGCTCTCATCCTGGCTATATTGCCCAGGAAAACAGATGTTGCTTTCCGCAGTGAAGGGAGAGCTGCCTCTCAAGAAATATATTTCTTGTATGTGCACATGCACCCACGTTCACATAAAAGGGCCGCAACAGACTCTTCCACAAACAAACCAGCCTCCGTGCTGCACCTCTCCCTGGAAACTGCGGCGACCTGGGCAAGGAGCAGCTGCCAGGAAGGGCCGTCCCAGCGCCCTGCACCCACGCCAGCTAGGAAACCTGCTCCTCGGCAGCTTCGTTCCTCACCCCGGCTCCAGCTGCAGCCTGCAAGTGCTAGCGTCCAAGTGCCCACGGCCACCGGGGAAGAAATGTGGCACAGGGAAGGAGGAAAGCGCATGGTGTGTCACACCAATGCTCCGATTTCCCTCTGGATACCCTCGGAGCGGCCTCAGCTGGTGGGACACTCGCAGGCCCRTGTTGCAGCCCTCACAAGCTCCCTCCATGATCACGGTGAGGTGCAGCAAGAGAGAGGGAGAGATGTTTGAAAGGTACCGAGGATCACCTGCAGCTACAGATATGCCTAGTTTCTACTCATTTTTCAGCTCCTATCACTCCTCTTCCAGGAAAGAGAAATCACTTTGATAYCAAAACAATTAATATACCCCATATGTTTTACTTTAGAAACGATATAATTACTCTGGCCTGAGTCTTGCCCTGCTCTGTCCATCCTGTGAACCTCAAGAGCACCACCACTTCCATTTCAAAAGGCAAGGAAGACTTTTTGTTCCAAAGCTCAAGAAATAGCCAGCAAAAGCGGCGCGCGACGCTGGCTTTGGCCAGCCGCCCCTTTCTTGCCATACGCCCTGCGAGGCCCTGGCAAGCCACAAGTCCCCTCCCGCCGCTGGGGACACGTCTGAGCTCTGCAGAGGAAGGTGGTGTCCTTCAAACATCACCTTGCCYGCTCTTTGGCTCCAAGGAGGCAATGTTGCCTCCAAGTAGGAATCCTTCCTCCCTACGCAACCTACGCAGGCTGTGGCACAGCAGCATTCTCACCTGCCGGCCAAAAACCATTGGACTGAAGCTGTTTTCAGTCCAAACATGACCATGGCTATCTCAGTAATACCATGGCAGAGTACCCAGTTTGGTGCCTGCCTTGGCTCCGGGCATCCCGGGGGGCTCTGCTATCCCTCTGCCACGGCACCTGACCCACACAGCACTGCTACATAAAACCTGCTTTAATTAATCAAAGCAACCAAAGTTATTAATTGCCAAGCAGATACCCCGTGACAGGGTAGCAGCACAGCCTTGCTCATCTGCCTCCAGGAGATACCCCTGTAAAGCAGACAATTTCCTCACTCAGGTAAAATTACTTAATTACAATTACTTTCAAAAACTTGGAAATTAAATTAGCATCTGCGATGCTAAGCTTCTGCTGCTGCTTTGTGAAGGGGTCTTGGACCAGACAGAAGATGACAACCTACCCCTCATTCAGATCAGTCAATTTTAGCATTGGACATTCTATTCACATTTAATACAACTGCATTTGGAAGAAAAATCTTTTGACCAAAAAAGCACATTAGGGAAGACGTTACAAAGAGTGGGAGGTGTTATTGCTAAAAAGGGAAAAAAAAAAAAGTACTAATTTCCAGGGGAAAAATAAATAAATAAGTAAATAAATTATAAAAACCAGAATATATCTGGATATGCCTAAATAAGAGCACGGATATAATTTTTCCCTTAACAGAAGCCTGATATTGAACTAAAAAGAAGGATTTTATCTTCTTTTTTTTTTTTAAGAGAGGGTATGTGTTCTGTAAATTTAATACAGCTGAACTTTTATATTTAATTGTTCTCTCTAGCTTTCCAAAATAATTTGCTTTGTGTACGTTAGGACAAAAGATTTCTGTGTATGGCTGAGCAGAGGTTAATCATGCATAGCAGGCAGCTGCACGAGGACTGAGGAGCAGATCTCTGGGTTTGGGGGGGGTGGGAGGGAAGGAGAACTTGGTGCAGCTTGAACATATCAGTACCTGCGTCTTTTGTGCTTTACTCTGCTGACTCACTTGAGGACCGACGGCTTCCAAACAACCAAGCTCTTGTTCTGGGAAAGCCGCAGTGGCAATGGGCTGACAGGAGGCTCAGCGGGGAGGGCACCGTGGCTCCTGCGCACCAGGACATGGGTTGGGCTCCTTCTCCTACCCAACTGGATGGCCTGAAGGGTTGGGGCAGGGGGTGTCCCTTTTATTGGCCTGGGGGTTCACTGGTTTAGGGTGGTCACCGAAAAGCCTCTCTTTACCAAGAGGTCAAACAGRTGAAGCAAGGCACATGGCAGCACCTCTAACTCATACCTGATCCTGGATGCAGCYACTAGCTTCACCAAGGCCCTGCATGCTTCCCCCATGAATGCCCAACTCGCCTTGGCACATGGCAATGGCACGAGGTCCTCTCCTCTCTGGCTACAACGCGAGACATGAAGAGAACATGAGAAGCCCCCGCGATCCAGCCCCAGTACAGAGACCAGTTATGTTTTCTCTTTAGAAAAGGATATTGCACTTCCCGAGTAAGGTGAGATTTCAGACATGTCTTGGAGGTCGCCGCACTCGGACTTTATGAGAGACAAGGAGAGCCCTTCGGCGGCGCTGGGCGGGTGTGCTGGCGAGCAAGGGTGGTGGTTCATGTGGTGCGATGACATCTTGGTCCTCAGACTCGTGGTCTCGCGAGTCAGGTCGAGGGATTCAGGGGAGGCACGCTCCTTTCCTGGGAAGGAGGCTGATGGGGCGCCCAGCGGGCTCTGGAAAGGGTAGGCCATGAGGGGCAGCGGGAAGGGATGGCGGAAGGAGGAGGTGGAGAAGCCCGCCGTGGCCGACAGCGGGGACTGGTGGAGGGAGGCGTGGTGGCCCCCGGGCGGCGGCGCCGAGGCCGATTGGTCGGATGAGTTTTTGCGGACGACAAGGGGCAGCGCCTCGGTTTGGTCGGTGGCGCTGGGCATCTGCACGCCACCAAAGGTGTCCAGGGGGTTGGGGATGATGACGTCCCCAAAGCACTGCAGGCGCTGGTTGGCCGTGTGGAAGTTGTGGTTCTCGCCGTTCACGGCAAATCTGGCTTGAGGGATCTGCAGAGGTGGGAAGACCTGAGGAAGCTGGCGGGAGGGCTTGGATGAGAAAACTTTAACCACTGTGTCCACAACCTGGGACATGGCCGTGTTCAGTTCCTGTTTCAGTGTCTCGGCCAAATGTTTGCCTTCGGGATGGAAAGAATTTGGCCCTTGCTCCTTTTCCTTGGGACCTTCTCTTTTGGGCTTGTTCTCTGCGATCTCTTGCTCCCTGATGAGGGCACGGGCCCGGTCGATGAACTGCCCCGGGTCCAGCTCGCACATCTCGTTGTCCGAGCGGCCAACGGAGTCGCCTGCCCTTGCATCCATGGTTTCGGAGCGCATGCTGTCTTCAGACAGGTTGCCATCTTCATCATTTTCGGAGTCGGTGCTGTCGTAGATTTGGTAGAACTTCTCCTGCAGCTGGCGCAGCTGTTTCTGCATGTCCTCCAGCTGCTGCTTCAGCTGTCTGCGCTCCTCGCGCTTCTGCTCCTTCCTCGCCGAAACCAGCTGCTGGAAACTCTGCTGCTGCTGCTGYGGCAGCTTTTGCTTGCGTTTGTTTTCTCTGTAACTTTCTCGGGGACTCACGGACTGTGGAGCTA
>NW_020455799.1:2783868-2788311 GCF_003342845.1 Nothoprocta perdicaria
TGAGGCTAATAAAATAATGAGGAGTGACATTGCAGGGGCCCAATCCCATCACCTGCACCCGAGGGAGCATCACCCTCCACATGCAATTCCCCTGGAGCCCAGGGCACTGCTCCAGCCGCAAAACCCTGCTGAGTGCCAGGGACAGAATTCGGCCCTGCTTGGAAGGACGTGCCGTAAAAGACGCTCTCCTGTTTTCCTTCAAGTTAATGCAAAAGGAGTTTTCAGGGGGCAGAAGCGGGCTCTGCAGTTAGGATTTTCTTTTACAATAAATTGGAAGAGTTGGATTTTTGGAAGGAGTCTTCTCGTAAGCAGAAAGCCAAGCTCTCCGGGAGGGGGACAGGGGAGACACCCGAGCGCAGTCACGGGAGGTATTAGGCAGGCGATCTTGGCTTGCTACAATGCAGGGTCAAGGTTGACCTTCCACTCATTTGAAAGTGATATAAACTAATTGCAAGATAACTGTAAGAGCTCTTGCTTGCTGCACGCAAAATATTCTAAAGGCATTTTGGTTAAAGATAATATTGTCCAGGGCCAGGGGGTGGTGGTGGAGAAGAGGGTGGTGGGAATAGCACCAAAACTTTAATGCTTATCCTCCCTGTTTTTGTAGTCAAACTACCCTTAAGATGCAGCAGCACCTTCCCAGACCCGCACGGAAAATCTCATGCGAGGTTTCAAGTCCTGCACATTTCCCAGGAGGTTGCAGGTGCCTGCACACCGTTTCCGCCCCCCTGGCCCAGCGCCCCCCAAGGRCACGCACGTGGGGAGGGCGAGGACTGGCCGTACCCTTGAGCCGGCAGCTCAGGAAGCTGCCTGTCCCGCGCCGCGCGGGGAGGTCATTGCCACGCATCCTGCCTCCCGGCGCCCGCGCCCCTCTCCCGCGCCGCCAGCTGCTCCCCGCTCCTGCCTCCGCCGACGCCAGCAGCACGAGGCGCTCCCGAGCGATGCCCGCCCGCTGCCCAGCACCCCTTGGCCTCCAAAGCCATACGTGGCATCTGCCTGCAGCCCTGGCGCAATCCTGCACTCCCCGTGCTGCCCGCTCTGATCTTGAATTTGGGAAATACCGCGGAGCCAAACGGGGATCGAGCGGCCGCTTAGCGCTGCGGTTGAGGAGGGACCAACTGGCGTCTCAAGGAAAGGAGAATGCCACATAGGGCAGCGTGTAAAATCCCAGATGTGACAGGCAGACCTTGATACTGATTAAACTGGAAGTGGATAAATAGGGAACTCTCGGGGAAAAAAAAAAATTAGGAAGTTCATGTCCTTTACATAATACCAGCACTTGGGCCGCATATTGTCTCAAAGCCACATCTTGCACATCTTGTTTCTGTACAGCTGTCCAGAAATATATATTTAGAAGGGCAGATCAGATTGTCAATATCTACACAGAAATCTTTAAGAGCAGCATTTCTGAGTTACAGAGCTTTAAATTTGTGAAGGTTAAATTTACTTTGCATGTCACTTCTGATACTCCTTACCTGCCAAGCATAGTTTATGTTAAATTCACTCCCCACATCTCAGGCCTTAACTTGCAAGATACGTCTTTCTCTTAAAAGAAGCCGAACATTTTCCATTCCCGTGTACTTCAAAAATGCAATAAGGGCCTCAGTACCTTGCTAAGTTCCCCCCAAAAAACACAGTTTGCAGAATTTCCTTTACAAATTTGCTTCCAAAACTTTTGTTTAAGGAGATTTGATTAAAAGTAATGGTGAATAATGTCTTACTTTCAAAACTTTTGTTGAAAGCAATTTGATTAAATGCAACTTTAAATACAACTACAAATAGCTTCTAAATAGCTCAGCATCTACACATGTGGATTTATTTTCTATGCATTAGATATACATCAATACATATGCTGGAAACAGATTTCTAGGTATCAAAGCGCTCCCGTTCCCAAGGCTGCAGCTAGCATGGCATGCGATGTCAGGCATTTAACTGCACTCACTGTAAAGCAATCAGTTTCTGCAAACCATTTTTTTAAACTCATCCTGATCTACACAGAGCCTGATGGTTTTCTCTTAGATTAATTCATACCTCTACAAGACAGAAAGGAGCTTTATATTTAAACTCTTCCTACTCCACAAGTCTGGAAGGGCACGGGCTAAGGACCTCAAGCTCTTGGTGCCCAACTGATAGGAAACAACCGTCAAAAATATCGTAGCGAAGCACTGAACTTGAAGCCAGCCCATTGATGAACTCGAGGAGATACTGGCTGAGAGAGTCGAATTTGTTCCTGTCTTTCTGTGAGCCAACTCCTTTCTTTGGTCAAGTGTCTGGCTGGCTGATTTCAGCCCCTATGCCAATACTACGCAAGAAATTTAACACGCTTCTGCTAATAGAAATATTTAGATCTTTCATTCTAAAGCGCTGTGCTGGGCAGGGCTCTCCAGCATCTGCCAGGGAGCGCGAGGCGCAAATTATTTTTGTCAACAGCACTGCACACAAAACCAGTTAAAATCCAGATACATTTATGTATCATAGAGCTGTTCAGAGCTAAAATCATTTCATTGGGTTAAGGGAAAAGTAGCTACCTTTTTGGATGGTTTTGACACAAGTTTTCTGGAGAGAGATACCTAATTCCTTTAGTTAAGGTACGCAGTAAAAGAACTTGAAATAAGGCAGAAATAATTAGYGACTATTTATGCATTAAAAGCCACTTTGTTAGTATTGTTCCACAAGAAGCAGCAAGCATTATAACCTTATTTAGTTCCAAATGGCACAAGCCGGTCTTTAGCATGAAACAGAAAAGCCACCCTTCTAAATATATATATTATATATATATATACAGATATATACCTGATGATATAGGGCCCAATCCAGTAAGGTATTCAGCACAGCCTGCGAATGCCAAGCATCCTCAATTCCCATCGACTTCAGGGTGAATTGACAGAGCTCACTAACAAGAGTTGCTCAGCAGCTCATTAGTACAGGCCTTTATTACGATTTTGGGGAGACGTACAACCCTTCATCGTGTGTCTGTGGGCTGTACCATTCGAGGAAAACCCTTCTCCAAATGAAAAAGGTAAAAAGAGAAATCAAGCTACCCTAAGGATAAAATTCACGTTTTGTTTTGTTTTTTTATTTTCTCCTTAAACCACAGTTTGAGTCCTGTTATTTCGTTGATCACGGAGAAAACAAGAACTCACAGGGACGCCGTGCAGAGACAATACTGAAACACTCACAAGATTCCTCCTACGAACTCAGCCCAAGTCTTCAAGGATCTTTTTCCAAGCTACATAACACAGTTAAATCAGAATGCGTGAATTAGTTAAGTGCAGTTAGTCTGCACTTTGAGACAGAATAAATCATTATTTAAAGACCATAAATTGTAGCATTTAAAATTTTGCCCTGCACACAAAATAAATTCCAATTTCAAAATTTTGCCCATTCTGATGACTAAATTTATCAATTGAGCATAAAAAAAAAAAAAAAAAAAAAAAAGGTGAGTGATATACAGTGAGAAGCCTTGGATTTTCACTGGCAGAGAAGTTAGCTCTATACTCAGGGAGCAGTCTTCAGCACATGTTAGATAGTTTACAGAACAATTTAATACGGAGCTGTTAGCAACCAGAACACACACTGTACTTTTTATCACAGTTCAGCATTTATCAAATGTTGATCCTCTGTCTACATTTGAGCATTAATAAATACGTCCCAGTAGATGACATACAGTTAAAGGTAAGCTTTGGACAAAAAGCAGATAAAAYACATGCAAAACGGGCTGAGGCGGCCACAAACTTTACGTGATTGATGGCAACTTGCAGAAAAACTGTGAGAATAAGCCGTAAAGGGTATGTGCCACATGCAAATGTAYGGGTAAGAAAGCTGCCTTGGTATAATTCACCCTGCCAAACCTCTATTGAGGATGGCAGCGACAAATAATGGGGGCTTTTGCACCTCGCGGGGACACGGCCGCGCTTGCGTCGCGCGCTGGACAACGCCGCGCCGTTGTGCCCCTGAGCAGCGCGCACGCAGAGGTGCCTGCACTTCCACGTGCCCTTGCTCCCCATGGAGCCGGCGTGTGGGTTTAGGGGTGGCGGGAAGYGCCGTCGTGACTGTTGCAAGCGCCCAGGATCTGTGGGAAAACCAGAGGGTGCGAATGCTGCCCCTCACTAACTTTTGCCCTGCRCTCAAGGGCACCTCTAGTCCGCGGCCATTCCCCCTGCCAGGCATGAGCGACATCTCCTACTTTGTCAAAGACGGATGGAGCCGATACCCTCCGTACCTGCAATTTCGTGGGACCAGGAGCCCCTGCTCACACAGTGCCCGACCGCGTCTCGGCTGCTCCGCGTGCACTTCCCGGGCACGGAGAGCGCCCGAGGCGCTTCATCCCTTCCCCTCTCCCTCCTCGGGGCTACCGCCGGCGCCAGGACAAGCGCGAGCGCGCGGGCCCGGCCGCACCTGCCCGCGCACCTGCGCGGCGCCGGGCACCCGGCGGCGACACCG
>NW_020455799.1:2788593-2789614 GCF_003342845.1 Nothoprocta perdicaria
CGAACAACAAGAGAACAACAAGGAAGGACCGAGGAGTCTCATCTTTCCCCCGGCCAGCGCTCTTATCCCGCGACTCGCGTTTGATCTCGCTACCTACCGCTCCAATCCCTTCTCTGCCTTTGCTAGAGCCCGCGGCTCGTCCCACCACCCTCGCCAGTGAAAAAGTAATCGGAACAATCAGGASAGTAAGAATTAAWGGGGGGGAAATAATAATAATAAAGAAAAAAAACCTCCCTGCCCTTCCCTGTTTGGGTTAAAAAGGAGAAGTAGCGACATGCAAATGACAAGCAAATTGGAAGGGACAAAAAGAGGCAGCCCTAATAAACAAGACAAAGAGGAGGCTCAGAGCGAGTTTAAAGCAGGGGACAGGGAACTTAAGCGGGGGGGAAGACAGGAGGAAGCTCGGAAAAACAAAAAGAAGTAAAATACTCGGTGCCTTTTCCGTCTCTACCAACCTGTCCTGCAAGCGGCGGGATAAAATAAAGCCCAGGAAGCCCCAGAAGGTGCAGGGGGTGGGGGGAGGATCGCCCAGCACCGAGCAGKTCCCTCGCTCTTCAGCACCCAGGGCGAGGAGCCCACGCAGCCCGCGGGCCACGAGCGGTGCCGCTTTGCGCACGGGGGGACCGGCTAGTGCCCCGCTAATAAAGTCACGGCAAATTCTGCCTCTCCTGGGGAAAGAAGCGCAGGTTGGCTAACGGTGAGCGGGGATTTTGCCGGGAATTATTTATTCTTTTTCTTTTTCCCCCCCTAGAGCGTTTAAAGCAGCCCAAGCAAGTGCGAACTAATGCAAATAAAAATAATAAAAATGAGAAAATAAAAAGAAGAACAGGAAAGAAAAGGAAGGAAAGGAGGAAGGCAGAGAATACTTACTCGGTGCAAAGGCGACGAAACTGAGCCTCTTTTTTTTATTATTATTATTTGTGGTGTTGCCGGCGCAAAGAGGGAGAGCGAGGGGAGCGCACGCACGCACATGCACTCCGCACACACACCGCACGGCGCGCGCGCGCGCACCCGCCGCACG
>NW_020455799.1:2790717-2809597 GCF_003342845.1 Nothoprocta perdicaria
CCCCTTTTCCCTTTCAGGATCTCTCCGGGGGCGGCCGCCGGCCCCACGCGCGGGTTTGCGCCGCGACGCGCAGGGTGCTCGGGAGGCGCGGGAACCGCTGCGCGAGGGCACCCGCACACCCCCAGCGGGGCTGCCCGGCCCGGGGCGGCCCCGCACCCGCTGCCCCGCGGCTGCCGCTCCCCGACGGAGCCCCAGGGCCACCCCGCGCTGGTCGGAGCTGCCGCTGCCGCCGGGTCCCCCGACGGGGCAGGCGGGACAAAGTCACCGCCGGGGCGGTGCACGGGCCCGCGCGGGGGCGCGCACGACCGACTGCCCCTCACCCCCGCACTCCGGGCTGCTCCCACGCGTATTTCCCTCCGCCCTGGCACCGCGGGCCAGACCCAACAGACCCCACGGAGGCGCCTCCGCCTGGGGCCCACGGCGAGGGTCTGAGGGACCCTCACTGCCCGCTCAGGTCCTCAGCACAGGCCCCGTGTGCCTGGGTGACATGTTCAGCCTCCGCGTGTAGCTCTAAGTGCTGCAGGAGCTTTGGGACAAGGGTGCAGAAGTGTGTCTGGACGCACAGAGAGATAGGCTAAATTTGGCAGGTGAATGACTCTCTTGAATTCTTTCCTCTTTTTTTTTTTTTTTTTTTTTTTTTTCTTTTTTCTTCATTTCTAAAGAACACAAGGATGTGTATAGAGGTGAAACTACATGCCAATAAGTAAATAGCTACATTTGACACTGCTCTTGTCCCTGCTGCATCTCAACTTAGCTTCGGCCATGGACAATCTGCCCACTGCAGGGAAAGAGCAGCTGAGTTAGGGGAAGTGAAGCACCTTCGCCAAGGTCACTGGGCAGTGGAGCAGCCATGACCCCGGCCTGTGACACCGGGCACATGCCACCTTGTGTGGCATTTTTCCTCCTTCCTCCTATGCAGGTTGATTCAGCAACTCAAGGTGCAGCAAAAATACTCTTGTGCCTAGGTGGCAGAGGAGGAGGAAAGGCTCTTCCTCCTGAAGACTTCAATTCCCACAGAAGTGGGGCTGAGGGATCCTTGTACAGTGTGTGTTTGGGTTTTGTATCCAGCCAAGACCTTCGCGGTGCCCTGCAGGGCCCAGTGTCCCCACGGTRGCATCGGCAGTGACTGGGCACGCTCTTGCCACCACTGGTGGGTGCATTKCTCTTTTTGTCCCTTGCCATCCTGCAGCTCCCCAAACTGTTAGCACAGAAAGCAACAAACTTGCAGCTTGCAGTCTGTCTTTGAACTCTTGCAGAAGTCCTCTGTCCTTTTCCTGCTTATCAATAAGTCATAAGAGAGTTGCACTGTTTATATTCTGCATGATGGGCACAATGGATCCTGAGAGAAAATAATTTATATTAGTGAAGTTTGGATTCAAAGTTTGAGTGCCATCAGGTCTGTGGGCTCTCCTCTCCCATTGCTCTGCATCTGCCTAATGCTCAGTACAGATCAGATAAAAATGTGAGATTTCCTCCTGAAGCAGTGATGATCAAGTCTATTGTCAACAGCAAGATCTGCATGGGAATTAAATCTTCCTCCAAATTTTCGTGCTGCTGAGGAGAAAAGCTGGCGGCTTTCTGTTTGCATTTCTTTCTTCAAGGGAAAAAAAGGCAAGAAATTTAGGGAAACTTTTGATATGTGTCCACGACCATGAATGATTCGTGTGTCCCTTTGTGGCATGAAAATAAAATTGAAAGTGACAGGGGTATATTGTTAAAATTGCCTTTTCTTTGATCATTTTCCTTGCAGCGTCTGTTCAGACTAAGTGAGGTAGCAGAGTTGCAAATTTTTTTTTTTCCTGAGGTGGAGAAGGTCCGAGTGCTTTCATACATAAAAACAAGAATGCCCTCAAACCACTAAGGCCCGATTCTGCCCTTACTTATGCTGCCATGAATTAAAAATAACTCTACTGCAATCAATAGAGCATCATCAGTACGTGTGTGAGAAAGGGAAGAGCTGGGTGCCTAATGTATGTAACTGCTGAATTTAGAGCCTTTCCTTGTTTCCCCTTTGCCACAGCTCTTGCTTTCAAAAAGGAAACCTTTGGAAGACAGTGTCTTTAACCTGGAGAGCTGTTGCAACTTTGGTGGTTCTGTGGGCTGCAATTTAATTCAAGAACCTGGTCCTGATGGAAATAGAATTGTTAAAAAAAATCCAGAGAAGAGAAAGTGAACTAAACTAATCCTATTAAACGTGGTAGCATGTTTCTGTGCAGCGGGCTGAGAGATTAAGCACAGGAAAAGGGATAAGTGCTGCTTCAGTTTCACTAAACTAATGTGACAAGTTGTCATTGGAAATCTTTACAGCTTGTTAGCAGATGACTAGCTGATTCAGATATGTTTTCTACCATTTCCTTTGTGTCTGGGGGTGATGTTTTTTTCTTTCCTGTTCCTTTCTTATCCATACTGCTTTATTTTGCTTTTTAATCCTTCATGTCTCCTTCAAGTCAAAACATTTAACTTGCTTTAATCAATATTTTGTTTTGAAGATGTCCCTTGACCTTTTGTTTGTGCAAATTAACCTTCAAGGGCACCTCATTCATTCATTAACCTCAGTGGGATGCCATATCCCTTCTACATGGCATTTTAGGATGCATAAAACATTTATGAATGTTTAGAGATACTACAGTGTGTGACCGTGATATTGTTGCTTTTGCCACTACTGCTACTAATATCTTCGTTTTCCTTCTCTTCCATCTTTTGTTTTTTCTTTTCTTCTTTTTACTTTCTCTCTCTCTCTCACTTTTTTTTTTCTCTTTCTCTGTCCCTTTGCATGCTGTATGGGTGCAAGAGGAAGCAAAATAACCAGGTTGGGAGAACTTTCATTAGTGATTTTATTTTGAAAGCAGGTGTCGAAATTCTTTAGAAGCATATGCTGGCTCTCTTCTCTTCTCTTCTCTTCTCTTCTCTTCTCTTCTCTTCTCTTCTCTTCTCTTCTCTTCTCTTCTCTTCTCTTCTCTGCTCTGCTCTGCTCTGCTCTGCTCTGCTCTGCTCTGCTCTGCTCTGCTCTGCTCCTCTCTCCTTTCCTCTTTTCCTTCTTCTCTCCTTTCTTTCTTTCTCCTCCCTCCCCTCTCTCTTTCTCTTGGCCCTCCCCCACCAGCAAAGGCATGATCGTTGAGTAAATGGAAAAAAACATTTTACAACATTAAAGGAAGACTGTTTAGAAAAGGAAGGCCCTGCTGAGGTGTAGAGGAAGCCTGTTTATTAACACTGGACACCTCTTATCTCAGGCAGCTCCAGATGGATGTCCCATTGGTAATTCCCACTCTGTGCCAAGTGGGGTTAAGCAGGGTAACCACCTTGACGTGGGTTGGTGATGACCAGGGGATCATCGGCTCCTTCAGAGAGAAATTTTAGCAAGAACTGGGTTGGGGGAGGGAGAGCCACTGAGGCCCCCGAGTAAAAAGAAWGCGCGTGGCCAGATTTACCTTTGTGGCTGTAAATTGCTTGCTGCCTGGGACAGAGCCAGATTTTGATTGAGAGATAAAGTAGTTCAAATCTGTCAATAATTAACTGTCACTCAATTACGGGTTCCTTAACAAATTAGTACTTGGTAGCACCTAAGGTGCAGATTTTTCATGGGAAAAGACTTACTGAGTGACATTGGACATTAAGTTTGCCTACCCAATAAATATCACCTAATGTACTGTTCAGTTTAAATGCCACTGTGTAAATTTGGTGAGTTGGTTCCCAAACCATATTTTTGCCGGACTGCCGTTCAGGTTAACCATTTGTGTTAGCCAAGCTAAACAACACAGGTCTGCTAAGGGGTCCTGCTAGGATAGAGAGTTATCACTGCTTGCCTAAGTTTTCCTAGTTATCAGATTGCCTCAGTGAGTACCCTGACATAAATTAGAGCATGGCTTGGATTTATAGATATTAAGTAGAGCCCCCAAAAGACTGCAGGCCTGCAGGAATTGGTGGAGCAGAGGTAAAGCACAGTCCAACTCTGTTGTATCCTGCTGTGATGTGTTTCTGTCTGACGCAGGGCCTCACTCTTCCCTAGAGTAGACATCAGTCCCCTAGATGGGGTTGATGTGAAGGTCAGAATGTGAAGGTCAGAAGGTCAGAATGTGAAGGTCACTTCCAGCAGCCTTATTCCATGAGGAGGTCCTCAGCCAAGCAGGTGCCACCAGGATCTGAACTCGCATCACTGAAGACCTTTGGTGACCTTGCTACCTGGCTTCAGCAGGATTCCTCAGGTCAAACACAATTTTYAGTCACATTGCTGGGGTCTGTGTTCATGCCTCATCCCAAGGTTCTTTGGAAAGTTGTTCCATGCCCATAAAGGTAGCTTGGATGTTTCATTGATAGCAGGCATTTTGGCCATTCCCTTTCATCTCACTCAGCTCTAGCAACATTATGGTTATGTCATCCCATTCTTCCTCTTAGTTTTCCATTCAGAAATTGTTGATAAATGTTGGATGTCAACCAGATCCAGCAGAGCCATCTCAGTCTACATCAACTGGGGATCTGGCCGAGGGCTTGTGCACACTGCTGGATCRAGGCTCCAGGAGCTGGATCGAGGCTCTCTTGGCACATTTGTTCACAGCAAACCGCAGGTTCTGGGAGCCCCAACCCCCTGATCATTTGTCATATCATTCCCACCAAGGAGGAATCTGTCTCTCACAAGCTAGGAAACCCTTTGCTCTCCGACTGGATGTCCTCCTGGTGTCACGCACAGTTACACCTCTGGGAGGTGTAATCACCCTCTCTGCTTAGGAGTCAAACATATAACTCTGGTAAATGTAGGGTTTGGTTCACACCATATTACACAAAAGGCTGTGAGATGGAAGATGATTTTAATTTCAGCTCTAATCCTTTTCCTTTGGTATGGCTTTGTGCTCAGTATGGGTTTGGTTAAATCAGTCACTGCTTACCTTGTTGAATAGTTTTCCTTGCCTTTTAACCAAAGTATGTCTTACCTGTCGTGTGAGCCAAAGCGATGCTGGACAAGAGTTTTTTTTTAGAAAAAAAAAAAAAAAAAAAAGCTATCCAGGTAGTTCTTATTGTATGAAGGCCTGAGGAATGGAATCTGTTTTCTTCTAAAAAAACTAATCCCAACACAGCTTTCTTTCAATTAATCATACTAGAAGAGCTGCCGGAGAGTGACAGCCCTTAGTCGGTACCACCCTACTATGATTCAAAGATGTAGACTATTTTAGCAACCTCCATGTGGAAGGGTTAGAAGCCACATGAAAAAATACTGTGAGGTGCCCTGTCCTAGCATTAAAAGTCTTATGAAGTTTAAAATCATAAAGCAGAAGAAAAGGAGGCACATCTGATGGTTTAAAGCTGTACTCTACCCTGCTGAATAATCAAAGCTCTTATTGAACAGGAAATGTGGTTTAATTTTATAGACTTACATTCTTTTGGTTGGTTGTTTCAAGAGAGAGGAAGATTTTTGTAAAAGGATTATAACCTGGGGAAAATGATTTTGATTTTTTTGTGTGTGTTGAATTAATTTATTTTTATATTATGTAGCAACACTCTTTAAGAAGTCATCTTTTTGAGTAAAAAAATCTTTCCCATTACCTGAAGAATGCATATCTGTGACCTTTCTGGCTTTAGTTGAAAGCACTCAGTCCTGCAAGACACAGAGGAAGGATTTTTTCAGGGGTAGAGAGGCATCTAATAACATTTCAAAATAATTTCAAGGGTTATGTCCTATTAATTCCAATAAGACACAGGTGCCTAGATGCTTTATGAGGTCCTGAATAAGCCAATGGACTTAGGAGGCTGATGGAGAGCACTGACAGACCATCCGTGTCTATATAAAAACTCCCACCCTAGATCCTCTAGCTCAGGAGACACTTATGCTCCCTAAATTGGTTCAGTGCTGTTTCTGTGCTTGTTAGAGACATTCCTCAGTGGCCAACTAGGTATTTAGATACCTAGAAATCCCTCCAGGAGCYACCACACCTGCTTTATCTGTGCCTACAGGCTCCAGCAAAAATGTGCTCGGCACTGCTTTCTTTGCAAGCTGTCCTCATGGTGGTGTCAGTTCCCATCTTTCATAGGATAGCCTACAGGTTAGGGTGTCTGTCCCAGAGATGGGAAATCTGCGCTTAACACTTTCCTCCTCCCCATGCCATGCAAAGTCACGGCTCTCCCCTTCCACAAAAGTGCCCTGGCTGCCAGACTGAAAGGTGGGATCCCCCTTATGCTTCCTTCTGGAGTTTGTCCCGATGCAGAAATGGTCAGAATTACCATAGAAAAAAGGACCAGAACTAATATATAGGAATGATRTTACATGACAACATGATGTTGTCAAAAGGTGCTCGGAGCAAGAACCTGAGAGGGACCATGCTCTGCTTCCAGGCTGATGTGTATTTGCTTCTCTRTGAGCACGTAATGCAAAACGCACACCAGGTCCAGGTGTATGGACCTACCACACAGGTCCAGGGGGTAGGACCCCAGAGCCCCTGGCCCCACACGATGTGGGTGATCTATTCTGTAATGCAGCACAGCTTCGCTGGAGTGGACGGAAGATGTTGTAGCATTTAACACGAATGCACTAATGTCTTTTATGGATTTTAGCCTTGAGTAACTGAATCATTAGGTACCTACATAATGTAAAAAAAATCATCCTAGAGTGCTATAAACTCCCATTGAAGTTCCTGGGAGCTACAAGTGACTCTCACTTGGCAGGATGAGGGCCAAAATAATATAGGGGCCTTCTTCTGGAAGAGAAATATATCCCTGACATAAAGGGCAAATGACATTTATAACAACATTAATAATTTCAGAGCATCGTGTTATTGAGTTTGAGGAATGATTAGACCTGCTTGGCAAAGCTGTTTGGTTGCTTTTACAACAGAAATATKCTGTTTACCTCCTGAGAGATTCATAAGGAAAAAAATCCAATCTATATCAATGAGTAAGATATTTTCCTTACCAGAGATATTGATTTAAATATTGACTTCACTGCTGGAGAGTTATTTCGCTCCATGCTGCAGAAACTCGTTTTAAAGTGACATGTGTTTTATGCATTAATAAAAATGTGATTTCTGGCACAGAAATCTTATCTGTGTGATTCTGACTTCTGAATCCTGCTTGGTCAGGAGCAGTTGTCCTTTCTCGAGCAGAGTACTTATTTTCTCCTGAGTGCCAATGCTCTTCCCTTCATGGGAATTACCTTCAAGAAAGATCAAAACAAATGAAAAAACAAAAGCAGCCCCCCTCACACCCGCCTGGTGCCTTTGTCCTGCTCGCTCGCTTCCCTTTCCCTTCTGTCTTTCAGCAGCGGGTTTAGGCTCTGCAAGACAGAAGTTCTTTATTTAGCAACAGAGAAGGTGCCGCCACAGAACCTGTTACAGCTTGTCAGAAGACCAGCCTGTGTGCACTCTGCGACAAGGGCTGTCTTTCTTTTTATTATGGGGTTATGCAGTGTCTCTCGTGTTGGCTTGCAGGCCCCGATGAGGCGATAGCACTGACTGCACCTATAGCTCATGTGCCCGACAGCAGCAAGAGTCCAGTGCTACAGTCCAGTCCTGTCCTACAGACTCATCAGAGCATTTCGTCGGAGCACTGTATCCATGGAGCAGTGGGTATTGCTCCATGGATATTCTCATTAATGTTCAGCTTGCACTCATCGGGGAGCCCCCAGACCCAATTCTGAGTGGAGAATTGTGTGCACCAAACTCAACCTTTCTGGAGGGCAGCTCCAAGCCATGGACCACATGGTCACAGTCACCACAGGCTCCTAGCATGAGGTGGCTGAGAACAACCTGAACACTTTGGGTCCTTTGCTCTTCCCCTTCTACACCCACCGAGCAGGGTTTATAGGAGGGGAAAAGTAATCCAGAACACCAGCACTTTGGCCTCTTTAGACATCCCTGGCTGCTCTGTGTGGCCAACAGGCAGTGAAGAAGSAGGACAGCTTGCCGAGCAGACCTGCACGCAGAAGATCCCTTTGGCCATAGGTCCTGGGTGTCAACACTGCCTGTGTGTAGCAGAGGACCAYGAGAGTCTGCACACACTAAGACATGTGGGGTCAGAGAATAATCTTCCTCTAAATCTTTCCTATTTGAAAACATTGAATTTCAGATTATACCCATGGACCCAACACTTTTGTTTGGCTCTTGAGCTCTGAGGACAGGGAGCAGTGCAGAGGCGTGCGCTTGGGGAGGCCAGCTACAACTAAGAAAGTGTAAAGCTGCCCAAACCCCCTCCAAAAAATAAGCCAAAAACACTTCCACCCAAACTCCCAGTTAATAGAGCACTTCTAGCCTCTGCTGGTGGAATTCTGTAGAGCTGTGACTCAAAGGCAAAACTCATTTTTTTTAGAAGAAATGTGGGGTGGGGAGGCAAAGAGGGCTTTGGGCCATTGATGGATTTTTTTTTCCTATGATGAGTACAGTAAACGTAAGGTATGGGGYAAAAATGGAGCTATAGCGCAAATTCACCTTCCAGTTTATTAGGGACCTCAATTTATTTATATCCCTTTCCCTTCTACTTGCACATAAGGAATTTGTTTTTAATTTGGATACAATATTTTAACTGAAATATTGCTATAAACAGATGTGCCAGCTCTTTATTAACCCCAGCAGTGTAATTTCTTATTACAAGACTTTGATTCAGAGGAAATAGTGCTGCTAAAACAGCTACAGAGTCCTAGCAAAAATGCAGCTTTCCTCAATCAGGTCCTTTTATGACCTTGATCTGAACTTCAATCTGTTTTAACAAAATTCTTTTTATTAGCCATTCATACTTAATCACACTGCTAATTTTCCTGTTTTTAAACTTATAGCAGCTTTTTCATGCAACTAATCAAGGCTGATGTATGTTATCTTGGCTATGATTTCTAACAATTATTTTTGAGTGTTTTAAGTCTGCCTTTTCCATAGATAACTGTTAAAACTCTCGGTTTGGGTAGAATGGCTTGCTTCTSTTGTATTGCATGCACAAATCTGCTTTCCTGACTTGAGTGAAAATAGCCATTAAGAGACACTGTGCAAGGAATTCGGGCCTCGTCTTCTTTTCTTCCACCAGCACTTGCTTTTCATTAGTATTATTATCACATTCAGGAATTACGGGAGGAAAGAAAGGATTTCGGGATTGGGTCTCATTTGAGATATTTAAGATAAAAAATGAGCATATATTTGCATCTGTCCCTCAAATACCATAAAATGTTGCAGCTAGTGACTAGTGGTTTTTCTTTGCCTATGTTATTAAAAAACAGATTGTGTTACTATACTTATCTCTACCTTTACAAACAAATACATCAGGAAAATATGACAAGCAGAAGACACCACACTTGTTATCAAATGCTTAGCTCTGCGACTGCAGGTTTCCTCACGTTTTTGGCAAAAGCTTCAAGACATATTGTCGCCTGGTTCGCCTCGCAGTTCCTCCCAGTGCAAAGGGAGCCTTCCTGCCCAGCTCACTGCCTGGTACTGCCACTACTTACATCCCTACGGTGCTTGCAGGGGGATCATAACTTCGTGTCCAGGGCACTGCACCCACAAGAGGTTTGTCACCCCATAGACCCCCAGATTAAACCAGCTGTTGGCTGTGGTCCCCATTGCCTGGAACTTTTTGGAGTCATGCAAGGGTGCCGAGCAGTGGCTTGGGGACAATGCTGAGGGACAAGTGCCTCCAGCCTCAGATTGCACTGGGTGGGTGAGGCTTGCTCAAATCACACAGTAATAATTTTTTGGGGAGCAAACCTGATTTCTCAGTCGCAGGTGCACTTCTAGGTCCCACAGACAGCATTTTCCACCCCAAGGAGGGAGAGAAACCAGAAACTCGATACCTTCCTGCAGGTTTTTGTTTGCAGAAGATGCTCAGATATCTTGGTAATGGTTTCTGGTGCCAGATGGAAGGCTATGGCTGGTAAAGTAGACAGACAAGGACTTTTCACATTTTTTTCCCTAATTGACTCTCCCCTCCCCTGCTCTTTTTTTCTGGAAACATTCAACATTTTCTCCACCACATTGAAGGGATTGCTATGTCGGATTGTTAAAAAAGCTACAAGCTAATTGTCATATATATAGTTGTTGACAAATTGATGGTATATGCAAAAATGGAAGCAAAGGCTCCCATAGCCCCTTAATTAACTCAGCCCTATGGTTGGCACGATTGGCATTAGAGGGAAGAATAAAGCCTTTTCCACCCCAAACCTTCCCTCCCTCCTCATGCTTTCCATCTCTTCTTGTCACTTCCTATTAGCTGATCATGACATCTTATCTCTTTCCTGAAGGGTGGGCCAGAAGATTACTTGGGAGCGCATGTAAGTGACACTTGGGGGGATCGGCCGGCAGTGGGTTCGGCAGTGCCCAGAGCTGCGGGATGTCATCCCTGTGACATGCCTGGGATCCCCGGCTCATTCCTCAACTGTCCGGTCACAGCAGCATCTCTGTCATGTTGCACTTGAAGCCTGTCACCAGAGCGGCTTCGCGCTCCTCACCCGGCATCTCTTCTCCCTTCTGCTGAGGCCGGTGTTTTTATTTTTAACGCCGAGTCCTTCACATCAGGGGCAACTGGTGGCACTTTCTGGTGCTAGGTGGGAGTCAGCTATGAGAACGAATGGCTGGAAATTGTGCAGCAAATGCACATACTGGGAGAGGTCCTGGGATTGTCTCTGCTGCTGCATAAATGAGAGCCTGCTGAAAAGCCAGTATTTTGGGGCCAATTTGAAAGGTTTCGGAGTGGCRTCTCTGCACTCTGGCTCCGCTGCCCGCCGTGGAGAGTTGCGTGGGAAGCAACATCCCGGGGGAGCCTGCAGGCGTGGGATGCTGCGGCTGCCGCTCTCTTCCCTCCCCAAGCCGGAGCTGGAGMYGGAGCAGGAGCCRGAGCCGGCGCCAGCACAGACAAGGAGCAGCCCGGGCCCTTCCAGCCAGCAGGAGCTGTGGCCTGTGCCCCGAGCCATCCTTGCAGCTTGCAGCCTGGGCAGATCTTGGCCGTGGCATTAGGAGCTTCCCCAGGGAGCCCGCAGCTACGGCAGYGTGCATGGGCACCTTGTCAGGCACGGGCAATTGCCCTCTCCGCTCCCTGCTTCTCCACTCACACGCACACAGAGGCCAGCGCAAATCAGCAAAGTGGTAAATAAGATTAAAATGATGTGCTAGTGCATTATCGAGAACTGGGCAGTTCACAGGCTGTGGCTCTGAGCGAGAAAGTAGCTGCCCTTGCTGGAGCTGCGTGTGTGCTTTGCCTTGGCTGCAAAGCACAGGATAGCACGAATGTGCCGGGTCAGCCTCTGTGAGGGAGCGACGACCTCTGCGCCTTCTGCCTCGCCTCCCCATTTTTAACGTGGTTATCTCTAAGAATGCTTTAACTAAAACTAGATCGGAAACCGAATCTTTTAAAAAGCAGGTCCTTCTCCATGTAATAAATAGTGACACTAGGATGGTGAGCGATAGGTGCACTGTTTGAGAAGTTATTTTATCTTATATCCTTTTTCTAATACTTCATCTCTACTAATCTTCTCAGCTCTTTTTCTGAAGAAAAAAAAAAATAAAAGGATGCAAATTGTGTACTCTGCCTGTACTGTAGTGGGCACCTTCACATGATTCATAAGGAGCGAGCACTTGGCCGCCCTTGGCTCTAAATTTCTTAGTAAAGCAACTTTCCCTTGAACTCTGAAATACCTGCTTTTGCAACAATTGTCTTYAACTTTCTTTTAACACACTTAACTACATGCCCTGCTTTTTAAAGCAAACTGGAGAAGCCTGTGAGTGAAGGCTGCTTTTGCAAGGAGAAGGTGGCAGACCTGCCCCGTGCAACATAGTGCCGGAGATCCCTGCTGAACCCTCCAGCTTCAGCACGAGAGGATTTTATTTCCTCACTCGCCTCCACTCTTTTTCACTCTTTTCTTTTTCGCAGCACAGCAAATGAGACGGGTTTTGTGAAGCAAGTCATGCAGCAGGCACAGCCAAAGGGCACTGCCATGAAATATAAGCACTGCAGGGCTTGGTTAAGGTGATCGTGGGGAGGGTCTAGCGGAGGGTGGTGGTGCTGTAAAAGAAGAGCTGCATATCGCGACAGAACGATTTTTGATGCCCATGCAAGCCCTTTGTGGCCCCAACATGTCCTGCGCCAGCATCGGGGTGGCCGTGGGTGTGCAGCCCAGCGCAGGCGGCCTCGCGTTTTGCATTTGGTTGGATTTACGTTTGATGAGGGAGCAGAAGTTGAATAATTTATGGCGCTGGCCACTTAGATACCATATGTCATGGGTTATTTAAAGGGGTATGTTCTCCTATACACAAAAGGGAGCAGGCTCTTCGGGCTGGATTTTCTTCAATTCATTTACAAAAAGAGTGATTAAAAGTGATTAAAGTACGGGCAGCCCATCGGACACGCTCTGAATCTGCAATAAACTTGAACCCCCGGCATTGTTGCGTTTTTGCAATGAGAAAAAGTCCAGACAAAGACAAGATCTTTAGAGCAGCCTCCCTGAGACTGCACACCTCAGAGGAGCTGCAAAGTCTAGAGAAAGCCTTTTCCTGCCCATCGGTTAAAACATACGTTTAAGTAAATAACTACTTCCTTCCCATCCTGCAGCGCCTTGATGTCACTGGCAAATTTTTATAGGTAGTGAGCCCTGTTGCTTTTATGGTGTCACGTTGCAAACATACTGATATTTATTTTATTTTTCCATGACAAAAAAAAAAAAAAAAAAAAGGAGATGTGTGCGAGCTAGGAGTTCACATGGCCCTTTAAGTCTTAAAATATGTTAATTTTACATGCCAAAGTCTTAAGAAGTGTTTGACTGCCCATGGCTTTTGTGTGTATCTCCAGATGGCAGATGCCATTTTGTGTTTCACATTAATTGAGTAAATTTCCTTGCTCTTTGTACATATTGCGGAGGAAGCCATTCTCTGCTTTCAATAGGACAGAACAGCTCTTTGGCATCAAACCCTTCTGGTCTGGTGGTGCTAAAACTGTTTTAAGGTGGAATTTGGAGAACAAGCTGTTGGCAATACAGATTTCCTCTATTGTAGATGAAAGCGAGAGGTTTAGCAGTTATCTTAGAAATATCTTGAGGGTTTTTTCCTGGTGAATGTGAAACAAACCAGCTAGGATAACTTCACGGGCTGCAAACATAATAAGATGTGTGTTTTTTTCAATATTTATTTAGCTGATGATAAAAAAAAAAATCCCTTTCATCTTGGAGGACATTGTTTTTCATTCATTTTCTTGCCAGTTCTGTTTTTTCTCCCCCCTCTCACTTTCTGCATCGTTTTCAATAGTGTCTCGGGGCTCCCTGCCTTTACAACCTTGCACATTGCCCGAGCGTGCGAGCGTTGACAGCAGCGTTTGCCGCGCGGGTTTCCCGTGGAGCGGCAGCGTGGGATGTGGCAGGAGCACCTGAAGGGGCCGTCACGGCCCCCCTGCTCCTTGCTCACCGCCGACCAACTTGCCCCAAGATCGCATTGCAGGGGATGTGCGGAGAGAGCAAATGGAAGAAAAGTTTGAGCCCACAGGATCATTTTTTCCATTGATTTCAAAGGAGCGAGGCTTTTCCCRGTGTTAACTTAATAATGCAAAACATGACATTTCACACCAAAACTGATTCAGTATGTACTAAGACATCTTAAATTTGAAAGGGGTGCTATTCAGGAAATAAAAGCTTAACAGTTATATAGCTAAGTGTGCTGTAAGTCCAGGTGAATTCATATATTGAGTTTATAGCATTTAAACATTTTGATGTGTGAGAGAAGGAGAATTCATGCACAGCCATGCTTTAGAAGTGGCTTAACATCTTTTTATACAGCTGAGCAAAGGGGTTTTAAATAACCCTTTTTATTTTTTTCCCCTCTGTTCACTCTTCCAAATTCCCTGTGCAAGGGAAGCAAAACAAATATCCTGTCTGTTTGAAAAAGACTCTAGAAGATAGAAGTTAATGTTCATCAAAGAAACCAAGATTATATGTTATGCTATTAATCAGATTTTTATCATGGTAAGTGGTGTCCAGATATAGTTGAAGTGGGCAGTGTACATAATAACATAATTATGGGTGTTAGAGTGACGTAACAGCAGCAGGAGCTCGGCTCCTGACTCCTTTGTTTTCCATTCACACCCACCATGATCCACGGCTATATTTAGTTGTTTTTCACAGTGCTACCTAATGCTGTCATCCCAAGTATTATTTTTTAAGTAAAAGAAAAATAGAGATAAGACCTCATTGATTTTCCATGGAAGCTTGCACACCGGAATCTTTTCTTACAGATGAATATTCATATTGAGGATTTGGGAGGGTTTTTTTTTTTTAAATCATTTATTTTTATTTTGTAGATTATTGCCATCTTTTGTGTGTGGATTGCAACTGCAGTTGGGGCAGATCTGCAGCTGGTGTGAACTGTCCCAGATCCACTGCCTTCTGCAGGCTGGGACTCTCGGTGTCGGCTGACGAGCTGCTCCAGACAATTTAATGCAAGCTTGTGGAGCGTGAAAGAACTGAGATTATTATATAACTAAGTAGCGTTTGGGGATTTAAATAAAGGAAGTTTTGACTGTCGAATTGCTGCACTTTAACAATTCTCAGTCTATCATTTTTGGCACAGCTTGTTTGCACAGGCTTGCAGTTCCAAGGACACCCGAAAAACACCCGCATACTTCTCAGGTAGCGTTGGCATGGTGTAGGCAGCAAAGCTCAGACCCTGGAGGCATTTGCTATAGGCAATGCTGTGTTCTGCTTGCACCCCATGGAAGCTAGGCATTATTATGCTTCCAAAAGAAAAGACCCCATTTTCAAAAAAAAAGCAGATCTTTTGTGGTGAGTCCTACCTACTGAGGTAAACTAATTATTGGTATGTGGGGCTATATGTCACCTGTGGGCGTTTTGTTGTAGCCCACAACAACAAAGAGGAGGTTTAATGCACCAAGGAGCCCTGATTTTTTTTTTTTTTTTTTTTTTTTCCATCTACCTCCTTGTTATCACAGAACTGGCTCCCGGATTAAAGCAAAGTCTTTGTCCATGAACACTAAACCAAGCACATCGCAAGTGAAGCTGGCAGTGGGAGTGTCAGAAATGTCCTCTGCTTTGCAGTATAGCAAAGAGCAATGTTGCTATAAAGAAAAAATGCTCTCAGGTGAAGGCACAAGTCCAAGACACAAGGTGAAGTCACAAGTCCAAGAGCCTTGGAAGGATGTTGCTTACCAACTTTACAATAGTTTTATTCAGCAAGTGTCAGCAGGGTTGCCAATGTCTGTCCCTACAGTCAAAGCTCATTCATTCTGTGCAACATAGGTCAGCTCTGGTGCAACTATTGACATCTGTAGAGCACTTGCCCTACTGCTGTGATTTAAAAAAACAAAACAAAACAAAACAATGCTGTAGCTACAAAGAGTAACTGGGCTCCCCTCAGGTTGTATTTGTTGCAACGTCACAGCTGCTTTCTTTAGCTGAGCATATACTGTGTTTTACCAGAAGCAATGGCAACATGGGAGCAAAGAGGGAGAGGAGTTTGTGCAGAAGTTTTCAAAAATTATTCCGTCTTTTCTCCAAGACTATCTTTTTTATATTTTAGCATAACAGGCAAGGGTCCTCACCTTACTCTGGCCACCATTGTATGCATAAGTACWGTGACACTACCTTGGCAAGCCAGTACATTCATTTTTTGGTTTTATTTTAAATGGCATAAATGATAACTTAAATAAACACTGTCTATCCTTGCCTTCTGGGCTACAGAAGCTGTATGTAGAAAGGTGGCAACTTAGCACCCAAGTCAGGTACCCACTTGGGTAAATTTTGGAACCATCCACAACTGCCCGTTGCGATAGCTGTCCATTGTCAAATAGCACCCACACAAAGAGCTCATCTGTGTTTACTGCCAAGATAAGAACTTCGGCTAATGAGATCAATGCAGTCTTCCATATCTAATAAGGCTTATGCACAGACTGATGAAGGTGAAGACAGGAATTCCTAAAAAGTGCAATTTCAATAGCCTTATTCAGGCAGAATTTGCCTTGTTGGGTGGTGCAAAAGATTTAGAGAATAAGACATAGGATTAAGATGTGGTAAAGAGGAGTTTCGTTCATGACTTTGCGTGGCATATGGCAGACCACTGCCTCAGTTTCCCTGACTTTATGATGCTGCTCTTTTTCCCCAAAAGATCTTTTTGACTGAACTCAAAAGCATGAATGAGGTTCTCATCTGCCACAAAGGTTGGAGACAGAGAAAGGCCTATAAATATGTAAATGAGAGTTCTGCTTTATCCTGAAAAGGGCAGGAACTTTTCTCAAGAGACTTTCTATGTCTTCAGGAGAGGTTTCAGTAAGTTACCCCGGCAGTGCAGAATGGGAGTGCAAGAACAAATGAGCTGAATGATGTACATGTAACTTCTGCCACTCCTCAAATACCTTTCCCAGCTCTGAATGCAACACAAATTTTAATCATGGAGCAACAGATGATTGATGGATGATTAATAGATAATTTGCTAGATTCATTTAACTTCATTTTACTTATACACCATATGTAGAATTAGTTAAGGCTTGTACAGGAAAGGAAGTGATGAGCCATTGTTCCTATTAAATTATAATGACAGCCTTCCTCATCACTGTATATTTATTATGTAAGAAAAGGAAATGTCTAGTAAAAATCTGTATAGGTTAATAACACCTTCATAATATAGTCCCTCTTTTCTATTGACTTGAATAGCCCTCCTACTGACTTTTACTGGATTATTAGAGTTAATTACATCAATTGCAATATAATTGATTCTTAAATACTATGTAGGAACCTCATACAATTATGGAAAAACAAAAGTCATCTAGACATCTCCGATCAGAAAAGATTTGGAATTCCTGCACATTTAATTCCTGATAATCACCAGTCAGTTTGGACATTAAGATTGCAGGGTTTCTTGTTTTCTTTCTGTTAGGTTTTGACAGAATTGATAGTTTTACAACATTTAACTCAGTGTGCATGGAAATACAAGATTAAAAAGACGAATGTAATTTGCTAAAATCGTCACTTCATCTCCTAAAAGTGAAATGTATTACCTGCCTGTCTATAYTAAAATAAAACTTACATTCACACATGTATGCTCCAGAGGGGGGAAAAAAAAGTCCCTGAAATATGTATTTATCATTCAAGGTTGAAGTCCTTTATCCACAGGTGCAAGCGTTCCTACAGATCTTGCTTGCCAAAGTCACCAAGGGCCTTCAATGTAATGACATGAAGCAGAGCTGAACACTGATCTCCAGAGGGTAGGAGATCTATGCATTATTTCACTGAGTAACTTTGACATAAAAACAGTTTCTAAAGGATGGTCCTGTATTCCTGATAAAGATTACAGACCATTCAAAAGAAGGTGCTTGAAGATAAACCCTCSGAGGCATGCTACAACATTATTAAGCAGTAGTTCAACTTTAAAGCCAGTCAGACATAACCTTTTTTGAGTCTGTTCTTGGTCAGAATCCCCCGTGATACCAGTGTAGGAGATGTAGCACATTTATGTTTTTTTTTAACCGACTTTGTTACTGTTACCCAATGGCCTTCTAGCATCCAGGCCATGTTTTGTACAAGTGAATTTGCTTTGTGTTTGCAGATGGATTGTGCCACTAATGTCCACAMAAGGTAAATTCAACACTTCATGGTGCTAAATTAAATGTCCTCGACTCACTTCAACTGGGGTGAGAGTATCACTTTAGAGTTCTAGATGAGCTATATATGAGAGTTACTGTAATGTGAAACAATAACTCCTTTTATTGTTATTATTTGTATTATTATTATTAATATTTTTGCTATACAGCTTAATGCACACACTTAACCACATTCTGCCAGCAGGCTATCAAAGGTTTCCCTGAGGAAAAATAAAGCACTTAGAGGAATAAATTATGAAAAGACTGCTTCTAAGGGCATCATCCACCTTGTTCACACACCCGCTTTAAGTGTTAAATAAATCATAACATCCTGTTCATCGTGCCGTCAGTAGGGGTTAAATAAGTCACTGTAAATGAGCTCCAAATCACAGGACTTTGCTGGCGTCCAAGTTTTTTTTGTTTGCAAGAAAAAAAAAGCTCCAGGCCTTTTGATAGTTAAGGTCTTTAAGGAAAGCCTTTTTTTTTTTCCATTCCAACTACTTCCTGTCGACGTGGAAATGAGAGGAAATGAACATTAAGCAGAAGGATGGGCCCACCCTTTTCCAGTCGTGTGCCTAATTTGTCAGGTGTAATATTGGCACCTGGAGGCTTGTTTTGGCTCCTATTACATCCTTGCTGGGGAAATATCAAAATACTTGTAACTAATGGCATAGGACTTCAAAGATTTTTTGTTACAGGGAGAAAGAAGAAAGGATGCCGTCCTTAGAAAGCGCAGAATTATGTGGCCCAATGCATTTGCTAGGAGTAAGGGTTATCAAGAACAAGAAGTTAAAAAACAAGAGAAGAAGCATGTGACCATTCATTCAAAACCTTCCATGACTGGTATAAGCATATAAGGAGGTATACTCCCTGAAACAGCCCCTTAAAAATATACATGCCTTAAATGRGTTCTTTGTACTTCTGAGTCGTCTTATAAAATTCCCCATTCCTGAGGACTTATCAGCATATATATGCCTTTCAGTAGAAGGCYTAAAGGTGTTTCTGTAATAAAATCATTTATGGTCTTTAAGTTATGGATGTAATAAGGCCATTGTAARGGACTTACAATGAGCCTCACCTCCATCCCCGGGAAAGTGATGGAGCAGCTCATCCTGGCTGCTCTCTCCAGACACATGGAGGAGAAGAAGGTGCTCWGGAGTAGCCAGCATGGATTCACCAAGGGGAAATTCTGCTTGACTAACCTGATCACCTTCTACGAAGGAATATCTAGCTGGATAGATGAGGGCAGAGCGGTGGATGTCATCTGTCTGGATTTGAGCAAGGCTTTTGACACTGTCCCTCACAGCATCCTCCTGGGCAAGCTCCAAAGGTGTGGGATAGATGTGTG
>NW_020455799.1:2810560-2914522 GCF_003342845.1 Nothoprocta perdicaria
TTGGACTCGATGACCTCTGAGGTCCCTTCCAACCTTGGGCATTCTATGATTCTATGACTTGGGGCRTTAGATCACAGCCTGCAAATATAAAGTGTGAGAGATTCATGCTGAACACCTCAGACATGCCTGCCCTGGGGGACCACGCTCAGAGTAAGGAAGACGTGTAAGGATGCCCATGAAAGGCCAGTGTGTTAGTGCTATATTTGTCCAACTAGACCTAAAGAAAAAATGCATCATACTTCTGGTAATGGAAACAATGTGACTGAAATATAATTTATTACACAATACTGACCTGAGCAGGGAAAAGAGGAAGGTTGGTTTTTAATTTCAATTTTGAGAACCGATTAACATTTTGGACCAAAGTAAACCAATCTTTTGTCAGTTTTCTGTTATGAATTACAATTAATTAGTGTTTGGGGGAGGAAGAAGGGGAAATAGTGTAGCTAATTATTATTTCATTCAGGTAAAGCACGGTAAATCAAGCCATGAGTGATATATACCGATCTGCAACTGTTCTGAGAGCAAATCCATTCAGTTCAGTGAAATGAGATAATAGTCTTGGGAAATCCAGCTGCTGTGCAGATGTTGGGTGGAATTTTCCAGGGAAAAGCAGTCATGTCATTTTTTTTTGTGCCTGGTTTTGCAGTCCTTACTCATGATGAGTTCTGTCTTTCTAGGGGTTTCCTTGCATATTTGCTTGCGTAAACGTCTCTAACCACTTACGGTAAATAAAGCAAAGCCAGGTGAAGGAGATATCGGCAGGTCCGGGCCGCACTGACCTCTCTCTCCCAGGTTAATTCAGTTCATATCTGGATTACATGGAAGTCTTGAGGTCTAGTATCAATGGCCAACTCTCTCCCTCTGAGTGGGTGACATGCTATGCCTAAATTCAGCTGTCATGGTCTCACTCGTGGTATCAGTGTAAGAAGCAGGTTGTGTGCTTTGGAGTAGTTTTGTTTCTTTCTGCACCTGAGCATTGCTGGTTGATCAGTCATTTGCTTGCAGGATGCTGTCTTTTGCAACCCTCAGAGATTTCTTTGTGATGTTTCTCTGATTTAAATTTGTCACGAAACTTTGAGGAGACACAAGTGTGCCCTGCAAGCCAATGCAACCTTGGTTCTCCAGGCACTTCACCACCTTTTTGTCAGAATCAGTGATTCTTGGCCTCTGTCTTGACAAATGGGCTAACAGACCTCCTGCCCAAATTACACATGAATGRAACAAATGCAAGGGAATGGAATAACCTCTCTGCATCCATAAAAGACTATTAAAGTGAAGGTCCAGAGCAGTCTGAGGTTAGTACAGTGGCAYCATGTGATTTAGTTAATTAACTATCTTAATTTGTATTTTTGAGCTTAAATATGTCACCATCTATAAACCGAGATGCCATGAATTTTGGGTAAAGGTAATTCATCCTCCTTGCAGGCAGGGGAGAGCCTTGCAGAGAGAATACAACCTTGTTTTAGTGACAAGTCTCACTTTGTGCTCATCTCTTTTTTGAGATTCAACTTCACTCTTTCGTACAAACACCCTGGGCTGCCTTCCCATTGCATCAATTACCACATTTCTATGCAGCCTCAATGAATATAAATAAACAAATCAAATAAATAWGTTTTGGGGCAGTCCATGACAGCTACAGCAATTATCACCTGCTTGGATTGTTCACGTCTGCAAGTTCAGCCTGGATCGCGGCAATCATGACATGCCATTTGCACAGTCCAGGAACAGCAGAATTCAGCACTTCCTTTTCTTTTGTTTCAGGGAATTACAGATCAGGTCTCATGCTAGTGCAAATATAGCTGGTTGCCCTCCGCACTGGTATCTTTTGTACAGCATGTATAGCTTTGATAAGCAGCATATGTGCTTGCTTCCTGGCTGTACAGTGTTTCCACTCTGATCTCAAGAGTAAAGCTAAATCAATATATCCTTTGTGATGTGCAGATGGAAATAATCTCTAGAAAGATGCTTTTCTGAGCTTTGCCCAGGATGCATTTATTTGATAGGTGTAGCTGGTTTGTGGCAGGGTACAATATAAGAGCATATGGGAGTGCATTGCTAACCCTATTTGGGCAGTTCTACCCTGCTCTTGTGGCCCCTAACAGTCTGAATAGGATCTCCAGAAGCTACCTCTGATGTGAAGGGAACTACAAAAAAAATGTGGAGTGTTGCTTTGCCATAAATGCTATCCTATCCATTGAACTAGACCAGGTGAAGACAGGCCATTTCCATCAGAGAATGTCAAGGCAAAGTTTTCTGATTCACCTCTGTCTACAGCCACTAGTTAGTCGACCTAAATCCAATTTTGCTTCCTAAAAGAGTTACGCTATGTAGTAAAAAATCACATGATGAAAAGGGGTCAGAAACCATGAGGATCTGACAAATCAGGAACACCAATAAAAACAGCTTGAGTATCAATACTTCTTTCTCCTTATAAGGTTAATAATAAAATAGTAATACTAAATATCATAAGGATGAAATTCAAGCGGATGAGCTAATATCTCTTGTCTCTCTTCAGAGTTCATTGAAAGGCATTTTGGGGTGGAATTCCTCTCAGCTATTTGAGAAGACTTCTTTAGGATGAGATGAATCTTACTGAACAAGTGCTTTTCATGGGCTAAGAAGAAAATCTAGGACAAGTAGTATTAATGCAAATATCCACAACTTGAAGAGATGAACCTCAGGCCTTGTGCAGGCTTCTGCACTTTCCGCTCTCATTTCCTTCAGAATCCCCTGAAAAACCCTGGATAGTCACTTAACCTACCACTGCCTCCATTTGCCTTATTTTAAATAGGTGCAATTATGGCTTATTGGGCAACGAGAAGTTTTGWGGCACCACGATCTATAGGTCTTCTTAAAATCCGTGGTACCTATTTAAAAAGTATTAGTCCTAATTAAGTATCACAGTCCCAATTAAATAGCACTTCTCTGTGATTTATTCTTAAATTATCTGAGAACAGAATTAAGCTTATAACAATAGACAAATATTTTTGACTTTGCACTTGTTTTTTGCCTAYGGTGAGTAGGGTCACCAAAATCACAGGAATGCTGCCAGTGTRAGACCAGTGTAAGTGATGGTGGGTTTTAGGAGGCTGCTCTCAGATAACAGTGGTAAGACCAAATGCAGCAGGTATATGAAGGCAGTGACTCAGGAGCCATTAAGTGGCTAAAGGCATGTTGAATTAATTACCTTTTGACTTCTTTATCTGACCTGTAGCAAAGCRGAAAGAAGAACTTCTAACTGATAAAGCACATGTTGAATCTTGTTGCTCTGGCCATTTCCTAGGAAATCCTGTGTCTATTTGTACAGGTTTATTCACCGATGCTTTAAAATTTAGTTCCTTTACGCAAATCAAGCTGTGAACCTCAATGAKGAGCTTCGGTTCCTCTTAGCACCTCTTTACAAGGTAGCATAGCACGGCAGCATTTCCCTGAGCAAACATTTTATGTAGAGAGTCACCCATCTAATTTTACAACCAAAACCCTGCTTCCTATAAACGCTCAGGTGTTCAAGCTGATATTTTCCTGTGAATAAAAACTACTGTGGTTTCAGCTCACAAGAGCACAGCGAAAGCAACCCTAAGCAGTTCAGTTCTGCCAGCAGGATTCAGACAAATATTCCCAGAATAGTCTTTTCTCTGTCTTGTTCTGCTCTGATCACCGTCTTCATGTTATTAGGCGCTAATTTTAAACACAGTCATAGCTGCCGGTGAGACAATACTTTTAAATCACAAGAGCTCGTGGCCACATCAAACACGTGTTGGCGGGAACTAATAAATCAGCGCTGCTGAGAGCAGCTGCGGCAGAGGGGAATTTGCAGTGGAAGCAAAGCTTTTGCCTATAAAAGAGGGGCCGTGTGTGTCCCTGGCTGGGCGGGTGGCTGTGGCACTTGGGCCACGTGCATCAGTACCATGCCCAAAGCTGTCCCGCTCTCCAGAACTCACAGGTCTTGCTGTTCCTTGGGAAAACAGGAGGTGGATTCCCAATAGCAATGGCTGAGGCTCAGACTGGGTGCCTGAGGCTTGCACATGCCCTGGTGATGCAGTCCCTGAATGAGAGCCACCGGTCAGGCCAGTGGGACTTGCCCTGCATGAGCATCTTTTGGAAATTAAGGTGCCCATTGGCCTTTTGAAACAAGGGCATGGCTGTGGGCTGTGGGCATGGGCACATGCAACATCCTCACATCATGCACTGGTCAATATTGGAAAGAGTCCCGTCATCTCACTGCAGCTCTGCGGTTTGTAATATGTATTATCAGCACTATGATAATGCTTGAAAATGGCTGTTTCGTCCTGAATAAAAGGGAAGTCGCCRTTCCTGTCACAAGGATAAAAGCCCATCTGGCTGGAAATGAGCGCGGGGTACTGAAAATGGGCAAAGCAGCTGAGCAAAGCACGGTGCTCCGCAGTGCCGGTGAGTGCCTTGGAGTTCCTGGAGCAGAGACTGCTGCTTCTGCACCAAGTGAGACGGCCCTCCCTTTCCTCCAGGAGTAATCTCAGTGGAAAATTTGACCCACTCACAGAGTGGGACTGCCTAAGCTTAGCAGATATGGGAGAGCCTGGTCCTGGCTGCCCAGGATGATACCAGCCTTGTTTTCACACCCTTATTAAGGATCTGCTAGCTTTGCCTCCTCTACCATTCCAGCCCACAAAGTCCTCCTCCTTTAACTGCATCTATTTGGCCTCCCAGAAATGCATGGTCCTTTTCTCAGTGTATTGCAGATGATACAAAATCAGACTTAGGAGACAACGATCTTCAGGAGACYTTAGGATGAGGATGATTGAGAGGCTGTTACAGGACAGCTCAGGAAGAGGATGCCTGAGAGAACTCAGGTCTCTGACAGAGTATTACCTATTACCAGCATTACCTATGGAACAGGAAGGATACCAGAAGGTAGGAATGAAAAAAATGGGATGGGTGGAAAAGTGAAGTGATTTTTTTCTCCAGACAAATCCTGTCTGCTTTCATGGTAAAAAAAAAAAAAAAAAAAAAAAAAGGAGAGTAAGAAATGATTTTTTTTTTTGTCAACTTGTCAATTTTGCAAAATGTAGGGCCTGCCCCCTGGAAGGTATTTGGTGTCTTCAAGATACCATTTCAGGGAGCTCATATGCCTTGCAGGATAATGTCCTCACTGGAAATGTGTGTCACTGCATGAACACTCCAGCAGCACAAATAAAAAATCCTTCCTTTTAACAAATTCACAGAGCCTCGCAAAAACCTATGGGAATATCTGGTTTTGCATGCAAATATTTACCAAGTAAAAATGGATACTTTTGCTCCACTCCTAGATCTGAGCTTCTTTTGCAGAGAAACTGCCAACTGCACATGCACGCTGGTTTGGCACCAGCACAAGATACTCCCTGGAGAGCAAAACAAACCCACAAACTTATTTCACTTGTGAGCTCCTTTCCATGGAGCAGGTGAAAGCAAGCTCAGCTTGACCTTGCCTCCTAGCCCCGTTGCTCTCCCAATGCCATTTGAAAGTCTCACCCGCCTCGTCCCTCCTCCCCCTTGCCCAGTTTTATCCCTCTTTCGGGAGGCAGCCATCAGCAACAAAACCACGACGTTGGTCTTGGCTGGCTGAATGCATTCGGCAGCTGCTCTCTTCCAAGCTCTGGGCAAGCCACAGCTATCCAGATTCCCACTTGTCCTATGTCTTCTGCCTCGGTTGCAGCACAGCATCTTGAGCTAGAAGGACCCCTAATTGACCAGCCTGGATGGGCTGCCAGCGCTGCGGTACAAGCAGCTTCCCATCCCCAGCTACCCGTGCCTTTCTCCCCTTCGTTCCGCTTCCAGCCCTTCCTGATCCAAAGCTTGTGACATCTTCCAAGCCCTCCTTGCGTTCAAGACTCTAATTCGGCAKGTGGTGTGCTGTGCTTTTCCAGCAGGCTGCTTTCCGTCATTATCTTTCAACCCAAGTGAATGTTCAGGATGGGTATGTTCTTTCTTCAATTATGACAGATAACTAAAATGTAAGCAATAAAAGCGAAAGCCAGATTTTTTTATAATACAAAACATCAAACAAAATCTTTGTGTTCTCATATAATTATTCTGAAAGAGTTACAAGCCTGGAAATGAAAACACAATTCTCTGTCTTAAATATGAAGCAGCATTTTCCTACAAGATGAGATAAGAGGGTGATTTTAGTTTGCTTTAGCTCATTTCTTCACTCTGTTGTGCTAACATGATTGTTCAAAGAAATTGTGCTTTTGGAAGGAAAAGGTTAAAGTTTGCTACTGATATTCATCAGGAGATGGATATTTAATCTTTAATCTCTTGTTCTAGGCCCCTACTTCGGATCAACTCATTATCCCGAATAAACGATGTGTCATTCCCATTATTTATGTTTCACTGCAGCCAAAGTATCTGGACCTCGTTTTGGTAAGCACCATTCATTTCGACCCATTCAGTATTAATCTCCCTGCTAACATCTTTCCTGTCCTATGTGCTGTCCCCTATTTGCTTTTATGTTTTCCGCAGAGTGTTTATAAAAGGATAATCTTTTACAAAGCAGACAGAATTTTTGTGTATAAACTGCTCTGTTTGAATGCCTCATTGATATACCATCTAAACTGAAGTGTTCAGCAAGATTAGTGCATCCACTGAGCCACTGAACTGGGTAAAAATATGGGAACTGCTCCTTTCTTTATAGCGAGAAAGGGTAGCTAATGATGCCATCGTCTTTTAAATAGGATACTTTTAGCAGATGGACTCCGAGAAAATGAATACATTCCACAAATAAAAAATAATCAGCAAAGGAGGTGGCTTAATGTGACAAATAAAGGGAGAAAAAGGCACAAAATATATAGATTATGTAAAGACTCTGAGCCAGCTTCCATCTTAGTGAAACTGATGTAAATGCAGAATAATTCAGTTAGAATGACCAGACTTTGTGGGTTTTTACATCATTGCCACTCGCATCAGAATCTGGTCCTTTTATATCTTAATTGTGGACAACTTCAGATATGGTAGGTGCTTGCAATGCCTAAAATGCAAATGACGCATTTYTCTCTTTTTCATGCTGATATAAATTTCTAGTGAGAGTGCTGTGAGCACGATTCCCTTCTTCCTCCACGAAATAAATAAAGAAAGAGTGCCTGGCACACGTAAGGTGCCCTTAATACAGCTATCTTCCCGTGCAATGTGTTTTTGGTCAGCTCCATCAGCTCCATCAGCCACCGACACACCCTCTGCGATGCAGACACTTTATGTTAGAAGAACACAATATGTAAGTGAATCAGTGCCCATATTCCCACATTTAGATGGGAAAAATCCCAAACAGACATGTGGTAGTATCATTTGAATGGCATAGATTCTTAAATACATTTGTTGCTCTGTATACTTGCCAGCTCTTCTTTGAAGATATAAACCATCCAAACACTACAAATTTTATCCATCACAGTTCCATCAACATGTAGCACTGTTTAGCACTTTATTTTTGTTAAATTGCACTATTGTTGTCCATCTATTATGACATAAACTAGGATTGTTGCCCTTACATCAAAATTAAATGAAAACTGTAAGAAAGAGTTGAAAAAGAAAAACACATTCAGGAAGTCTTGCCATTCATTTAGGCATGAAGGAATGTGGGGAAGAATATTAGAAAGATAGGAAGTGTGAAAGGCTTCAGACATACCCAGGTTTCTGCTTTAAAGAAGGCCACTCATGTCCCCTGTSTTTCCAAGGTACTGGATTTGTTTTAATATCATCATTGACCACTGTGGGTAGAGAGGGATGGGACCCCTCCAAATTGCTCTCTCTATTATTTTTAATTCTCTTCTCCCCGAGTATGACTGGACTGACTTCTAGTAAGAAAACACTGGACCTTCTATCCCCAGGGCTGACTTCTAATAAGAAAACACTGGACACCAGTATTTCTGGAGTCTGTCATCAACACCACAAGGTTAGTGAGAGCAGTGCATGGGTCAGGGACAGAGGGAAGCCAGCTTGCAAGCCAGCAGCTCAGCTCAGGCCATTGCTCCTTGGAGATAGTACATATAATGCCATATGCAGAAGGGGTCTCAAGGAAATCATATCCTATCTGCCCCTAAGAAGACTGGTAATAAGAATGTATTTTATTTTGCAGTTACCAGCAGCTGAGATAAAAATCCATTCTAGTTGCTCTTCAGTGTCCTGTACAGAGTGTGTGGGTGGCCTCAACACAGGACAGAAAAAAATGTCACCGTATTTGGCACAAATTGGCCTACTTACCAGGGCGGATCAGGATTGCACTGGTCTGGAGAGAGTGATATGCTTTCATTGTTAAGACCAATTCTCTCTAGAACTCAGTGTTCAGCAACAATATCCTTGGCAGAAATGGATGCTCTTTCCACTGTGCTGCTGGGGGCCAGTCATTAAATAATGTAAAATGGAAGAGTTTTATTGGTGGACTGATGATTTGCACCAGCGGATATCTGGTCTATATAGTATTTTTTTTTTTCCTGAAGGTAATCAGACATGATCCGCTGTCCAACAGCTATAGGTGACAGAGAAGTTTTGTGTGATGAGATGCCAGTTTCTGGAAATCTGGCACAGGAAAGGTCACTGCATCTTTTTCTCAAGCTCATTGCACAGATGCTATAGAGGTGACTTGTGCATGGGCAGGGAATCCAAGGCTCAGGAACATGTCAGGGTGGCCCATGTGAGGGTGACTCGTTGCACTGGCTCTAACTCAGGACGTGGCAGCCCAGGAACTTTTGAAGTCATTCTGTTGACTTCATTTTCCCCAAGTATCAAATTCAAGTCAGTGAAGTCCTAAGAGGGGCAATATTTTCAAAATTTTCTAGGTGTCATTTTGTGGAGACATCTTTTGAGGTTGCTCATATGCACATAGACTCTTTAATGGTTAGTGCATTTGCTTATTCTCTGCAGGGGAAATTCTCCTTGTCTGCCATATGCAGTGGAGCTGGCATAAGTCCACTATGTGCTTCGTAGTCACATCTGTGGAGCTAGGTCTGTGGTATCACAAGAGACACAAAAGCAGGATAAGTGGGGGATGGCTAGAGACAAATTAAGGGAGATTCAGCTGCATCCCAACAGACTTGTGTTCACAGAGACAGGTAATGCAAAGAGTCAAGGAAGTATTAATAATAAAAGGTTATGCTTTTATGCACAGGGTCTCCTTGTATAGTTAACATACCTCGAATAATCAGAATGGGCTGGTAATAAGCTCACAAGCAGAAGACCAAATGAATACACACTGAAGAGGAGATATGATGTGATATGACATGCCTCTTTTGCACCACATCGGGCACATCACTGAGGACAGGGGATGAACCTCTTGGGAACAGGCTGTACCACAGGGAAAGGGTCATGTCCAGCATCCAGATATGCTGGCCATGCACCTCTCTGTTGCTTAATGACACCTCTGTGCTGAAAGACATCTTTTCCTGTGGGGTGTCTGCTGGGGCTACATAGGGAGGTGGGATGTCCATGCAGAGGCCAAGTACCAATGTTCTTTCTGTAATATGTGGCTTAGGAYAGCAGAAGGCAGTCGGCTATGACTGAGGAAGGGTCCCAAAGGTGCCCACTGGGCACCATCATAATCTAGGGATACATTCACATAGATATTAAGCAACACCTGGATTTTATCCTGACCTTCACCGACATACACTGTGCTATTCGTGTGCATTGTATTGATGCCCTGGATTATGCAGTATGCACATCTCTCCTTCTGCACATTTAGTCCTAAGCAAATAAAGGTGTAGGGAATATATGGGAAAAGGGAAAAACAAGAGAGTATTGGAGACAAACCAACAGCGGAACATTTGACATTAACAGATTTTTTTTCTTCAGACTTCTCCACATGATGCCAGCGAATATTTAAGGAGTGAGGATATCCCTGCTTTACTGAGGCATGAAATCTGTCAGAAGATACAGTATTTTTAGGAGATGGCTGTAGACCTTGAAGCAGTATATCTTGTTGGTACAAGGAAATGGGGAACCAGGCACTAAGASAATTAATAATATTTCTCAACAAATGTGATTTCCCACATTCATATTGCTCAGAAATAGTCATTCATAAATTCATAAAGTCCTTCCTCCTCCATAAATGAACAGAGAGGAAGCTCTTCCAGGGGTYTCATCTAGGATAACCAGTCCTGACCATGTCACCTGGGGAATAATTGGGAATGTTTCCTACATTCCCAATCTCTCAGTGTACAGAAATGCCAGGGTGATAGAAACAGTTTAAAGATCTACACAGTCACACAGCTAAAGATGGTCTGTCCCCACATCTCTCTGTCCCCTGTATGATCATGTTAAACTGAAGTGGAAACCTTTGCATGTCATCAGGTATGGCTCAAGGCCAGAGCCTTGCACCTTTGCTCATTTGAAATGCCTTGCTGTAGAAGTARTGCCCCTGACTTCTCCACAGCAGCTCCTGGGAGAAGATGCTTTTTAATTCTGGGGCTGGAATCTAAGCAATAGGGCTGCAACAATTTGAGGCAATGCTAAATTTTATTTTTAATTAATTTAAGAATAAAACTAATTAAAAGAAAGTTGTAGCTTTAGYGAGTTGTCTCTCCCTATGAATATTAATATTCTGGGGCTCAGGTAAGTAAATATTAATGTGCTAATATCTCTTTTTATTTTCCTGGTCAAAGATTCATGATAGGGCTGGAAGGTAAGTTTTAAATGCAGAACAAACAGTCATGATCATACTGCCCAGTGTGTGTAATTAAGATCACTCTTTCTGTAGCCACCATTTTACCTGACTTCATCATAGAATTTCAATTATGGGGACATTTTTGCAAATTTGAATGCATTCCCCATCTAGTATTTTACCAAGTGAGGCTTCTTGGAACTCATTTGGAAAGCTCCCCAAGATTCAACTTTTGTGTCTCTTCTGTGTTTCGAAAATTTTCTGATGAAAGTTAAATCAGTTAACACCRGTTTGGGTTGATAGGGAGATCCTTGTCTTCTCAGCTAACAGCATGGAAGTAGACAAAGAGATT
The DNA here is from genome assembly GCF_003342845.1 of Nothoprocta perdicaria. Classification (NCBI taxonomy): domain Eukaryota; kingdom Metazoa; phylum Chordata; class Aves; order Tinamiformes; family Tinamidae; genus Nothoprocta; species Nothoprocta perdicaria. Next base: position 2,821,513 of record NW_020455799.1, read on the forward strand.
GATTTGACAGCTGAATAGACTTCCGAAGAGGAGTCATTTTCTTCCATAGCCAAATAATACAATAGAGATATGCAAGGGTATATATGTCTTTTAAGAGCAGGTAAAGTCCAAAGGCTTAACTCTAAATAGCTTCTCTGGTGTCTAAAATAAACAATGCAATGTTTCTGCATAATAAGGGAGCAGTTGCCTCTTTTTACTTTGTCTTGAGTGACCAACAACATTGGGAAGATTTGAGCAGTGCAGTGAGTTCACTAGGAACCAAAACACTGCAGCTTTCAGAAAGCAGCTAGTACTATGAAAAATTAGGCCTTTATAGTTTGACAGTGTAGTATCTGTAGTGCCCGCACACTATATTCCACTGAGCACCTATTCCTTAGTTTATTCCACAGTCATTAAAATATCTTGATACACTATTTTGTCCTGGAGTTGTTATTATTATAACAGGAGTCTGTGGGGAAGAGACTGGAACATAAATCTCTTAGGGATGAATTTGGGTGTCTTTGCACCAGCTGATGTGCAGAAAAGTCTCTGATCTGTCCAGATGGTTAGTTTGTTTTCAAAGAGCCTGATGACTGCACTATTTATTTACTACATTTATTTACTACTTTTTTCTTCAACATTGGCATTCTTTCACTCTTTCTTTTTTCTTCAACAGACATAAATATCAAAGAAGAGTTCTTGGGCTGTATTTCTGACATGCTGATCTCTTTTCTTTTTTTTTTTTTTTTTTTTTAATTTTATTTTTGCTTCTTTCTCCATGTCCTTTATGGTAGATAAAATGTTATTGTGCATTAGACATTGCCTAACGAGCACTGGTGAATTGAAGTCTGGATGTGGAGGCTGTCACCTACCAAAGCTGAATATTTCAGATATTTCAGTCTTTTTTTAAGTAGTTAAGTTCTGTATCATTCAGTATGGGAGAGGGAGGTGAAAGGCAGTGGAGTAGTCATGAGATACAAAATCTTTTAGCTCTAAATTGCCAGAGATATACATATATGTGTCTGAAGATTGTTGCTGGACTGCATGTAACAAGCTTGTGGTTTCCATCTATTTTCTTGTGAAAAGTTCATCCCCTCAAGCAATTTCAAAAAAAAAAAAAAAAAAAAAAAAAAAAAAGAGACAGATGGGCGTTTTTCTGGCCCAGATTTTGGCAGTTACTTTTGCCATTGGTAGCAGTGCCTCTGGATCAGGCCCTACCAGACAAGCAGCCTGAACTTCCCAAGAGAGAGGGTGGGAGCTCCAAGGTCTGTGGCACAGCATACCCCAAAACATTGCACTGTTTCTACCCRTATTCGAGGTAATAACCTCAGCAGTTTTTGATCTGCATCTGATTTTTATCATGTTAACAAATGCTGGAAATTTATTTTCTTATGGACCACTCACATTTACACAGTTCTGAATGTCAGAAAAGCCAAATACACTAAACTAGTCTTTTCTCATAGAGACAAACTTTCATGCACAATTGACAGCAAAATCATGACTGCATTCCATGCATGAAAAAACAGCAGGCAGAACAAGAAAACTGGTTTGTGAGTGGAAGTGTGTCTTCTTTAAARTGATATGTGTTGGTGCTGACACTTTACTTTGAAACTGAAGGCCATATTTTAACACAGMTAGCATTATCTTTCCATGTGTTTTTATGCTGTGCCATTACTAGACTGTGCTGTGATGGCTAAATCCTTTAGCCTGCAAATGTTCACCTAAGCACTGTTAAAGAGTATCTCACTTTTTCACTAGGACCTTTTCTGCATATTAAAAAATTTTGCCATCCCTGAGCCTTTTGCAGAAAAATAAAAAATTGTTTAACACAGATTACTGCCACTAAAGTGTGCAAATTATTAAAAGAAAAAGATAATAACACTTTTTTTTCTAAATAAAATATAAAAGAATTGAAGTAGCCTAGAATGGCTGAATGAAGTCAATGATGCTCAGAATTAAGTAGGTGGCAAGCAAAAGCAGGTTTTCTCTCTTTTAGTGAGGAGCTGTGTGATTTTGAATGTGTGTGTAACATGCTTATATTGCATGGCGCGATGTTGTCCAGTACCTGGGAGCAGAATTAGAGCCTTGTCCCTACGTACAGGGCCCTGCTCCACAATAAATTTTGCTTCCATTGTGACATTTTGAAGGTACTACATGGTAATGACACATTGCTCCAGTAATTTTTGTACAATGTCTCTATGAGCTCTCCCCATCTGTCATGACAGCATTAGTCTTGGCATCTCTGATGAAAGAATCAAAATTAAAAGGGAGAACAAAAAGTCAATTTCTAATGGGTTCCAAATACCCATATCTTACAAGCGTGAATTAAAAATTGCTCTCATCTTGCAGCCTTCCAGCCATATTACATGGATAAAAAAATCAAAACTATTTAAAATTAAAAATCCTGTTAAAAGCTGATATATTTATAAAGTAAAATAATATTCAGCTATTTAAACTAACCTGTTGATAGACTGTCAGCTGTCATTTGATTTGCACTTCATCTGAATTAACAAAAAGTAAACCATAAGCATTATGATTTACAATAATATAAAAGCTATTACAAAGGACCTTCATCATAAGCTTCTTTGTCATAAAGCTATTGTATCTTACTTTCAATCACTAAACACTGTTTAAAACATTTCCTAACACAATACTGCCTGATGCAAGGCACAAATTCCTTTGCTTCACAGACTCATTGTAGGGGCATGACTTGAATCTTTAGGAATAAAGGGGAAGTTTCTTCTTACGTAACTAATGTAAAAAAAAAAATATTTCCAGCTTCTGTGTTCTCCATCCTTTCTTAAGATATACGGAGATTACTTGGCTGAGATTTATCCACAGCCTCCTCCAGATAGGTACAAAAGACCTCCTATCATCACAGTGCCCTGACAGGGACCTCTAGCCCACACACACCAGCAGTCTTATGAGGGCCACCAACAAAAAGCAATATAGAATCATAGAATGATAAAATCATTATGATTGGRAAAGACCTTCAAGATCATTGAGTCCAATCATAAACCCTTTAACACCAAGCTCGTTAAATATAGTGCCTGGCTTAAGCAAAGCACTGAGTTTTCAGCTCTAAACACAGTCAGGCCTGTACCCCTCAGTAGCACTGAAGTGCAGACGGCCATGTCAGCTTCACCATTTCTAGTGCTCTCATAGAGGACTATGCCTGTCCCAGCCTGGTGATTTTCCCCTTGAACTGATCTTTTACAAAAGAGATCCTCTAACATCATCCAAAAATCAGAAGCAGTGCTGTTATTTGAACTCTTCTTCCAAGTTTTCAAGACTCTGGTCTTCAGGACCCAGTGAAAGGTCCCAGGGCAGAGTTATAGGAATGCAGCTTGTTTACACTCGCAAACATAGATTTTTTTTCTTTAAGTTTGAGAACAATTAAATCTAAGCAAGAGTTTGAGTAGATGACCTCCTGAGGTCCCTTCCAACCTCAATTATCCTACAAACCCATGATTCTATGGTACCATGATTTATGGTACCATGGATCAATACAAGTTTGGCACAGCCAAACTGAAGAAAACAATGCCTAGACCCTTTGAGATGAGTTTTTGATCTGGCAATGTTCATCAGATCCTGCCTCAAAGCCATGGTGGTGGTCTTCTGCATTGTGAAATTAGCAGTGATCAGCTGGTCATCCACAGCTGGAGGGCAACATGATTCCTATGGGAGGAATTTATGACATATACCCACAGCCACTGACACAAAAAGGACCTAGCTTTGGCCTCCAGTAATTTAGCCATTCTCTCAGTGCACTAGGTAGTGGCAGAGCTCCTGTATTATGGCATGTATCAAAATTACTTATGTAGAATTAAGTGGAATTATGATGTGGGAGTAGCTAAAAATATAGTGTCTGGTTGACACTGCAGAGCACCTTGGTGTCTTGCCCGGGAGGTGGTGAGTTTGCTTCCCTTGGGCTTGGCGCTCCCCAAAGCCTCCTGCTTCTTTTCTTGTCTGTCCTCACAAGTCAGAGCATGTCACGTCACAGAACTGATATAGCTGGGTATGCTACTTGAGGGTTTCAGCAGATCCTGTATTTGGAGTAGCTTGAAAAGTGTCTAGTGGCTTTGTCACATGATTTTCCTATAGTGTGAGACTAGTCGGCAAAGAGCCGTGAGCTCACATGTTTAGATGGCTTAGTTTGTGCTAGCAGATAACGTGAATATCTGCYTGGCACCGATTTACAGCAACTGAACATTCTTGACGCTGCCTCTTTTCATCCTTCTGCTCCCCCTTCCTCAGCAGCAGAATCAGCAGCTGTAACAACACATGGARGACACTTGGCAGCTGCAAGACACAGATGCTGAGCTCTGTAATAAACTTCTCCTGTAGAAGAATCTGAGTGCTTTTGCTGGCTGCTTAAAAGTCCTTATTGCTGTCTAACTCACTTGCTCAACAAGCAGTTACAGTGTGCTGATGGCTGCTGGTAATCACTCTTGGGGTATAAGGACCAATCTAATTGACCCGCTTAGTCCTTTAGGATGCTGYTGTAGCTTAGTTTTAATAGCTTGTAAGAGAATTGCATGCTTTCACAGTAGATATTTAAGAATAAGGTCTTGTGCAATGTTTAGAGGGCCATTGTTTTTATATCTAGAGATAGGCAATGGGCCTGGTTTTGATCACAAGTCACAACAGTGCAAACCAGAAATAACTTCACTGTTGTTAAAGGGTATAAGCTGTTATAAGACGAATGCGAATGAGGTCAGGTGCAAAGGAGGGCTCAAAAAGAAGCTTGTATTGCCTGTTAAGGAAACTATATTTCTTTAATGTCTTAGAAACTGGTATTTTAGAACTGGCTTGTGATAAGGATATAGATAAGGACTCAGCATAGCAAGCTAATGTTAGGGTAGCAGGAAGACTCATTTCATAAAAGCCTTGTAGAAGTGTATTTTAAGGAGGCTTTTGAATTAGGAGAGAATGGCCAACTTGGAAGGTTGTTCTGGAGTCTAAAGAGCACTGGGAAAGAAACCAGAGACAGACGCTTGYGGAGATAAAGGCAGCCACTGGGCAGCAAGTTTGGTCCATAGCCAATACAGAAAGAAGGAATGCTAGAAAAAGATGGTTGGAGATGCAAGAAAGAGAAGAACTCAAACATAAGGACCTGCAGCTTGATCTAGATATATAACATTAGGGGGAAGGGATGAAGGAAAATGAGTGGAAAGTGACATAGCCAATGATGTGGGAGGGAAATGATTTTTTGGACAAAAACTCCTTCCATCGCTGCTTTTATCTTGTCTGAGGAAAACCAAAGTCATAACAATAGCAAAGATATGACATCAATGGGAGCAGGAAGCAAGACAGAGGCACAGAAAAGGGCGCATGATGATGTAAAAAGCAGAGACCTCATAATCAACACAGCAGGACCGAAGGGGGCCCAACTGAAACATTTGCACAGAAACGGAGAAGTGCTGAGAGAAGTGCATTGTAGGGAAAGCACTCATGCCATTTCTGGGAAATCAGTGCAACTGGGGGCTCTCCAAAGGGCAGTACTAATGCAAACAGCACAAGCAATGGGCAGAGATGTGTGTGCAGGGGGAAGGGTCTCCGTGGGATCATGGAGAAGTTGGGGGATAACTCATCTGGAACAGTGCTGGGATAACTCCAGCTGGGAGTGCTGGAACAGATGGATATAGGATCTTTGGGAAGGGGAGGCTGGGGAGGACAGCAAGAGGAGTCACCCTTTCTGTGTGAGCAGCAGGAATGCATGAAGATCTGCCTTCAGTTAGGTGATGAGCCAGCTAAAAGCTTATGGTCAGCGTTAGCAGGCAGACCACCATAGCTGAAGTTGTGCTAGGCGCCTTCTACCGAGGAAAGAGATAAGCAGTAGTAGAGAAWTTTTTCAAGAAAACTGGGAGAAGCCTCATGTTTCCAGGCCCTGGTCCTCATGAAGCACTTGAAACACCCCAATACCTGCTAGAGAGAAAACACAGTAAGGCACAGCAATCCAAGAAGTTTCTCAATGATGCATTGATGACAACTCTCTGACACAAGTGACGATGGAGCGGATGAGCGGACRTGCTGTGTTGGACTGGATGCCTAAAATGAAGAAAGAAGAGGCCAGGGTTGTGAAGGCCTTGGACTTGCAATGACCACAAGATAATGGAGTCTGAGTGGGGGAAACAAAGCAAAAAGTAAGAACACAATCTTGGGCTTCAGGAGAGTGGATTTTGGCCTGTTCAGGAACCTGCTTGGAGGAATGGTGTGGGAGGCTCTTCTGGAGAGAAAAGAGATCCAAGGCTGCTTTTTGCTTTTCAAGAATCTTCTCTTTGAAGGTGGTCCATACCAATATGCTGCAAGTCACAGAAGAATATATGATAATGAGATGCTTACACTGCTGTTCAGGGACACTCCTCACAAGCTAGAGAGATGGAACAACGGGAAACTCATGAACTTCAGCAAGGGAAATGCCAAGTCCTGCAACCCCATGGGGTAGCAATAACCCCATGCATCAGTATAAGCTGGGGGCAGACCAACTGGAGAGTAGCCTTGCACAGAAAGATCTGTGGGTCCTGAATTCATCTGCTTTGACGGATTTTCAGTAAGTGTTTTGGAGGATAAATATCAACATTCAGTTTTATTCCATGTAACAACTGGGAGCCTATAATTTAATGATATTGAATGATTCTGGCATCTAAACAGACTACATCTAAAATTAATATATTACAATAAAGTCCAGTATTCCTCCAAACAAACCACAGATTACGAACAATAAAATACTAACCTTCAAATAGTAGGACTTAAATACCTGTTTCAGCCGTGCTTTCATGCTACTTTCTTTACTTGAAAAATATGAAATATTTATTTTGAATTCATATTATCTTATTATTACAGGTTTCCTTTACAACACAGCTCACTTCAAACATTAGAAAAAAAAAGTGATTTTTATCTGAGTTTTAGATTTCCCAGTAGTGATCAGTCACACATATAGTGCTAGCTGAACTGATGTAACAATCTGTTTTTGTTTTTTTTTTTCTTTCACCACGTTGGCTGTCCAGCAGGCAGAATATGCCATGAGAATTGTTTCTGAGATGCAAAGACAGAAGTGAAAAGGAGAGGCGGACTACTTAACCAAACTATTGTGATAGGAAGCAGAAGATGGCCGCTGAGAACTTCTCGCTCCCACTTACAGAACAACTGATGGCTTTCTAACTCAAGTGAAGAAATCCCAGTCTTTTCCTGAGTAGACTCTTGTCTGGCTAATGTGCTCTGAGACACATTTTTTCTCTTTATGAATAGCCCTACTGAGGTATCAGTGCTATCCACAAGTGTCAAGATATTCACAGGAACAGGATCAAAGACTCCAAGGGAGGGTAATTTTAGAAGTCCAGAGGATTTGTTCATCAAAATCAGGTGCTGCAAATATCCTACCTTTAATTGATAGTGCAACTCATTCCTCAAACAGTCCTCTGATGTCTCTGTCCTTTTTCATATATATGGGGTAGTCCTCTAGGTCATGTCTAAGATGATGGACCCATGGAGAGTTAGCAATATTTCATCCAGAGGAAGAATAACAGGACAGTGACAGAAACTGAGCACAAGGCAGTGCTAGTAAAGGGAAACTACAAAGAGAGGCTTGAAAGAGGCTGGTGCTGTGTATGGAGAGACAGGGCCAAGGAAGGGATGGTTGATGGGATTTGATAATGAAGGGAAGTTGTTTGATCCCTTGTAGCTCCTGGGTCAGTAGCAGCTGCACCTGCAGCACCCACCAGCTCTGTGTGCRCTGGCCATGGGGCTGTGAACGTCTGCTGCTGTGTGAGTGCAGGCTGCCCTTCTGCACATTGCTGCGGGAGTCAAACATCTGCACTCCAGAGATACCTTATTAGGGCTGAGAAACCTTGCTTCGSTTATAGACAAGATGCATACAAGATGTTATCTTTTGTACAGCCCTGAACCATGAAGAGCTCAGGGGGCTGGGGAGAGSGGTGGAGAGCATGGGAACTCAGTTATTCTCTTGTTTCTAAAGTTGGTCCATGGTAGTGCATAAAAGCGGTGGAGATTGGAGAGCTTGAACAGCCTAATGCCAGGGATAATTTGACCAATTCTTTTTTTTTTTAAAGAATATGAGCCTCGTTTGCTCCACAAAGTGTACATTTACTTAGACAAAAGTAAATTACAGCACCATTTTCAGGCCTGAAGTCTGAAAGTCAATGCTACACGATCAGAGCTACACGGTTGTGAATATACAGGTTCTGCTGGTTTTAAAATCACTTTTCTTTCCTGAAGTTAGACGACAGAGCAGCAAAAATGCAACCAGGGATGCTTTTGCAATGCGCAGGGGCGCGAAGTGTGCTGCCTGGGCCAAATTCCACACCAGATAATCCCCTGGAGGCCATGGTTTCAATCGGATCCCGCTATCTGCACTTCGCCTCTCCAAGTTCAGCGCTGACCGGCCGCCGAGTTCCTCCTCCTGGGCCTGGCTGCACATCTCAGCGGGGCTGCGGGCTTGCCTCCCTTCTCATTGCTTTGCTTGTGAAAGTCCTATGGAAAGGAAGCAAAYGATGGAAACTTCTTGGGATTCCACTAGTGAAATTTGCCTCTTCCTGTGCGATTATTTTTTGCTATTAGGGAGGAAAGTCATATTTTCAAACTTTTTCTGTTGTTTCTGCAGATCTGCCATCCATTTCCATGGATACGTGAGTGGTAGTGAGGCAGCCAGGAGCTGTCAATTCCAGCCGCTTGCTGGCTGCCCAGTGAGCAGTGAAAAGCTGCTGAAGTCATTAGTATTTTACACTTAAAATAACACAATAGTTTGCACTTTTCTGTTCCTCTTTGACGGAGAATCCCCAGGKCTACTACATGAGTCACTCCTCTAAAACAGTTAATCAGGCCTCATACCAGCTTGGTGATGGGTCAGGATGGACATGGAGGCAGGGAGCGCTGCGGTGACTGGTTGGAGACCACCCTGTGAGCTGGTGAGTTGGGCAGGAGAGTGATCACTTCATGTGTCCTGGCTTCCCGTACTCGTCASTCAATGCATTAGATACAGATGGAGACTAGGCTGTGAAAATATACCCATCCCCATCTGCCGAATGCCAAAGCTTCTTCAGCTTTTAGTTTTTAAAGAAAATCCAACATATCTTTGATTTGGTGAATTCCCGCTGCAGCAAGTTTCATAAGATAGCAGAAGGGTTGTATTCCTGCAGGATATGGCATATGCTAGCTGTTCACTGAAGGGGTTTCCCTGTCCATCATCTTGAATTCTTCAGTCAAGTTGTCTCAAGTTCCCCTCCAAGGATAAGATTTCTGCCGCTCTGACAGGGAGATTATTCACAAGACATGCTTCATGTGTCATTATTATATCTGAACATCAAGTTATTTTTGTGGACACTTCCAACATAAAATATCTTCTAGTTATGGTTCAGGGAACAAAGCTAGAGAGAGGAAAAAAAAAAAAAGAGGAAGGATTTGTCAGATATAATGTCATTACAGCATGCTCTGGTTTTGCACATTATATTTTTTGGAAACACATCCTGTTTGCCATCTTTTAACTACTGCATTGTGAGGTGACATACGTAAGTGATAATTCCTTCTTTTTTTTTAATTCACTGAAATAAACAGACCTTTGCATGTTAAACAACTGTTCAAACTAATTAAGATAGGTGGAACTGGGCCCACCACAATTTACCTTCTGTGAATCCTCATTTTTATCTTCTTAAAAGACCCCTCAGGTAAAAGACTCTGAATCTATGGAAAGATTTAGAGAGTTTTTATAATATGCACTGCTCCAGTAACCCTTAACCTGGATGCTTTTCCATCACTCAAAGTCAATTCCTGCAAATTCTGGGCACATAACTAACTTTTGTATACAGCCTGCTGCATATAAACTCCATGGTTTTATTTTTGTGAGAAAAACTTACAGAGACAGACACACCAAAATAAAATGGTATCATCCATATATCCCCAGTCCTTCTACATTATTTCCTCTGAGTCATTCACATACATACTCAATAAAATTGGTCCCAACACAGACACCAGTTGTACCCTACCATTAACCTCTTTCCATTCTCAGAGGAAGCTCTTTATTATGACCCTTTATTTTCTGTCACTTAACCCATTTCTAATCTTTAACAAAGACTTCATCCCTAGCCCTATGATTATTTATTTCCCTTAATAGTCTTTTATGAGGGACCTTATCAACAGCATTTTAAAAATTCAAGTAAATGAATATCTTACAGGTCACCTTTATCTAATGGTTTATTAACTTTTTCCAAAAACAAAATGCTGTGCTTTTCAACATTATCTAATAGCATTGAGAATGCACACACACACAMAAAAATTCAGATACATTTTGACAGCTACTGTAGTAGCTTAGCATAGCTGCACTTGGATTAGCACTGTTATTCTGCCTATACTTAAGGACTCCATTTCCTGGCATCTCTCTCCTCAGGTCAACCGCTAGTTCAAGKTGGAAGTGATAAGTTTGCAGCATCTCAAGTGTGCTGGTGTTAGCTCTTGGGAAGTTGAGAGGAAGGAAATAGCAGTCCATAAAGTTTTGATCGCTTGGAAAAGAAGTGATGTTTGTTGAAAATATCAGCAAGGCCATCTGCAAAGACCTCAGGAGTGAGCAGAAGTAGTCATGCATTGGCTGCTTACTCACTTTAGCCATTAATTGACAGTATTTCCAATTGGAGATTGAGTAGAGGAGAGTAACATTCTCAAAGCTGTTATGAGGCTTTCTAACATCATCCATTTTTTAGTTAGTGGAGGGTTCTCTTTAAAGACTGATAGAACAGCATGATCCAGGATGGTGTGGCAGGGAAGGTTTTGGCAAAAATAGTGGCACTGAAGAAGTAAAATAAATGTGCCATGCTCTATTCCTCCCCCAATTTTAAAATATCAGCATTTTGCAAGCAATGGGCCATATGCTCCCAGGGCTTGCAAGCCAAAAAGTATAGCAACTTACTACAAAACCGCTCTCCAAATTCTACACAGAAGCCAAAACCTCCTACTTGGTATGCTGCCGTCATGCCAACTTGCAGAACAGAGATTGGGCCTGTGCAAGGAGATCTGTAAAAGAAGGGCAGATTAAGCACATGGGCTCATAAAGGSAGACGCAGGCCATGTCACACTGGCTGCAAGCAGGACACTGCTCCTGCGAGCCTCAGCTTGAGGAGAAAGCAGCATCCTTTGTCACTGGAAAGTGAGAGTGAGCATGTGTTCCCAGGCCAAGATGCACCTTTCCCACCTGGGCAAGGCAGGGAAGTCTCCTTGGGTTGCTCCTGGAGGTTTCCTCCATGAGATTCCAGATTTCCAACCCTCCAGGCCATGGCCCCTCAGCAAGGACACCGTAACAGCCTCCAAGTGCTGGTCRTGAGCCAATGCAAGAAGGAGTCTCTCCTCCAGGTTTTTCTGTGTGGCAGAGCAAGTCAAGACTCTRCCCAAGCAGGGTCAACTTGCTATCAGAAAGAATGCAGAATTTACTGTAATGAAACAAATAACTTTGGGATATGTAGGTGCAGGGAAATGCCAGCCACATCTGAAGTGCTTGTGAGACCYATTTGAGATTTCACGGGGCTGCCTCTTTCCAAGTTCCCTCACTCAGTGGTAGAAGGTGTTCCTCTATTTCCTGCGCTTCACTCTTTCTCCATCGCAGAGCATCCAGAGGGTACTTTACATTTCTCCAGGGTAATTCAGGGTATAATCCATGCCATCCCTTAGCCACTGGCTAGAGCAGAGCTCTCCCCTCCACTGGCTGGTACAGTGCACATTCTCTGGCACACGCCTAAAGCAATGCAGATGCTCAACCTTTCTGAACATTTTCAYGGGCTGAGTATGATTAAACAGGGGTAAATAATGTCTTTCTGAGGACCTGTGCTTACCACTACAGACAGGGTGAATCTAGGTGATAAAATCACAGGGTAGCATATACAGAGCATACACGCTACCTCTGCTAAGAGTGCTCCACTGGCTGCTCAGATGATTGGGCAGCGTATGGCCTCCAGACCAAACACTTGCTTGATTTTCATGCTTGCATTGCTGCTGGTTGGACCAGCTGCTGCTTCCCACTGCTGTCTCACACGGTCGTGGAGAGCCTAATGCCCRGGCACCGAGTGGCACACTTCCTGGGGGACCTGAAAGAATGCAAGAGGAAAGGGGTCACGAAAAATACGTTTTCCAGCCCCAAAGTGTGCCTGCCTAGCACCATTTGTAGAACCAAAGCACACCAGGCCAGCACTCAAATGAGAAGTTTTGGAGAGGTGACTTATGGCAGATGTGCCGGGGTGCAGTCACCGTTTCAGTAGGTGGCAGTTCCTACCTCTGGTACCATCCCTTTGAGGCCGGCAGAGGAATTCCCAAAGCCAGATACTGGGAGAAGTGGTAAATTCCATTTACTCATATAGGAGCTACATTTAGGTCTCTGCTGAGCAYTGTGTTGTATCCTGAACGTGTTGTTTTCAACAAAGCAGTCATTTCTCCCCTCAAGGGAGCAGTCAGTGCTGTGCTGCCCCGAGAGCACTGCAAAATGTCAGTTACTGTGATTTTTATGAGGTTAAGATATAATTATGCTCTTGTTATCAGATCTTAGAGTGAAAGACAAGAAGTGCTATTTTAAGCATGCAATTGCAGCAATAATAATAATAATTTTCTCCAGAATGTCTTTTTTTTTTTTTATGTTGGTGTGAAATGAACTTTTAAGAGCAATGAGAATACATATGGAATTTTCTCATCCAAAAATTTCTGTTAGTGTTTTTACTAAAAGAAGTAATCAAAAGTCTTGTGCAAGAGCATATGAATTTTTTTATTATTATTATTTTTTAATTGTGAAATGGCCATTATTATGTTGAATCTTAGCTATGAGTCAAGGCTGCTGTTTCCTATCCTGAAGTGAGGAATCTCTCTCAGGAARTCCTGTGTTGTGCTAGAGATCAGAGCAGGTGATAATGGTCTCATCTGGCTTTGAAATTTATGAGAAGGAGATAGGACATGTAATGGAGTCATTATTTTGTTTTAGTCCATTCCTCACATTGCAGTCCTTGGAGATATATAGGCCGTGTGGTGACCAGATGGAAGAAGCAGGGAGCGCAAAAGGATATTTTCCCCATTACTAATAAGAAAATCCTGAACTGAAGCAAAAATGCTGTGAAAATATGTAACTAATTCTATCCATATACATGTCTTTAGGAAAAAAAATAGATGTTATGAGAAGACAGGACCTAAATTGGGAGGAGATGGTATGGGAAAAGCGGGAGGGGCAGTTACAGTTTCTCTTAAGAATAAGAGAAAAAGTAATGTTGAATTATCTAAAGACCTGAATTGACTCTATTTGAGTTATAAGCATCAGCGTAGGACTCCAAATTCTCAGATGAAAATGGAAAAGCATTCAAAGAACATGAACTTTTAAACAAGATATCTTCCATGTGCTTCATTCAGATCTCTGTGACTCAAAAGTACAAGCATTTTCAGATCCAGATTTTTCAATTCTTTACCCAGATACTGTTTTGCTCTCTTAATTCCATTCACAAGTATCTCTTGGGCAGCTCTTGGCTTCTACTGATGTTGAAGCTGGGCAAAAGCAAATTYTTCCACCAAATTTTAAAATTCAAATCCACTTTCCCATGTGGCTGTGAGAGAGAATCGTATTTTAAGTCATTAGAAAACTGCATCTATTTCAGAAGAATATGCTTATTTCATTCTGTTCCTAAAATTAATTTTAAGATGTTCAAATAGTGGAAACTTTTCAAGCTAGTCTTTTTCTTTTTTTTTTTTTTTTTTTCTCAAGCTAGTCTTTTTTTTTTTCCTCAAGCTAAAGCATCTCTTTATCTTATGAGGAAACACTAAACATTCTTGATTTGCTTTGTATACCAAAATTGACACAGAAAGGAGATATAGTGAGTTTTTATAGAGATATTGAGGAGRTAAACTTCAAAGTGAACAAGAATTATTTGGGTTAAAGCACAACACTGTCATGAGATCAATTGAGTTGATCATTAATACATTCCGACTGGAGATTTAGAGAGGTTTCTATCCACCCAAGAAGCAGCGGCCTGGTGACGGGAATGGAGAAGTTAAACATTTGAGGCTGCAGTCGGGTGCGCTCATGAAAACAACTGTGTTACAGAACTGCGAGGGACAGAAGATGAGGCTTGTGATATGGATCAGTCAGTATCTGATGTTCAGGTGTCAGCAGCTGAGTTTGAAAAGAGACTTGGTTGTTTATTTGCACCATTGTTTCATTCTACTCATCACATGCTCCAGGACTTTTGTTTGCAATCTGCAGAGGTCAGTGAGGGTTATTTTTACTTTTCCTTTATGCGTTGCTAGACTTCTAGGTTGCTCTCTTTTTCACCTCTGAACCATGAAAGAGCAGACTGTAGGATGGGGGCCCAAACCTCTTAGGTGCTTCTCAACTATAAACTTGGGGCTAAACTGATTACCAGCTTGGGCAAGGAAGGAATTTCCCTGTAGATCAGGTAGTCAGGAGCTATTGCAGAGAACGGATGTTCTCATAAATCTTCATTTCTTAGGATTTGCAGAATATTTCACGTAACAATTCCCTTCTATTGCAGGGGCTTGGACTATTGGCAATGTATTGGATGATGCCATTCTGCTTCCTGGGGTTCATTAGGGTTGCAGCTGCCTTATGATGAGGTGTAAAGTTTGTAACAGGCTGCTAGGAAGCATTCTGGGGCAGGTGGTGTGTGAGGACATGCAGTGTAGGATGGCTGCACTCTAAGTATCTGTGAAAATCTGGAGTTGCTGACCCAGTTGACCTTTTCTGGCCCTATTTCCTGCATTTCTTTTTCTATTTTCTTACTTTTTTTTTTTTTTTTTTTTTTTTACACACACACACACAAAAGTGATTCCAAATGTCTATTTTAATTCAAGCTAGAAGTATCTTTTGTAATTATTTGTCAGGCTGACCAATGACTAAATCACTAAACAAGCAACTTGGCTGCCCTGAAGCCTCCTTTGCCTCCCAGGTACTTGCTGTTAGGTGTTAAAGTTAGGTGTAGGAGCCTGTTGGCAGCATGGATACAGCAGCTCTGCCCAGACCCAGACGCCAGCTGAGGAAACAGGTTGGAAAACAGGCTGGAGTCCCCTGCCTTGCATTAGGCTTGGCAGCCCAGCAGAGAGGGTAGGTGGGCTGTCCAGAATGCTACAGATTTGAAATGAACTGTCCCAAATCAGTTCAGAGAGAAAGGGAAGTAGCTGTATTTCAGACCTGTGTCTTCAAGGTTGATGTAGACCATGCTTTGCTGCTGGCTTGGGCTGTGATGGAAATCACCATCCACCTTAAAGCAAAGCTCGAGGGAGGACTTGAGGCTCATGTCCACCTAAGGAAACTGCATCAGTGTTTCAGTAAAGAGACAATACAAGGACTTGAGAAATGGCCGGATGAGTCCCAGATCTCATTCTCTTATGACTCTCAGTCATGGAGCTGCTGTCTGTCCCAGGTGACTGATACCTGAAGAGCATCAAAGTGTCGCTGGAGAAGTCTTGCTGATGAATTCATTTTGAAGCTACCATTGGGCAGCAGCTTAGTGATTAATCAAGGAGAAAGATGAATCAAAAGTAGAGTGGTCTGTAAGATCCCAACACTCTGCTTTGTAACTTGCACATGCTAAAGATATAAAATGATTACGATAGCTTCTTCCTTCCTTCCTTCCTTTCTAGCCTAAAGACAGTAAAAATTTCCCCCCTTGAATGAAGCAGACAAGTTAGCTGCAATGATTCCTGTGGTGCACTGTTTTAATACGTGCTGTTTAATTACACTTTTATGATTGGGAACAGGTAACAGTCTTCATGCTAAAAATATTTAGACATATGGATTCCCCTTGTATTCAGAGCTGTTTTCATCTACCAGACTCATAAAGTAGTGAAGCTACATGATAATGCCATATGTATAATAAAAGCACATTTTTAGAAGACTACATAAATGCATACTATTAAAATACACATATTTTGCTAAGGAAATTAAAAACGAAAGATAGGTTTAAAACATTGTTAAAGACTATAATGGGAATGGCAAGTGGCATAATGGGAATAATGCCATGGGATTATCCTTGGGCAATAGGGAATAACCAGAATGAGATAGTATTAAGGACAATAAGTCCAATCCTGCAGAGCGCTAGCAATCCTGAGAAGCGCTGAGCCTGCTCGGCTCTCCATAAAGGCAGTGGGAGCTGAGGCCATTGAACACCTTTGCAGGATAAGGCCCAAGTCAGAGTTCCAACCTAAGGCTGTCATTTGTAGCCTGGATTTTTATGAAATGCCGATTTGATTTTTATGAGATGCCAATTTGAATGTCTTAGTGGGACCCTGGCACACTGAGAACCACTCAGGACCACTGCCAAATTTTTCAGACTGGGCCTGATCCTGCTGACACTGAAATGGAAGGGCAGATTCCCACTGCCTCCACCGGGGCTGGTGCTGGCCTTGTTGTCAGGAAGCACCCRAAGTATGCTGAAAATTGGCTCCAGGAGGTGTGGAAGCTGCACATCTGAAAAATCCTGTGCTGCTGGCGCTCTAGTTAGGGGGAGCCAGCTTAACTCCGCTTTCAATTGTGTGATGGCCAAGTTGCAAGTGCTTCTGCCCATTCTGCTCCTCAGCACAATAAGCCCCTATCTTACACGCCTCAGATAGCCAAGGTTGCGGAGCTACGGGGACCCTGAGAATCGCATATCTTGATGTTAAGCAAACATTTTCCTTGAATGGAAAAATAGAATTTTTGATTCCTTTGGGGGAAAAATGGCAAAASCCGACTCTGCCATTCCCAGTGTTGAAGCAGGGTATTCAATAGCCTTATTAACAAAAGCAGTGTAGAAACTGGTGTCTGTGGCCTCGATCCTGCAAAGCCCGTGGTGACAGAGTGAAGCTGTGGCTGAAGCACTAGCAGAGCTGTGGTCCTGGCCTCACTGAGATCTGCATGTTGGAGGGTGCAGGCTTGCAGAATAAGACCCATTGCTGCCCCAGGGCACTTCCACGGAGCAGGCCAAAAGAAGATGACAAGTCTTGACAGATGGGAAAGAAATCTTACTGTGTTCACCTGTGTTCCACCTCTGGTCACAGTGACAAGAGATGGCCATGATCAGCTGATTTCCATCCAGCCCTTTCCAGGGTGGCTGAGATCAGACCCATGAGTGCTCTGTTGAGCTAGGGCAGCATCAGTGAGAGACCGTCATGTGCTTCCCCTTAGATGGAGCCCACCCCATGGCATGGCATGGTACGGTYCCACCAGGTTGCATCTCTGTCCCAAATTAACTGGCACCTACCCTGAGGGTCACCCAAGAGTTCAGGAATCCTAGGATGGGGCCATGTCCACATAGTTTTCCAGAGTTCAGATGTGACCAGCACAAACATCTTCTATCACCATTCCCATGCAGCTGCCTCATCCCAAGGTGGACCTGAAGGCATCTCCTTCAAGTCCCTTTCCATTCTCCAGCCCACCTTCAGCATGCTGGAGCCACTCATAAATATCCTTGTTAAAATATGCGCTCCAGCATTATCGTGATGAGCCTAACTGCTAAGTCTATCCTTACAGGGAGGATGGCACTTACTTTCTTAGATGTATAATATAGAACATCCACATTCATATTTTTAGTAGCATATAGCAGTGRTCCAGCCTTTAGTGTACTGTATGTACTTTTAATAATCTCCATAAAAGCCTGATTTTCAATCCCTAGGCTCAAGCTGACAGTGTAAATAAAATCACCCAAATCCACAGGGTAAGAGAAATGAAAATGACAAGGATTAAAATTTTGTCAAACCTCTTTCTTTTTAAAATTCTGCTTCCCTTCCAATTGGATCACGACCCTCTGTGTGCACAGCTTAAGACCAGACGGTATGCTTTCACTTTTATTCCGCTCTGCAGCAGGCTTACAGTATTTAGTGAAAGTCTGTAAAGAATGTGTGCTGTGTAGAGAGTTAATACCATAATCCCCTATCGTTAGGGTCAAATGCTGAATAGAGCAGAAGAATTAGAAAATATGTTACATACAATGGCAGAAAAAATGCATCAGCATGCTGTTCTGTTAACACACGCATTCATTACCAACAAGTAAATGACAATGAGGTAATAGAGTATATTAAGAGATGTGTACTTCAAGTCTAGTGTGCATGTTATTATGAGACCCAAAGACTTTGAGTGAGAATCTAAATACTACATATAAATACACATTGAAGGACTGTTCATTGCATATAATTACATCTTTCTAGGAAGCACTCTGATTTAGCTTCAGACTAGCAAAAATCAGCTTTTTAAATTATTTGATGGAGATGAACTTTGGACACTTTTTTTTTTTTTTTTGATTTTCAGCCAAGTGTGATAGCTATATTTTGCAATCGAAGCATGACAATACGTTTGTCYTTAGAGAATTCCCAGGCATGAATTGCAATGACTGTAGCTAAAAGTAGTATTTCAGAGAATTGTCTTAGTGCTTATCTTTTCACAAGATCCTTAGGGTGCTAGCAACTTAAAATCATATAGTGTTGGCATGAGTACTTAATTCCCCCAGGTTTTCAGGAAAAAAATATGAGCCAGTATGTGCTGGAGGGATGACAATTTACTAGAAAGAGGAGAGAGTCAGTACATTCTGTATATAGCAGCAGCTTGTATGCAGTGTTGCCTGATACCAGTTACACAATATAAGTATCACACGATCCAAAAAAAACAACAAAAAAGATAGTATTTGAATCAGCATATTGTGCCTTTCTGTAAGTAAGAGGCAGAGCTTCAGAAGAAGACCCTATGAACAGGAAGAGATATGAAAGTTACTGGGCTGTCTTTGCTGACACTAACTAGTGTCTGAATCCCTAATTATTCCTGTGGATTCGGGCTGGTTATTAAGGCAGAGAGACACTGGTGAGCTGGAGACAGGATGAAGGTACTTTAAAAAATCTTACAATAGCTGTTTAATGACAAACTGTGAAACACACTACAAGAACATGTAATCTAAAGACTTTGTCTAGTGCAAGCATGTTGTCTTATGTCGTGACTGATCGTTTGTAGGTAGTACCAGAAGGCACTTTACCATGCTGCCCATGTATGGTGTCATGTAGATACGTGAGCTGGCTGTTGTGCGCTGTCACCTGCATAGCATTTAGTTATCTATATATTCCTAATGTAAGTGTTGGAAGTGATCACAAAAGCATTTTCATCTGAGGAAAAGAAAAAAAAAAAAAAGTGAAATTGCGTTCCTTAAAACATCTATTGGTTAAAAGTCAATGTTACCTAAAAAAAAGCTTTTTTTTTTTCTCCCAAAAATTTCTTCCTCAATATCACTTGACTGGTCTTTTGGCCTGCTCTAGCTCAGATTGAAGAGATTTGGGGTGTTGGGGGGAGAAAAATTGATTTATGTAGCTATCATTTGTGTACCRGAATGAATGTCTTTTACCTGTAGAAGTGTGCTAAAACCTTTGGATTGTTTCTGAGTTTTGTAACTTGGGCTTTAAGCAATTATCAAGCACCTCTGACAGGCAGCAAGTGGTGAGCTGGCAAAGTAAGCAGCTTCAGGACAGAGGTGTTAGTGTCCTGTGACTGGGTTGTGTGTGTCCTGGGTTGGTCTCATCATTAAAATGGAATTCGCTTAAGACTTCTTTTCATTTTAATCCTCATTGCAGATCATTTAACCTACTTCACAAAATTTTGGCAGTTCTTCCTTCAAACTAGGTTGMACCAATCTGGAAACAAATTTAGAAAAATGACCAAAAGGGGGTCTCACATCTGAAACACAAAAATATTCCTCATCTAGATATGATTTTTTAAGCACATAGTAGTGTCAAAGACATCTTTCAACTATTGTTTAGTCTCTGTAATGCCTGGAATGTCTTTCTTCTTGACCTTCTGTGGTTAATGTAGGTAATTTTGGGGTATTCAGTTTATTTAATCATGCTTACTATAAATATGGTGGACAGTCAAAGCCAGACAGGGCTAGCCAGACTCTGCTATGCTATGGCCAAATTAAATCCTAGTGAGCACATTCACCAACTGATCTACTTATACCTAGCTGCAACTCAGTGGAGTAGGAGCAAAGTATATTTTTCTAAGGAAAGAAAGAGTACTCTGGAAGCTGCAGACTTGCCACATTCGTGAGTGGAGAGTATTCARCACAATAAAGTACAGAAAGAATGCTTGGCATATTTAATATCTATGCAAGTCAGATGGCAGAAAGAAATGGTGACTAGAAAGGTAAATGGAGGGCAATGGATCAAATCAAAGAAACAAGACTGTTGAGGGGACAGGAAAATGCATGGCAGTAGAAATGAAAGTATAATCCCGAAAGACTTCCCTTRATGTGGAGCACATTTTCAAAGAAAAAAAAAGCAGAAGTAAAAGTAGGCAAAATAATCCAGGTAAAGTAAGTGAGTAGTTAGTGACTAAGCAGCGAGCAGGGAGCTGCAGCCCTGCAACCACGTGGTGAGGACAGCCCCTACCTTGTGGTCAGGTCCCAGGAGAGCCACATACTCCCTGCAGCATTCCCATCCCAGGGCTCTCCAGGCTGCTCTCTGCGGTTGGCTTAGGCAATTAGGCATCGTCCTGCTGCCTCTTTGTGCGAGGACAACTAATGCCCACTCACCAGGACCGCCTGGATTAAGGTTGATTGTCTTGGAGACTGTTGCTCTCCAAGATCTCATTTAGAGTGCAGCAAGTGGGTCTGCATGTCGACCGCTCAAGTCTAAGCGCAGCAGATGCAGAGATTTTTCAAGCAAATTAGAGAAGAGACCTCTGCGACGCACATAAACTGCTCTGTAATGATTATGGATATTGTTTGGATGTTTCAGTCYTCATGATACGACTGTACAGGGTTAAGTCAACAGTACTGTTGGGAAAACAAGCAGAAGAGGAAAAAAAGAATGGTATCATTTGCTTAAATGAGCAAGTTGTGTGCACTCGGCTCACCATCAAATTGAGTCTCCTCGTAGAGCTCTGCACAACTTCTTCCTGTGGCTCAGAAGGGGATTGACTCAAGTGAGTCATCCAGGAAATATTCGGCTCTTGAAAATGCCTTCAGTTCCCTTTGCAGMCGGTGACACATGAGTGTCTATGAGCAATTTTTTTCCCCACAGCTTCCTCACATAACCCACACATGCCCTGCATCCCTGTTTAGGATGAAAAGCATTTGAGAAGGCTGGAAATCACAATGCTACTTGCCAATATCTCATCCCTATCCAAGTCAATGGCTGCTGTGTGTCTTCAGGTTCTTTTGAAAAGAGAACTGTCTAGTAGGGTTTGAAAGAAGTGGGATCTACTTTATTTGGAAACATTACTCTCTAACAATAAAGAGATAAAAGTGAATGTTTTAGGTTAAACCTGATGGCATTTATTCTTTTGAAAAATTTAGGTCACAGTATATTTTCTGGAAATTTTTGTGCAGTTTTACAGCCATATTTAATTTATATTTGCTTCTCAAAGTATTTACCTAGCCTCTATCACAACATCTGACTATCCTCCAGATACCTAAACATACCAGTGCCTTTTCCTTTTCTTCTTTTTTTTTTTTTTTTTCAGCTCGTAGGCAGGTAGCTTCATGAGCATGTTTTTGTTTGCTTCTGTTTGTACCTGGTTGTACCTGGCAAATATGTGTGAAGAAACTAATGATGCAAAGTTAAGTCAGAGAGATGAGTTTTGCAATTAACACTGAAAGTGGTGAGATCTATAGTTACTCTTATCTCTTGCAAAAATGAATTTATCTGCTGTAGGAGAGTTTTGTCTCCTGTCTTCATTGGTTTCAGCCTACAGGTTGGCATTTCTGATTTCTGATAGAACATATCAGCCACAGGATGTAACAAGATGCAAAATCCATCCCCAAAATGTGAGTCAGGAGAATAGAATGAGCAACTACTCATTACACTGTTCCTTTTCCACAAAAATTGCTGCAGATGCACCACTAGCAGAGAGAAAAAGCTTCATTTATTTGAACATAAGGATTGTGATTGATTTAGAAAATGTGCAGCAAAAGGTCATGTTGCTCATTTGCGAATAGTGACTCCACACAAATGGAACCATAAAATTATTTTTGGTAAAATTATTTTGGTAAAAGCTTATGCCTCCCTTTAAAAAGTACAGTAAAACTCGGTTTTGCCACGTGTTCATTCACAGACAAAACTTGACACTGTCACCAAAGAGCTRTTACAAAAGTGGTACACAAATTAGGTTTTCATTGTGCCACTCATGTTGACTGTCAGCTGGACTCTGTCCATATCTGCATCTACATCTTTTTCACCATTGGGACTGACTTGGAATCTACAGAGTGCTTTGTTAATACTGACCTCCTAGAAGTTTCGTTTCTATCTTTTTTTTTTTTTTTTAAATTTGTGTTTTAAAATGCCATGTTAAGCCATCCTTCAGGTTCAAAGGTAACTACAGTACTGCTGGAAAAAAATTTTGTAACAAGTACTAAATTCACCAAAAAAGCTGTTCCAAGGAACACAGATTATTCACAGCTATTGATTATATCCAGTAAATAGTTATTTAAAACATTTATTTATTGGAATTCAGAAAAAGTCTAATACAGTTTCAACCTTTCAATACATTTCTGGCCTCTCTTTTCAAACATAAGTGTTATCAGAGAATATAAAATAGTACAGACGCATTAGGGAGCACACACCTGATGTAGAGAAACACTGCATGACGAAATATTTTGAAATACTTCTTTTTTCTTGATAGTTAGTGCATCAAACCAAAGAAATGCCCCCCAAAATAGCATTGTGCTCACAATGTTGCAGAATTCCCACAGTTTTGGGACTGAAGAATCTCCAAGTTCTCAGTGATGGAGCTGGTGCTGATCTCAAAGCAAGTTTGTAATTTAAGACTTCTTCARTAGTTTGGGCTCATTCAAGTTCCTTTGCAGTTGCCTCAGAATCATATAACTTAACTAATTATTTTCTCTGGAAGTGGAAGACAGGTCACAGAGAGTCACAGGGAATAAAGAAGGAGAGAAAATAAATAACCGGGGCCTTGATCCTGCAAAGCACTTTACTATCTTCTTTGTGCTCTAAGTACTTCTATCACAGTAAAGTTAATGGGGCATAAATGCAATTTAAAAATATAATCCATCTGTAACCTGCATCTGTATGAAGCTGAATTCTGACCCTATATTTAGGGGCAGAAATCATGCTGGGGTACACCTGAGGGCAAGGTTTGCTGCAAAGATATTTGCGTATTTTGTCAACAAATCTGAAGTTTTGCTTCCTGTGTTAGATTCAGCACAGGCCAAAGCTGCTTTACATCACCTTGACTGGTTGCAGAGGAAACCTTCAAATAAATCTGGATAGTTGCAACACCGTTTGCTGACATGCAAGGAGGTAAATCAGCGTAGCTTAACTCTGGTAAACAAAATCAAMGCAAACTCATACCCATCTTGCACAATTCAGAGCCGGCTAGCTTCTTACTAGCTACGCAGGATGCTTACAAAACACCAGGGTATCCTTCAGGTAACACACAYAGCACAGATAGGAGCTGTCATTATATCTTAACCATTTAGGAGATGTTAATGCTTTGCATTTATTTACTTTTACAGCATGCCATAAAGATTAAAAATACATTGTACACAAGTGCARTATTTAATGTAGCACTTTAATTACATTCAAGTGTGGTACTAAATAGTCTTGAGAAAACCTTAATGACCAGCTGTTCTACCCTCTTCCCATATGTCAGAAACGGTTTCAGAAATCGCATTCTGGGACAGTAAGGTTGTATAATTAGACAGTGTATAGTTAACACTTCTAGATTTTCCTCTTAAACYGCGGGCCCTTTTCACTAACATATTGTGGTTTGGTGCCAGTTTGGCACAACACAATTATGYGATGTGCCAAACTGCAACTGAGATGTACAAACTCTCTGAGACATGTTATGATTGCACCATTATCTTTTTATATCTTTTTCATCATTAGGACTGGATGTTTTTTATGTTATGTAAGATTCAGCTTTTTACGGCCAACAAATAAACTTAGCAAATAGGACTATAAATTTTTAATACTTCTTCCATAATGCAGTTTGTCTAATCAGAATTAGATGGTTACTGTAACCCCACATCAGTTTTCACCAAAAAAGGCATCATTCCAAGAACAGCAGCCATGGACAAAAATGTCAAAGGAGGTACCTTTTGGCCCAGTTCAGGAATGCACTTAAGCACATGCTTAGCGTTAAGCACATGAGCGCTCAATGAGACTGCTTGTATAGAGGCATGTGCTGAATCTGGATCAGAAAATGGTTTATGCCAAACAAATAACACAAACCCTTTCTGGGAGCAAGCAAGAATAAGGGCAGCTCCGTCTTCCAGACCATTATCATCCCTTTTTCTGCTCATATCTAGAAATGGCACTATTTTTTTCTGGGATGTCTGTAATTTTGCAAGACAAAACGCATCCACAGTTTGGAGGGTGGGAGGGAGAGGGGGACTGGGCAGCAAATGCATTAAGAGTAAGAGACCAGCGGAGCCGTCAGTGCAGAGCACAGACACTATCCATCCCGGAGCGGCACAGGGGGGCCGCGGAGGCAACAGCTTCAGCGCTCTGATGAGAGAGGTTTACGGCAATTTTATGCTGCAGCCTGAATTCCCAACGACTTATTTAGATGTAAGCAATGACAGCTGTAATCATGTTTTAAATCTTGCTTTGTATCCTTAGTTATAATGTTGTTCAATTAATATACGGAATAATGGAAGTGATGTGCCCCTTTGAAAAAGACTTGAATACAGGCCAAAGCTTTGGGAAACTGATTCTCAAGAGGATTAATCAGCATTTAAAACTTGCATTAATAAAAATCTGATCTTCTACTGTGTGGCATGCATAATACTTTTCATTTTTAAGCATTTTATTTTAATAGTGTGGTATACTTTGTCCTGATTTTTAAAGGGATTTTAAAATCTAACTCCTTCAAATCAATCCTGCTTTGACCCCTGTACATTCTTTTAATGAAAATAAATGCACCAAGGAAAAACCTTAGTTCTGCACAAAATACCTCCGTTACTAAGGCAGAAGAAAGGCACACTTGTTATAGAGATGCTACAAAGCTTCCACAAGAATTTATATTAAGTAAAGGCTCACCTTTTCATTTAAATTATTATTGTAATAAAAGCACAAAACCACACACAATCATTTAAAAATCTGAAGCTAAATCATACCATGAGCACATGAAGAGTCACAGGAGGCTCCATAACAAGTACTTTCCATTTTTTTCACAAGACTTTTCTCCATTATAAGGAATACAGTTGTATTCTATGCTACAAGATTGAGTCTCTATCTGAAAGACAGACTTAATCTATGTTTTGCATTGTTCTCCTGATCTTATTAGTGGGTTAGAGAAACAAGAGGATTTTGTATAAAGGTTCGCATATAAATTCAATTCTATCAAACCAGCTAATTTACATGCTAAACAGTCAGCAGTTCATAAGGTAGTTTTGTTTTGTATCAGCTAAAGAAGGTAAATGTATTTTACAAATGATAGAAAACATTATTTCTTGTGAAGAGGTATTTTAATAGCAAATAGTTCACTTAGATTTTCTACAAAGAGGAAAAATTTAGCTGAAAAATTCTTGCATTCTTACTCATGCTATTGAAAGGCAACAGTTTGTGCTCTGAGTATGGACCATCTGCTTTTACTTTGTTTCATATCTAATGTGATGCTTCAGTTCATCATAAATGCAATCAGTTTTCTATATGGTGCCAAAGGTTCTTAAAAGATATTTTTAAAATCTTGATGCCTTCTAGATATAGAAGGCAAGTGTGTTTTGTTTAAAAACAGTAACTACAGAATGCATGGCATCCAATGGAACATCAAAAATTATAGCCTCTTAAGATTTAAGCAGTATGACTGAAAAGAGAAACGAATCACAAAAATGCCCATTCTTCACCCTGACTAAACAGTAGAGCCAAAACTAGATGTGCAGCATGAGAGTGAAGAGCTTTATAAAGCTGTGCATGTGTTTGTTGAGATGCTCATCTTAGTTTTTCTGGAGTATAAAGAGGAAGATTATAATTCGAGATACTCTTTATCAGCATTGCCAAGATTTCAATCTTTTCCAGTGAAATACAAGTGATCCTACTCACTAGCATAGAGACAGTGAGATCAAATCCCAGCTCTTCATGCACACTAAGAGAGGGAGAAGCAGGAGTTATTCTGATATCACCATGTTATCCCATCAAGCATAACCTTCCTCTTTCTGGTTGCAGAAGAAATCGCTGAGACAGCTGCTCAGGGACCAAAGAGTTTTTCCATGAGTAAATTCCTGACTATAAGAAGTCAGTGTTAAAATATCATTAAATAGGCTATGGTAAGGACTTCCTACAGGTCTAGGACATTCTTTACAGTAGACAGACACCTAGATTCAAATCCAGAAGGGTGGATAAAATGTAAGTGGCCCTTAAAGGAACACAAAAGTCTCTTTGAAATTCAGTTTGCAGCATCCAGACTCAAAAATGTAAATCCATAGCACATAAGGCTGTGTCCATATAGCAAAAATATATGGACACCATGTCAGCAGTTACCCAGCATGGGATTTCATTGTAAAAGCTACTGCATGCACTAAATTCTCCAAATCTCCCACTGCCAGTTAGCATAGTTGCAGGCAAGTGAGATCCAGTAGGTCTGACATACAGCTGCAGGGAGCTCGGGCCCTGTTGCTCTGTGGTGTTGCGCCACAGTCATGTTTTTGCTGTCTTCTCCTCCACTCCTCTGCTCTCCTCGTTCACTCTTCTCAGGCTCCTAATTGCCAAGAGAAGCCAATTCCTTTCACCCAGTCAAGGCTGTGATTGCACCTGCCAAGGCTCCAGACCTCATTTCTTTTTTTCTCATGCTTTTAGGTGATCCTTCTCCCTGCTCTCTTTGCAGTTTTCAGGCTACATTGCTCTGGGCTGTGACAGCACTGCATTAGACTGAGGACAAGTTCTCATTCTTTATTACAGAGTCAGCATTTCCTCCCCACTCCTTGCCTGGCTGTTTCCCAGGCGGGTTATTTTTGGGAGCTACTCTAGCTGGCCCAGAGCACAGCCATGCTAGGGAGGGCACAAACAGTTAAACGTTCGAGAGGATGGCTTGGCAGTGCCCAAGTCTGAAATGAGGCTCTGGAAAACAGTCTTCTGAAAACATCTTGAGCGGGGAAAATTTCAAAATAGGCACTAAATTCCAAGAATTGAATGGTCATGTCATCAAGCCTGCCTAAGTTTGTATTGGCTATGCTTATCCCATAGCATCAGAAAAAAAAGGAAAAAAATAAAACCTAAAATATTTGTTGTAGAGTAATGCAAAATACCAAAGCATATATTATACAGCCGGGAAAAGCCACAGACAGTGGTACATATTTCTAATGGTGTTAGGATGTTAGAGGCACATTTTTCAAATAATGGAGGCAGATGGAATAGGTTGCCTCTACATTTAGAGAGCGTAAAGATTCTATAACTCTTTCTCTCCATCTATAGATTCTGCTCTTCCCTTTACTGAACTTTGCAAGGTTCCTCCATGTCTCCAGGCTATCAAGGTCCATCTTAACAACAGCACAGCCCTTTGTTGCATTGGTTAGTCATCTCAGTTTTGTGTCATCTGTAGGCTTGCTGAAAGTGCACTCTTCATCATTTAGGTCATTAATGAAGAAGCTGAATAGGACTGGACCCCATATTGAGCCTAGCGGGGCACTGCTAGTTCCTGCCTCCAGCTAGATTTTATGCCACTGATCACAATCCTCTGAGTTTGGCCTTTTTTGTTTTGCTTTGCTTTGTTTCGCTTTGTTTTGTTTCTATCCATCTCACTGTCTGTTCATCTAGCCTATACTTCCTGAACTTGCCTAGGAGGATGCTGTGGGAGATAGTACCAAAAACTTTTCTGAGGTCAAGGTAGACAACATACACTGCTCTCCCTGTATCTATTGAGGCAGTCTTTTCATGGTAGAATGTCTCAGATTGGTTAAGCATGATTTCTGCTTTGGGAATCTATGCCATGCTGCAGCTGAGCAGACCTTGAATGAACCTGGAGCGGGTAGTCTGACCATTTACTTGGCCAGTGAGCAAATGCTGTGGGGTTATTGTTGGGGCTGAGCTATCTCATTTGAAGTTGTGTATCCACCTTATCACTCGTAGTTGTATATGATCCGAGAACATCGAAACAGCCAAAGGGCCTCCCACATCTGGCATGCTGCTACCGCTGATGCCTGAGGAATAGTGTTAAATCCTGTTGCAAAGTCACAACATGTTACCAGCTTATTTTTGACCTTTTACTTTCTAACCTTTTCCTCTATCTTTAGCCTCTTATTTTTTAACCTTTTACCTTCTATTCCAATATTTTTATGAAAATAGCTTATTATCATGTTTAACTTTAGTGTGCTGTTGTAGAGTATGGGCATGAGTCAGCCTTGAGGCAGGAAGATGGACAAGATGAGCTCTTGAAGTACCTTTCCAGCCCTAATTCTACAAGTTACGAACAGAACAAAATGAACTCAAGATGTTTTCTCAGAAGAGAGAAAATAAAGGAATCTTTTTTTTTTTTGAATTGTGCACAGATTGAATATGATAAAATGAATCCCACATCTGGTCCATTCTTTTTCATTTCTCCAAAGAACAAATACAACAACACCATATACATACACACACACACAAAAAGCAAGCAGGGAAGATCAACTAAATGTGTATTAAGTTTTACTTTGTGTCTTTTCCTGAAATAGCGAAAGATTGAAAACAAAATGTCTGCATGCCCCATACAGGCTTTGAGGGCTTAAATAAAATGGCAGCTATAGATAAACCACTGCTGTTCGTCAGAGTAGTCATCAAAATCAGAGGGAAGTAGAGTTTGCAGTGCCACAAACTCCCAATTGCCAGCCTTGTTGCTAGGCCCCGATTTTCCTTCCTAGGTCTAGTTTCCAAACTAGGGCCGCCTAGTTTGCTAGCCCTCATTTCCTGTAATAAAGGCTGCCCTGGTGGGGAGAAGAACCCAAATGCACTTAGTGTGGAGGGAGTTCATGGTGGGAAGTTAGGTGCCCGGCCTGACACAATCCGTGAGGAAAGCTTGGCCTCTAATGAGGAAGACTCAGCAAAGCCACCCTGCTGAGCAGGTTCCTGCTGGTCCTGGCCAGTGGAAACCCTCGGAGGGACAGATATGCCTTCAAGGCAGCGTGGACAGACGTTTTGTCCCATCTCTGAAAGGAGCTCAGATGCTCAGCTCAGGCCAGACAGCAGGCAGCGTACAGCAACTCCTCAAAGTCACAAATAATGAATATCTTGGATGTGCCACTTAATTATGATGAGCCCAATATCACAGTTTGCTTGTTCCGCTGAATTGTTCACCTTCTCTGAAATCTTGTGAGGTTCCAAATAAATGCTATACATCGGTCTTATAAATATGTGTTCATTTTGCCTTTGTTAGCTAATTGTTTTGGAACACAAACAACTTTCTTCATTAAACAGATTGCTAAAATGCTACTCCACAATACATTTATTGTTAATTCTCTAATTAGTAGGGAATGTATGTTTTGGGGCTAGTGAGGCTAGTTAGGTTTTTTTTTTTTTTTTTTTTTTTTTTTTTTTTTGGTAATAAGAATGTTGTGCTTGATGGTCAGCAGCAGCAAAGATACACTTTAAATAGATTAAACAAATCAATTAATAAGTAAAAACCAAAATACATGTAGAGTCAGAATTATGCAATTTCCTTCCACATGCTCTTCTGTCTACTGTATCTTCTAATAGCATCTTTCTAAATCAGATTTGTTGTACTAAGTTTATCTCTCCCCAGAGAGCAGATTTTTTTTTATGCTATGACTATCTCTTATCCCATTTTGACATAAACTGGGTAAAAATCATGTCTTTTATTTTGGTCATGAATTATATATATTTTTTTAATTATTCCTTTTGGCAATCTCTTTTTGCCCTTTTCAGTACTTGCTATGTACGTGCTTTAGAAAGAACACATGCACATTTTAGTGGTTAATCAAAGGGAACTAACCAAAATAAACACTTTCCAGTACTTCAAAATATTTTAATTTTTTAATGGAGAATATGCATTCTTAAATTAAATATGCATAATAAGCAATAAGTAATAATAAGAATAAAGTGGGCTTTGTAAGAATGAATGTTATGTTTTGAGTAAAATGCATTTGATTTGCTGGATTTAAAACTACTTTGAATCAGTAAGAATCAGTACAAAAAAACAGGGTGAGGAGGATAGAGAGCCTCATAATGCTTATAAATTGTCCATAATTGTATGGGTTTTAAATATAAAAGTTGGCAGTGGCAAAAGCTAAAAGCCATTAGGAGAGATCCTATTGTACAACGCATCAGTAATCGTAACTCATAATCTTAGGGGAAAAAAATCTAACTAGAGTTTTCTAAAATTTTGATAACTATACTTGAGTCTTTTCTTGATGTTTACTACAATGATGGCATTGTTCAAAATGACATAGCCTAATGCATATATGAATCCTGCTTGAAAAGAGCTACTAATTAACATGAATAGTCTTCTTCTCTGAAGGTCATTTATTGCAAAGTTCATTTTTCAGCCGAGCACTGCTAAAGTAGTCACCCCCGCTAACAGCCATTAGATTAAGAGACTTAGGTCTGTTCTCTTCCTGACACTGGGTCAGGATTTTAAAAGAACGAGGCTCTTCGATGCCAAGAAGCCCTTAAAAATAATATTTGACCAGAAAAAGAATGGAGGTAATTACACTGTAAATATTTCTGTAGTTATTGAATTAATGAAGATAATTCTATTCATTTTATTTAAAAAAAAAAAAAAGTTTTCCTTGTGTAATGCTACAATGCAGCTATTCCCCATGGGATCTTTGATTTCTTCACTCATAATGATTAATTAATACTGAGAGATACTGAATATTTAGCATTTGACACATGAGTGTGTTCACCTATTACCAGCTATCAGACATGTGACGCCCCAGGAAGGTTACATCCCCTGCTAGCTGCCCAGGAAGGCTCTTGCTGTTCATGTACACTCCAGCTGCCTGTTGATCCCCAGTGAGAAGAAGAAACCTCCTGAATGGTGATGCTGGATTGGTGCTGAGCATGCCCCACACCCCATGCAGCTAGCCCTCTCCCAGCATCAGTGACTAGGGTGATTAAGTCAGGTGTACATGTAAATGCTCACCTCATTTGGGCTCACGGTCCTCGGCACCCCAAGGGACCAAGTAGGTGATTTTCATCTTTTCTGTCTCTCTCTAGGCACCAAAGTCAGTACCTACCTCATCATTAAAGGCTCATGCAAGAATCTAGGCATCCATAGCAAGGCTGAAAACAAGTTAATTCTATTTCTTGTCTGCTTTCTGCTAGTTGCATTTCAGGTTTTTCTGGAAGTGCTGGTATCTGGCTGCAAAGCCAGTGGGACAGAGGCCGTGCCTTCCTGCCTGATCTCAAGACAGTGGAGCTGCAGTCCTGATTGGGAGCACTACCCCACAGGCACAGCAATGCACAATAGCTTTATTGTAATTGTATCACAATGTGGAAAAGGAGACATCTATTAATTTCCTGAAATAGTGAACATTTGGAACAGATAATTCTGAACTGAGATTTGTCTGGCCTCTCTGCTGAGAAAAATCTTTGACTTTTCATCTTTAACAAACTGTTACTTCATAGGTGCTTTAGTGCTGCCATATGATTCACTTATACCTAAAGGTGAAACAGTGTATGACCAACACTCTTATCAATACTGCAACTGCAACATTTGCTTGGATATAGATGTAGAAACTGCAGTGACCAAAAAAAAAAAAAAAAATCTGTTATGGCTAAGGGACATCCCACAGAGTGATTTCCCTTGTCCCATCTGCGACCATATGGTGGTAAAGGAGTTAATGGTCATTGCTGCAGTCGCAAAGACTTTTTGACCCACATCAGCTGGTTGCAAATAGGTATGGAGTCTTTTGCATTGGAGTGTGCCATTACAAACACACATCACTCTCTCAGTTTGTAATGGCAGCAGAAACTAGGATGCACTGCCCAGGCTAGCACCACAAACCACTGAGGGCCTGATAAGCCTTTGTTCTATTTTTTCATGACCAGTACCTCCYATTTGAGTAGGCTAAGTGTGAGATCTTTGCTAGATAAATAGAATACAAATCATTCCAAGATTTATCTCTGTTTTAGAATTACTTTTTTTTTTTTTTTCATCTGAAGGTGGGATTGTGAGTAAGGAGAAAGAACTGGAGCTCTTAAGAAGAGCGAAGAAATTCATAGTATTTCTTTGAGATCACAGCTGTGAGTGGCAAAGCTCTTCCCAAACAGCTGGCTTGCAGGGAAGCCATCTGAGGCCAGCAAGTGACCTGCATATCTCAAAGCACTCATAAAAATCTTGTGCCTTGACCTGAAGGACTTGCATCCCTTTCTCTCCTGACCGCTCTCCCTTGAGTCAGGTTTCTTTGGGCTCCTCAAAACCACAGATGAGCTACTRTATTTCAGAGTTGCAAGCCATCTCCTCTTGAGATAGCTCCTCTAAGTGTGAAGGAGGATAACACCTAGAAAACAGCAAGGTATTCGTTTTCCCCCTCCATTACCCCCATCCCTACCTCCAGGGGCAGAAAATGAAAACCTGAGAGGAATGAGGGAGTGTGATGTGGCACAACACTGCTTCTCCCTGCCAGCTTCCACAAGGTTTTTCCTCCTCTCCACTTGCATTAGCAGAGGGGAGCATATGGACCTTGGAGATTTAATGTTTCATGGCTTACTTGGCTGTCAAAATGTTTTACATTATTATTTGTTGCAACATTCACGGTGATCATCTTTAAGGAAAAAAAAAACCTGTGCGGCAGGTCCCTAGATGCCCTTGCTGGGAGCAGATGTCAGAGCAAGAGCATTGTTAAGCCTCTCTTGGATTTTTCATTTCCCAGTCTTTGTACAGCCTAAATGTTACTGCTTAGCACACTCTGAACCTTTCTCACTGCCCAGCAGAACTTACTAAGATGGTTTAGGGTGGTAGAAGGTTGAAACAGGGAAACTTGCAGATTTATAGGACACTGAGATGGATTCATAATCTGTATTGATGCCATCATCCCTGACCATGTGACAACCAAAGCAGATAAGCCTATGACTGAACTCAAAAGATTTCTTAAAGCTGGTAATCGATATTGAGCAGCTCAGTCTGTCGAGCTATCAAGTTCAGAGATATCCAMATGAACAGAGTGGGGGTGGAGAGAAATTTGGAGAGAAAGGATGACTAAAAGGGTTTGTAAAACAGGGAAGTGCCCAATCCACCACTAAGCAGCAGCCTGGCACGATGCAGTATGTAATGAGTACATAGTACAGTAGTGAGTGATATCAGCAGAGGAGGAACTGTATAAAAGCCATAGGAATTCTGCGTTTTGCTGGGGAGAAAAGTCAGGAATCAAAGGGTTAAAGACTAGAGAAATTAAGTCACGTTGGCTTGAAATATCACTAAGGATCTAGCTCTCAAAGTATACAGCAGATCATCCCTTCTCTGCTGTGCCATGATGGGCAGGCAAAATCTTTGACTAATAGTAAAAGTTTCTATTGGCGGGTGGTTCTTGCTCAGTCCCTTTATCTAATTAGAGATAAATCATGGAGCTATTTTGTTCTCCTCATCCCTCCATGGAAGATTTGCTTCCCAGATTGTATGCAGCTAGACTTGATGCCCCTAGGGATCCTCCTTTGGCCGGATACTCTTCRTACAGACTGCCAGTACCATCACTCCCAAGCAAGCTGAGGAGCAGAAGATGATGAACTGGACATTGTGGAGATGAAGGAAGTGGAGAGAACACGTGTCATTCCCTAGCAGCTTCAGATGTGTTTACCCTCAGATTTAATCCCAAAGACGTCAACATAGATGAACCCTGCTGTGTGCAGTAGCCATGTCTTTGAATGCAAGATCTGATATCCCATTRCTTATATGTAACTAGAGATACAAGGAGTTCGCAGTGTGGATCTTCTGCTTCTCCTAATTCTGACAGACAGTGAAAGGGATTTTTAAAGGGGAAGTCTCATTTCCAGGGCTTCCTTCATTGCAACTTTTAGAAGGAAAAAGTTTTGATAYGAATAAAAAAATCTAGCCTTCAGTAAAGACTTAATGACATTCACTCAAACTATCAGCTTTACTTTCCAGGTAGTAGCTATTCAAGACATTATTATCCATAGTATAAAACAGAAAAATGTGTGCCCTCTACCCAAAGACCTGGGACACATCTACCCCACAAGTCACTATTATCTCCTGCTGTCTTTCAGACAACAAGAAAGGAAGCTCATGAGTGCTGAGAAACTTCATATATAGGTAGAGCCATCAAAAAAACAGCATTCCCATGAAAGGAAAATAAGTTCTATACAGATAATCAAGGACTGTGCTTTGTTACCACAAGATGGTTGGATGTTATGAAGCCTAGACTGGGTAGACTGGTGCATAACGATAAAGAGAAAATCTGAGGCTTTCTATTTTACTCTATTTGCAGGCCAAGACAGCTGGGGTTCAAACACATTCCTTATTATGAAGCACCTATTAATATAGTCTCCCAATGAAGAATAGAGTATTTTTTTCTTTCTTAAATGTTTAATTAGCAGGCATTGTGTTATGTCTGTACTTCAATAAATTCCAGTTGTGAAAGATTTTGGGTGCACATGTGAATGAGCGCTTGTCTTGAAAGACAGAGCAAAAAAAATTAATAATCATGTTTCCCTTGTTGTATTTACTGTTTTGCTTCTAAAGGGAATATTACTCCACTAAGAGATTCATAATTAGGAGGATGCCAGATGGGTTATCAATGTGGTTTTAAATTTTTATATGTAGAGTGCTTGCTTTTTTTCAGGGGATGCTTTGGTTCCATGTACAGTAGTTAAATATAAATGTTGTCTATGTGGGGACTGCTAACTGTTCCATGATTTTGAGTTTGTTGTTTATTTAATCTTTTTTATTTCTTTTTTTATCTTTTATCATTTTTTTTCTTTTTTCAGGTGATCTGGTGGGATGGCTAAACTGAATGGAGCTACCAGATGGAAGAATAAAGCTTAAAAACAGAAGTGAGATCCTAGTCTCCACTTGAAAAAGCTAAGTGCTTTAGTAAGTAAAAATAAGGAAAGAAAAATTAGGACTCTAGACACTTTCCTGAAATGCTAGGGAAGAGGTGTTCTTGTTCAGCTGAGTATTTCCAAGGCTGGTATCTGTTTTATGTCAATACCACAGAGAAGTATCACAGCTTGACATGCAGTAACAATGAGGAGAAAAAGACCAGCCGGTTGGCTCATTTGGCTAGGATGTTCAGCAAGAAACTTCAGAGTGGAAGGCAAGAAGTCAAAGGCAATCAGAAAATCTCAGGGCCATACACATCAGCTAGAATTACTATCTCAATGATATCTCCTTGGAAAGATGGGACTAAACCTCAGAGGTTTTATGCTTTCCAGATTCAGGATGGTTACAAGAGCCTGCTGCAAGGAGCTCTGACCCAGCTGGTGGCAAGGTCCCCTTGGACCAGCTGCTAGAAGGTGACTTGCCTYTACACATGCATGTAGATGTACAAACATAGGTGTGCAAACACATACCAGCATGTGTACTTTGACCTGCAAGAATGATGTAGAAGTGACCTATGCTTGCAGGATTTATGTTGAACCTAGCACACCTTCAGCTAGGGCTTCGGCTCAAAGGGGCTGTTTCACCCTTCCATTCTCTTCTGTTGTGTCTCCTTTCTGTCCTGAAGTTTAGAAACATGATAAACAGAATCGAAACACATGATAACCCAGATTACAGAGTCAAATCTGCATTCACTCYACGTGTAGGCATTTGTGAAGGAGAAGACATATTTATGGTACACCAGGGAAGAATCAGAACTGGCAAAGAATAAAAAGGCAGTGTAAATGATATGAACTTTAATGAGCTGTAGTGTAAATGGAATGATCCCTTCAGATAATAAGTCAATTTACAAAAAAAAGAAAAAAAAGTTAAGTTTCAGAAAGGTCTGAACAACCATCTTATATTTATCTTGAGAAAATTACAGTGGTCGTCACATAGAATCATAGAATGCTTAAGGTTGGAAGGGACCTCAGAGATCATCTAGTCCAACCCCCTTGCTCACGCAGGGTCACCTGGAGCACGTGGCACAGGGCTGCGTCCAAGCGGGTTTTAAAGATCTCCAAAGAAGGAGACTCCACAACCTCTCTGGGCATCTCTGAACATGATTTTCAAAGAAAAACTTCATTGCCACAATGTGTCTTGCTCTAGATAGTCAGCCTTGAAGACTCTAAATCTAGAGCATGGACCTGTTTTCACAGATATAGGTC
The DNA here is from genome assembly GCF_003342845.1 of Nothoprocta perdicaria. Taxonomy (NCBI): domain Eukaryota; kingdom Metazoa; phylum Chordata; class Aves; order Tinamiformes; family Tinamidae; genus Nothoprocta; species Nothoprocta perdicaria. The sequence goes on from NW_020455799.1 coordinate 2,857,645, forward strand.
AAACTGAAGGCTGCTTAGTGAAAGTAGACACATAAGACCTTACTAAGGACTTTAAAGTCAACAGATGCTCTTGAAATAATACGTTTTCAAGATGTCGTTCCTTTTCTGAAAGACACTAGGAAATGAGAGGGAATCAAGAAATAGCATTCACAGTAGAAGAAAAGGCCTGACACTRTGAGCCCCAAGAGACAGAGACTCCAGAGTTTCTGCATTTTAAAACCCAGCATTTTAAAAGTTTTTGGCAAAACTGATGGCTGTGGGCCTTTGAATGCTTTTAAGATCCCAGACTTAAGGGAATTGGAGCCTTTTCCAAAGTAAGCATGTGGTAGAAGAGTTAGCTAAACTCAGGTATCTAGCTAGTAGCTTAACTACTGAAGCATCCTTCCTATGTGTATCTATATTTAACTTACTGACAKAATAACAAGTGTATGCTAGTCATTAAGAGGTCAGAAAAATTATATAAATGTCTGTGAAAAGGAATTAGGACAACTGTACAGATAATTGTGGGACACTGACTTCAAGAAGGAAAGAATATTTTCTGTAAACATATGTTGTATAAAAGTAAACAGGAAAATATTTGGATTAGCAACAAAATCACCCAATGGTTAGTGATAGGAACAATTAGGAATGAATAAAGTGCTTAAAGTGTTGCATGAGATTGCTAGGTCATCCTTATTAAAGATTTTTAAGTTACTTCTGATAAAGTTGGAGGGAGAGCTGTGTGGAGGAATGCTTTGCAGGCTCTACAGATTGGTCCAAAAGAGGCAGTTGTAATTTTGTGCGGGAAAAGACAGAACTTCACATGTGATATTAGTCGGGGCTTTATTTAATTGAAATTCAAAATCTGCAGATGCTAGCTCTGTGACTTGCAACTAAAAGTCTGGTCCCATGTTTTCAAGTTTCTCAAGAGTGACATACTTTCGTCTAATGCGCTACATCTCTTATTAGGAGAGATTTTATGTATAGGAAAGAAATTTCCTTCCTTCCTTCTTTCCTTCCCATAAAGTGTTTCCAAGGTGTTTGTAGCATTGGAGACATTGGAGAGTCCTTTTTTTTTTTTTTTTTTTTTTTTTTTTTTTCCAGTTAAACATTCTTAGATGCCAGGAGACACAAATGTATTTTCATTACTTCAGGTCAGTTCTTGGGAGGCAGGGCAGGAAGCATGGATACTGGGAGTCATGAGATCCTACTTTTAAGATGTACAAAAACTTACGCAATCCCTTTACATACCACAGTGTGCACTTCAGAATGTATCCTTGATCTTCCGTAGAGAAATACTTAATCATAATTTCTGTGGTACCTCATCTGCAACTCTGTATATCTGCAGATTATAAAGCTTGTGTCTCATGGTGTTACTTGGTATGTGAGTGATGACATTTCACTCCACATTCTTCTGCTTTTAATTCACTCCTCCACTTCTCTCCAGACCTTTTGGGAGATTTCCTTCTCAGAGACTGTAAGAGTAACAGCAAGAGATGGCCAGGGAGAAGACTGGTATAACCTTGATTTCTGTGACATCAAAGCCATGAGAATTTCCATGGTATATTTGAAATGTTGGTGAAATAACCTCTTGCTTTATATAGGGGAGATAAATTTCACTAAGCAGAATGGGAAACATTATGGCAATTAACATAAATGAAAAGATTTAGCAGTACAATTTGAAAGAGGTAGCTGACCAATGAAGGACTAGCTGTATATCCTTTTAGCAGATCCTCTATATCAAGCATGTTTTGAAATKTGTAGGTCACATTGGTCTATAGCCTTTTCATTAGAGTCACATTTGCTCTCCCACTGGGTCTGGCAAGAGCATCAAGAGTGGGAGTTTTGCAGACCTTCACCAAGGAAATGTTATGGCAAGATTCAGTGAACATTTTTCTGCCTTGTCAAGTGKCAATAGCAAACACCTCTGCTGAGCTTAGGAACTATGTTTCCCCAAAAGGACTGAGCTGAGCCTTTTATGTCTTAAGGGTATGGAAAAAGGTGAGCAAGTGGGGATATTTAAGCCAAAGAACTACTTGACTGTAYAGTTATGACTTCTTACTGTCCTCCCATTTCCAACCACATCAGTGTCTATAATTYTTTGCTGACATGGAGGGGTGGCAAAGTTTTTCTGAGAACCCAGGACCAAAACACTCTTCCTGTATCTTTGTTTTCCTTCTTGTGCTAATAGCAGTGCTATAGTACTAATAAAAATATTCAGAGTACTGTGTTACGTCTGTTTCTTAAATTGTGATCATTATGTGACTAATCATAATAATAATATGATATTAGGGGGAAAAATGTTGGAAGATATTCCCTAGAGGAAAATGAATTTCTTTTTATCATCTACAGTAGTTTATTTCACATATTCATGACCCTCCTGGTATTCTTTTTTTTTTTTATGATGAGCCATAAAAATGACAAAATACATTAGCAAAGTTCTCGGTTTATGCTAAAATGACCATATTCAAAAATAATAACAGAGACTTGTATCAGCAATGCAAAAGATGCATGAAGTAATTGGTGCTTAATTTGTACACAAACTGTCAAGGCAGTTTTCCTCACGGCCTGCATCTTCTGAATTCATTAGTCTCTAATTAAGGCCAGTTGGGACCAGCAGTTAGAAGGTTAAAGAGGTTCTGACAGCCCTAATCATTGCTCAGGAAGCTGAAAATGTATGCAAAGTCTCGGCAGATGGGGTGAGATCTGCTTCTGCCAAGTGATAACTGTTATTCCTTTGCACCTCCAAAGCTGTCATCCTAATAGGCACATTTTAAATTTATTAATGCTCTAGTTACAATGCATACACAGTCTCTAATGGTATGTCATTCAGAGTATATAAACTGAGCAATTAACACATATTACCTGGTAATGGTAAAATTATTTGTTGCCTGTTTGATTTTTTTTTTAGTTTCCTAATCCAGCAAGAACCATCATAAGCAAAGACTTTTCTTTGTTAAAAAAGAGGGATTCTGAGCTGCTTGTTTGTTTGTTGGCCATTAATGCTTTGTTACCACAGACAAAAAGCTCACAAGCCATAACTAACTTTTCTTTGATTTACCCTTCCCCAAAGATTTAGGTTTCAGAGATTATACTTTTGTTTTCAAACTCAGAATTTAGAAATGCATATTTTAAGTACTTAAAACAGTTTCTAAAAGGAGCTACCAATTTTGCAAAGTTAATCTTGTTCTTAGTCCTTTTTAAAAGTGTGTGAATTAATGAGAAAACTGTTCCTTCTTTTGCTCCCTTTCCTCCACTGTTTCAGTGAGATACTTATACTTTGTTTATTTCGTTTCCCTCTGTGGTCATATCTCTAACTGTAAACCTGTTCAGTTTAAAGCTTCCTAATCAAGGAAAAAGACTTTTTTTTTTTTCTATTCTTTTTTTTTTTTTCGAATCTGGTTTGTCCATCTGAAGGCCTCAGTCATGAGAGACCTTTAATTGAATATAGCACTCATGCAATGTGGAAGCCTAAAAAAAGAACCTCGCTTGCAAGCAGCAGCCATGAGAACATCGGCGACTGCAGGACTGTGGGAATCATAAACAGTGCTAATAATGTGATAAGATGCTAATGTAAGCAACGGCACAATTATGTACCCAGTGACTTATAGACAGGCCAGGAACCTATTCCTCTGTCGGAATTAATTGATTTCTCCCTGTGTAATGAGCATAACGCAAATAGGAAAAGAGGAGTTAGTGCAATTGAACTATGGGCCCGACTCTACCCTCCTCAACCTCAGCCATGAGTGACTCCAAAGACGTTGAAGAATTATGAAAGGCACAATATCAGCATGAGACACAGCTACAGATCAACATTTCAATGCTGAGATGCTTACCAGTCGTGTTTCAGACCTTAGTGCCTGATGGCCAATAACTGGCGAATGGACCCAAAACGTCCCTGCCAGAGAGGAACCTGGAGCTTCTGCCACATTTTCTTAACTCATGCAGGGAGTTGCTGCAGAAGCGATCTTCTCTGGGGTGTGAACATAACAATATCCCTATTATTGCAYAGCTCTAGGAAACTGCTTTCCTCAGTAGATCCTGATGAGACATAAGGATTATTAAGGTCATTTTAAAGATAAAGAAGCCGAGGAATAGAATGGAGGAAAAAAGAAAAAACAAACCAAAAAAAAACACTCCATGGAGGGACTTATAAGAAGCAAAGGATAAATTACGTCCTTTATTATATATGCAACACCTTATATCCTTCATTATATATGTTATATATAAAAAAGAATTTTAGCCTAAATGGTTTGTAGAGAATGAATAAAAGCTGATCACCTTTACCCATATTAAACATTGCATAGGAGAATATCACTATAATTACTTTTGAACATGAACGCACAGCAGAGCTCTATCCTAACATCTTTTAAGTATGAGTAGCACATAACCAGTATGAAGCGTGCTTCAACTTAAGTTACAGATAGTCCTCTGTGCTGCTATAACTTCAGTAACGCTATAGCAGTTCATTTCCCCTGAGCTGTCTTACCTGAATGATCTATTTAACTGTACTTCTTAGACTATCACTGGCTGGTGAAGTGCCTCCTAGATTGAGTTTCAGTTTCTAAAATTCACGTCTCCAGGGCTCTAGGCAAAAACATGTATTTTCTTAAAAAAAGGAAAGAGAATCCACACTGAAGCAGTACAAACTCTCAGTATGCGCTTCTCCATCCACAGTTTCATGTGTCTTCCCACCACATGGCTCCCTCGCCTCCCTGGGGCACAGAGGAAGCCTGTGAGTACCCAGGATGGGGGAAAGACACATCAAAGCCAGGACATGTCTCTAGAGGGTCCTTGCTTAGACACTAAGCCTGCTTACTAGGTTGCCAAGCCACTTCTAATTTTGGTTTACTGTAGTTAGAATTAAGATCTGAATTTTCTGCTGTGTTTCTATCCCAATAAATGAGGAAATTAAATTACAGGGGTATAATGTGGTGCGGGTTTAGGATCATTAAAATAGCCTAAGGCAAACCATGTCAACATGGAGCTGGGCTCGAAAACCATTCAGCTGTGGAAACACAGCTTCCCATTCCTGCAGTACTTCTCTCCCAACCAGTCTCAAGTGCAGAAACCAGCACATATCATGTGCTGCAGATGGATCAGCGATGGATCACATACAGCTAGCTGAGTCTGGCATGGTCTGACTCCTCTTGTTTGCTGGCTACTTACCCAGCCAACAGCCAGACATTTGTGGGGTAAATCATTTCCAGTTGTTTGACAGAAGAAAACTGTCCAGCAGTATAAATAATAATTCCGCTCTGATAGCGGTTACAGTGCTTGCCTGTAACTCAGAGGTTGTAACATTTCCCTTCAGCCCCATTCCCAGCATTTTTTTTTCAAACCTTTCTCTCTGAGAAGGTTTGAACTCCCTGCTAGAGACGATTCATGAATAGAAAATTAGAAGTCCCAACTATTTTCTCTTAATTTTTTGTCTGTAGCCATACATATATATAACTGGCCAGTATTGCAAAAAGCAGTATAACTTCTTGGTCAAAATTAATTGAGGCCAAATTGGTTTTATATGACAGAGTTGTTTGATGTATTCCTAAAACTTGTGGGACTGGACACAGCCTGATGTTTTGTCAGGACTGAATTCAGTTTGGATGAAAATCACTGGAAGTTGCTGTGACTTTTGCTACTGTTTTATGCTGAACAGGCTCTGGGAATACAGAAAGCTTAGTAGTGAGAAGCTTGATTTTGCTTAAATGCTGCAATTAGTTGCTCTTCCTGCTACCTTCTCCTCTGAACTGTCCAAGGTGATGCCCCCTTCTCACCGATAGACCCGAGTCACAGAACTGCCACCTCTTGCCAACCAGTACAGAGATTTCTCTGCTCCTTTCCAGCTTCCTAATGCTTGTGTAGGAGGGTGGCAGAAGGAAGAGGGCCCTGCAGATGATGACCCTATACCGCACTGATCCCTGGGTGCCATCTCTGGCCCACTGGCATCTGGTGCAGCTTAGAGAAGTCAGGGTAAGCAGAAAGACATATGGGGACCCGTTATGGAGCTTGCTGGTGTCACCGCTTTGCTCTGAGTCATGGCGTACTGTGCTGGGTATATTTGCCTGCAGACATTCCAGGCAGAGTGAGACTTAGTTGCTCATTAAGGAGGAACAAACACTCAAGATGTAGGGGAAAATTCCCCTTTTATTTGGAAAGAGATATTGGCTTCCCTTATAGCCCATGCTCTTTCTCCAGAAAACGTACTAACATTTTAGTGTCTTGCTTATGCTTTTTTTCTTTTTTTTTTTTTTAAGAAAGATGTTCCACACAAGGAGTCTTGCAGAATATTTATTCTGCACCACGTCTTGCCCAGATCCAGATTTGGGAAGGGTTGTGTTTATTTGGTCTCGATGGCTGGACTGTCACTAGAGCGGTGCACATCACAGGCTCCTGTGAGYCCTCGCACACAGCGGCTCTTCTCAGGCCTGCATTTGATACCATACCAGAGGAGGAGACAAGCTGTCAGTGCCACAACTGATAGTGTTCAATATTATGACTGTTTCCTCAGGTTGGCTGCCAGCACTGACACAGCGCTGGGTTCGGGAGCTATTCTTTTCACAGACGTGCTACCTGTCAAACGTCACTCAGGCGAGGGCATCGTGTGCCTGGGGCCGAGCGAGTCCTGTTGGGCCAGATGGTGCTAAGTGATGGTGAGCTGACTATGGGGTTAGGGTGGATTAATTGCTGCRCTTATGTGTGGGGCTCATTGCAAGGTGTAAGGTGAAACGTGTGAGTCCAATGGACTTGAAAGTGCTGCAAAATGAAGGGCTGGAGCTAAACTCCTTTTCAATGACAATACAGTTGGAGTAGACTAGGAATATGGGCATAAAATGTCACAGGTTGCTTTCTGAGTATATGAAATGCTATTCAAATGTCATAACACCAGGTACCTTCTTCCAAGGTGAGGGATGCCTAAAGACCCACTATTTTTTTTTTCTGCAACTTTGCACTTACTTTTTATAGCAGGGAGAGTTTGGGGAACTTAGAATCTTTTAGAATCTTTTCTGATCCACCAAGAAATGAAAAATACTGAGGCGTGCTGAGCCTTGTTGTTACTCAGTGACGTCAACTATAGCTTGGGATGCTCAGCAGGACCCAAGAACGATTTGCACGTTGAAAACACAAGCCATGAAATGTTTTCGTTGAACTGGTGATCACAGTCTGCAGAGCTGTGTGAAAAAATGTGTTTAGACATGTTGCTGAATTGTATTTGTTCTATGTGTATATCAGACAAAGCCTAGCAGATTAAAAGTCATTCAAGAGAATTTTTATCCTCTTATCATGTTTTTCTCTCTCTGTCGTAACACTAAGAAGGTTCTACCTTAATAGTTACAACATTGTATAGTTCAAATTTCTTTACAACAAAGTTGTATAACTGCAACTTTTTCATGCATTAAATATTTTTCATGGTGATTTTCTTGTGGTGGTAAAAATACTTTCTAAGGACAGATTATCATTCTCATCTCTATTTTTGATKACAAAATGCATGTTCAGAGAAAGTAAGCAAATAACACGGGTTATTTGCAGCAGCAGAACCAAATGGCACAAACAGCTTTACTTTCATGTCCAAGTGAAACTTTGGTGGAGTTGGGTGGAGTTCTTCTAGCTTTACATCAAAGTAAGTGGAGTTGAAGTTTTTTGTCCCTTTTGTCTCCTAGTCCTGTAATTTTCCAGAGGAAGGGGACATAGTCTTTGCCAGCTCATTACAAATTTAATTAAAAGACCCTGGGCATCAGCGGGCAGAACCTCTGGGGGACACAGCTAGAGCAGGTTCATATTCTCATGTGTATCAGTGGCCAGATGCTCAGGATGTAGGCCAGGGAGAAGAATCAGGCCCAATACTTTGCCAGTGGAAGGCCTGCCCTTGCAAGAAGCGTGTCAGAAAGAATACTACAAAATGCAGTGCACAGCTCATGGGTCAGCACACAGCAAGACTCACAGCAAAATGAACCGTAACATAACCCATAACCTTCTTTTGATTTTTTTAATGATACTGGAGAGCTTGTTTTGAAATGGTAGGTTAGAGCTRCTGGAGCAAGTGAGATGGGGGCAAGATGTACCAAGTGGTCTAAAACTTGCTTTCAGTGCTGGCCTCGCAGTAAAGGTCCCCAAACTTCAGTCCTCATACTTTCCTTCGAGGTTTTCAAGCCCACCTTAACAGCTCCTAAATCAACCCTTCTCACTCGTCAGCATATTAAAAATGGCTTAAATGTCTTAATGTCGCAGGGATCTCTGGATCTTCCATTTTTTTCACGCTTGGACCTAGATGGGCTACTGGCCAGGCAAAGTAAGAAGAAACTAAATTGTTTTCTTTAGTGACACTTCTTTTCTTGCTGTCAKTTTGATGAAATCAAGGGAGACCTTGATGATTTTCCTTGATGAAATCAAGGGAAACACCATAAAAGGCGTTTTCAAAGTTATGATGTAGAACAAAACTCCTATGATAAAGCATGTAAAATCTAAAGTAAAAAAAAAGATGAAGTTGTAAAACTATAGCCAGTACTGAGTTGTTCTGCAGGAACTCTCCTAGACACAAAGCATTCCACCCTAGATACGTGTACAGTGATTTTAACAGATTGTATCTACAATGCTACAGCCTCTAACATATAGTTATTATAGCTGATGCTACATGCAGTCAAAGCAAGATGTGACTTGTCTACTATATCATGCAAAGGTGAACAACTCTGTAAGATAAAGAACCAAGCAGCATAATCCATTAGAGTCCATTTACAAACTATCAGATATTTTACAGGCATATCAACAGACGTTCAATCAAATCATAATCTCAGAAACCTGCCAACAATAAAACCCATAAATTAAAATCAAGTTATATAAGCATGACTTGATGAACTTGATGTAATCTGATGGCATGAGATGCATATCCTACATTAAGTAACAAATTCCCCTTCTTTTCTCTTATCCATTAATAGTGGGGCAGAAAATGAGTAATAAGTGTTTTGCAGTCAGCAAATATCTGCAGTATCTGAATAGTGACATTATTTTAGAGGAGATTATTTGTCATTAATTTCCCCTTAGCATATCACCTTTTTATTAACAAATTAATTGCTGGATAGTTCCTTTTAAGTGGGAACATGTAGTATTAGAGTCCCTCAAAGAGTCCCCCAAAGAAGACCTGTGCTTCTGGGTGCAGCTCCAGAGAAACAGTGGAGTGTCGTGTCCTGCATCCATTCACAGAACTTAGATTGTTATTTTCCACTGGAAACCCAAATTCCAGCTGGGTCTTGCTCAAGGGAGAACTAATGGGCTGAAAAAAAGGTCATAGACTGCAAAAGGATAGCTTGCAGGAATGGATAACTTGCAGGAATCGGAGGCTTCATGATCAGGATCCAAAATATTTGACAGTATAATGGCCCTGCTGCTAATGACACAAGAGGTGATGCAGGCTGGGGATATGGCATAAGTAGCTGTTTCTTAACATATTTAGGAAATAAATTCTTGCAGRACCTGTGGTGAGGCTTTTTGGAATAGGGAATAAGCAGGAGCTTGAGGGAAAGCACCAGGGAATGAACTATATAAACCAGCACATAAAGGGCAATTTTGGCAGCACATACTCATTATCTTGATTATATGGCTCATACATTCCTAGTGCCCTGTTGAAGAGGTATGAAGGCTGCTATCCCAGCTCTTTGCTTGGAGGAGTAAATGCACCCTGATCCTGGAACAAATGCTCCATTTCACACCCTCTGCTGTCCCATCCACCCCATGTTTCAGCCTGGAATTTGTGGAAATAGCTTTTCAAACGCTACCAGGTAGCTGAGTAGACCTAATGGAACTTAATTGCGACATGTTTATTACATTTGCAGGGTGGAGGGCACGGCAGTCTGAATGTCTAAATTAATCCTGCATTATCAGGCCAGCTACCATGACATTTCTATGTTCCAGCATAATGCAAACACAACAATTCATTTGATTTCTTTATATGAGAAGCGAGAAGTGAATAGCATATGGAGGTCCCGGTCTTGACCTGGACCCATTTGAATAGAGACAAGGTTTTCTCTAAACTGACAGACCTGAAAGCACTGCCCCTACCTGATTTCCAGGAGAAGGAGACTTCCATGTACAGGCTACTGCATGCTCTGGCCTTGCCCATCCTCTTGTTTAGGACCCAGCATTTTGCCGTACACAGGAGCTATTTGGGACACGCAGGATCTCATTCAGGACAAGGCTCCTTCTGTGGACACAGGCAGAAAGATTAGATTACAGACCTGTAAAATTTAGGTCCAGATCTGTGCCTCTGGGATCTATCACAGGCAATGCTCACTGCCCCAAGCAGCATATGAAGCTCTGGCTAAAAACGCTTTATAGCCCAAGGGCTAGGACTTTCACGAAAGGCTGAAAAACGGGGCGCTCATATCCTATTGCAAGGAGACTCTTCCACTCAAAATCCATTTGAAAATGGTGTGAAATCCCTTTGAAATGCCTAAATCCATTTAAAATGGTGGTTATTATGATGAAGTCGTTGAAACATGTCCTACATTAGCACGATACAGTTCTTCCTGACTCTTAAAAAATACACGCAAAAATATAACACTTACAAATATTTTTAGTGTAACTCTTCTCTGCTAGGAAGAAGACATTCCTCTAGAAGAATAAGAAAAAAACAGTGTGAGAAGTAGATGAAAAGCTCAATGTAATTTTATACTTATTTAAAATTAAGATGTCAAATTTTAATTAAGGGCAAGAGAGCTTCCTTCCTCCTTCTTCCTTCATGTGTTATTTTGCTTGTCTTTAATGAAAAAAGATTTGTGACCAATATGAGATTTGTTCTGCTGAAGTGACAAAAGAGCAGCAGTATTTATAGACTTAAATTTTTTAAGTGAGGAAGAGCTGGGAGGTGCTGGAGGCCAACCCGGTTATTTTCATTGGCCTAGTTTTTGCTTAGCATATATCGAACACACTCAGTGCCTGGAAGACTGAGCCCTTGAGTGGAGTGGAAATGGAAAGCTCCAGTGCCCAGTGCTGGTCTCACGGGACCAAGGAGAGGCAGCCCCTTCCTGCAGCAGTGCATGGGACGTGCCATCAAGTCCCCTCAAAATAGAGAGGTGAATCGTAAAACAGAAACAATAATCCTGGCCTTCCCACTGGGGACGTTATGAAGATGAATTAGATAAAAACTTTCCAAGTGTTGTGCAAGTATGAAAAGAAAGAACAACTTTCTTTCATGTTTTGCAAAGATGCCACCTCTCTTTTAAACAAGAATCCTCTTGAAGAGAATTGCCTTCTACAGCTCAATACCATAGCAAAACAATGGTGAATTCTTGCTATTGAATATGTTCAATTACCACAACAGCTWGCAGGATATGACACTAAAAAGGTTATGCATAGAGAGGATAATTTTGGTTCATAGCCTCCAAATGTGCCCAGCAGCAATAACGTGGTGAAAGAAGATGTCTTCCAAGAAGTTCACATTACTGGCTGTAGTAAAATAAAATAGCTATATTGTTTCAGCCAGCAATTTCTTCCCATTGTCTTCATTTTAAAAACCGTGCATACTCAAAGGCGAAGGGATGTATTTCACTACAATTTGAGAACTGCACTGTAACCAAATATTATCTTCATTTTGCTCCTTGTTTCATGTTACTTTTTGGTCCTTGAGTTCTCCAAAGTTCAACACTGCCTGTGACATTACTGTGACTTGCTAACTTTCTCATTATTTCTCCAATCAATAGGAGAACAATATATTGTGTTATTCTGTATTTCAGTTGCCTGTCACTCACTGTTTTATCTCCATTGATACTCCAGGTACTGCTCACAGAAACTAAAGTAGGCTGTCTTGTCTTCCGCTAATCTTGAATGCCTTTTGTTCAAGAGGTGTTTTGTATTCATCAGTCAACTAAGGACTCATCCTGAAGAAGCCCTCAGTCAGCACATAGTCTCAGTGAAAAAGGGATATGCACCTCGTGAAATATTCATAGCAAAAGGTACCTCAATCATTTTCACCTTTTGACCCTCAAAGGCTGAAAGGATTATCAGCAGTAAGTGGCAAATCTTATGGATGTGAAATTTTCATAGATGAAATACTTTGCCATTCCCGTTATCCACTTTTGATATTAAGCCTATTCAGAAGGTACATTTATCTACCCACTCTATCTACCACTACAGTTGTGTCAGACTCAAAACAGTTTTAATGAAAGTCCAAAGTTGAAATGATAGTGATCAAAATCTGGAATTAACCATGACTTTTTTTTTTTTTTAAGAAAAGGAAAAATGCCATGTACTTTCACATTGCTTTGTGCACTTCACTGAGGGCAAAGAAGAGCCCTTTCAGAATAGCTGTAATAAATACAGTTCAGAACTATTCATAACCAAAAACTGTAGTTTGGGGAATCAAATGACGAGTCATCTCCATTTGTGAAGTTAAAATCTAGCAGAATAAGTGAGATTTTCTGATGCTTATAGTCAGCTAGAAAAGAAAGTTGAATGCTAATGGTATGCAATTAGTCCATCTAGGGCGATCCATAGCTAAGTGTGCTGCAAAATCTGCATCAAAGGCTTTAGAACTGATTGTAAATAGGAATATTCTTCTAAAGCAGAACAGCATTTCTCCAAAGCTGAAAAATTAAATTTTATCTATGCAAATAAAAACATTCCAGATTTGGTGCCAGTCCAGGCAGACTCCCATAAGTAGCAAAAGCTCATATCTCCCTTCTAAGTGGCAGATTAGCAGCATCACAAGCAAGGAAAATGTTGACAAACAGCAAAAGGGAGCGTGCCCAGGTGGAAAAAGGCCTTAAACACTGGCCTCGTTGTGCACCAGGGCAGAGGGGAACATGTCCTGAAGTGACAACTTCATATGGAGCAGCAAGGCAAAAACATCGCTGGTATGCTTGGTGTTCCACACAGCCCAAAGCATTGGGTGACTCTGATGTCATTACCAAAACGATGGTATCACCTGTGCCAGTGACATTCTCCATTGGTATCTATTTGCAGGTGGCTGTATAATAAACCAATGGTAGAAGTAGCAGTGCCGCTTGCAATATTTTAGTAATAAAAGTTTTATCCAGATGACTGTCCATTGCTTAATGAGTTAATGTCCAGGTGAACACAGTCATGCAGGAGATAAAACATCCTGAACCATGATAAGTGTTAAGATCCTTAAAGATAAGACGGTGTTGTGTCCTTGTAACAGGGAAAGGACAGACAAAGCCATAAATGAATGGAGCTAAGCAGCTGCAGGAGTTTATTTAACCTCTCTTGGCCTCAGTTTCCCAAACCGCAAATCTAAGTTCGTACTAACACCTTTTAAGTCCTGCCCCCTCACTTTCTGTAGGATTATTTGACTTTCTGTGTATTGAGACACGATCTGCCCCCTATTAATAAATCTACATGTGCAAGATATTTTACCAGTTAACAAAGACTCCTATTACTTTGTTTTATGCAGAAATTTTCTTTGATTTCAATAAACTGTCTGTTGGTTCTTGCCATAACTCGGAAATGACTTTAGAGCTGTATCTATCATCCTGTCTGCTCTTGAATATCTTTCTGCCTTCTCCTCTTTTCTCCAAGAATAGTTTTTTGTTACATATCACCATGAGAAGAAGCCACAGATATGATATTGGAAAGCAAAGAAAATCAGCATACATAAAGAGCCAAAATCCTTGCTGTGTTTTCTCTCCTAAGTATTTGATTTACTTCTGAGAAATTGAAAGCAGGAAGTRGTTCAATGTGCTGCACAGGCTGCATTAAAAAGTATGCATGGTGAAAACAGATGGTAAAATGGTTTTCTCTTTAATTTCTGTCAGTGGTACTACTCTTTTAATAGGAATATTGTATAGTTGATTGACAGAAGAACAATACTCATTGTTGGAGGCATCCTTATAGATGACAAAAGCATACTATCTTTCAGAGATGAATTATATGAATGTAGGAACTATGAAGATTTATATTTCTCCTGCAATCATCTCCTATGATCGGTATTTTTTCTCTTTCCCTATGGAAAAGCTCATGCACACAATTTTCCAAATGAATTAGCAGATTTGCAAAAGCATTGCAGCATTGTTGCTATAGCGGGGAAATGAATGCATGTCTCTAAAAACATTTTGGAAAGTTAGATGCTTAGCTCTCACTGAGGTTTCAAGGTTTTCAAGTATCTGTTCTTCAGTGACTGAAGTTAGCAGTCTAAATCCTTACCTAGGCACTTAACAGAAGGAATCAGGTCCTGAAAGTGCGGTTAAGCAATGATAGTYGCAGACTTCACTGGGGCTAGCTGTGTGACTTGCACTTCTGAAAACTAGAATACATGTTTTGGTAGYTAAATACAGATTTAAGCACTTGATTTTATGCATATTTAGCTATAAATAGCTRGATCCCTGATGCCAGGGTGTTTCACTAGTACTAGTTGACTATTGCACATCTCTCCAGGACATTCACTTCAGTTTAGATGTGTTATCCTTTCATCATACTGTAAGGAGACTAACAGAAAGAAGAGGTAAACATTTACCCTGGCCCATCAAAGCAAAYAATCATGGATAATCTAGCAACTCTAGGCTCTTTAAAAATCTCATATTCTATGTCTGTTGAATCCTTCTGGGCTAGTATTAGATAGCACAAGTTAACTGACTCTGTTAGTACTCTTTTGGTCTACAATCCAAAAGAATTTTTTCCCAAAATGGATTCAAGGCCTAGATTCCATATGAAATGTCAAACACTTACTGACAAACAAGCTAGAAACCATCAAGCTTTTGCAAAAGCCATTCTACCTGCATTTCCTTCCTTGATTCCTCAAAATATTCAGCAAGTAATTACAAGGCCTATAAAAATACAGACACAGAGCTACATCCTGCCATTAACTTCAAAAGAAAATTAATAAATGAGCATGCTTGGAGGGGAACTCCATGGCTCCAGGGACAGTAATGCAATATAGAGCCTTTCACCTCGAGGTCACCTGTCTAAATCCAGACAAGTTGGTAGGAGCTTGTGTCTACCTTGTGGCCAACACAAAATGAGTCATTAACCTCAGTCTAATTTCAAACGGTCTCTTGGCTGGAGAACAATGGGCCCTAATCACTGACTCCATAGGTAGTGTCAGCCAAAGAGTTATAGGGGCCTGAAGACTGTGCTTCCTGACCAGGCTTTGCAGCACTAACATGCTCTGCAACCAACAGGCCCCGGATACAAATGAGGCCTATACTGACGGTTTAACTCAGGACCAGAGACTTCTGGTAAAGTGGCACACCAGCAAGGGGAAAGGACCACCTGCCTCTTGGGTCCAAGGCTGCTCTGTAGGTAATCTCCTTCAGGACTCACCATCCCAATGTGAATGCCTACCTCTCTCTTTGCAAACATCAAGTAAGGAATTTTCCTTTCTTCTAGCCCTGCTTGCCTTGGCGAAAGGGGCAGGACTGACTCTGGTGAGGTCAGTCCATCACCAAACACAYAGGAGACAGCCCAGGTTTTAACCATTAGTATCAGGCCCCTCATGTGCAAGGTGAGCCATAGCGGTGATGGCTTGTGAGAAAGGGCAATGCCCATTGCTCTATATTCTTTGGGTAAGAGTAGCAACATTAAGGCATATATCTGATCCTTTTTCCATCGCTGGATGAAGTGACAGGCTTGGTATGTGCCAACAGGTCTGGTTCTTTAATATCCTCAGCTGGAATCTTGTCCCATCAAGCTCATTCAAAATAATCCTAGTTCAAGTACTGAAAACAAAAGCAAGAATAGACATAGACTATTAAAATTACTAATTAGAGCCTCTGATAGCAGACACAGAGGTAAGGCATGAAGAGTGTTATCTGGAGAACACTTTTGGCTCCTTGAATCAAGGAGCAGTCTTAGAAACAAAGAACAACTTTCACTATTTTCATACCTAAGCTAAACATATTACAGTGTGAGCAAAGAGATTTTCCTTACAACTTTAATTAACATACCCACTATGAAAATACAAAAAAAAAAAAGCAACAGTTTTAAAAAGCAGCATTAACTAGAAATGAAACACTGAAATAGTGAATATCCCTTTGCAAATGGGATGAATGTTTTCATATTGCCTGCTTTGAGTTATGGGGAAAGAGCAGCAAGATTTTAATTCCACATAGTACATCCCCACCTCTGAATTTATTTACCAAGAGTAACATTTATTTAATGTAATTTAGTTCTAAATATTTAAAAGCTCACTTTGTTTAATATGTTTTCAAGTACAAGATGTTAAGTAATTATGTATGATGTGGTGGTCTTTTATTAGGTAGTTAATGACCATCTGGGAATTCAAGCCCCAAGGCAATGCCAAGGGCTTCTGAGTATTAGCTGGCCATTAGCATAGTGGTAATGGACTAGCACACTCTACATGATTATGACTATTAACTAAGCATAAAAAAATAACATTCAAATTAAAATAGGAAATTCAGGTTTAAGGCTTCTCTAGCATCCTTAATTTAATCTGATCATAGTGACCCATATGGCTGAGTCTTGTGTTGAACCAGATCAAATGGCAAAGAGATTCAAGCCAGTGTCCYCTCTGGCCATCCTGACATTTAAAGTGTCCCGTCGTCACCTCTGAAGTCAGGTTCCCCCTGCTGCCAGCCCTGCATCCAGGTGCCCACGTGCCTCCATGGGAATGAGTCCCACAGTTCCCAGGCCTCCTGTGATCCCTGATGTGAGGGATATCTGGGTAACAAAGATGGGAATTATCCCAATGCATTGATACAGCAAGCAAGGACYGTATTTTCCTGCAGCTGTGCACCTTGCAGGCATTGATTTTTTTTTTTCTGGTGTTTTCTTTGCTCTTTTAATTAGTGATGTAAGACAAAGATATGCATTGTAAACAAATCTAAGACAAAAATCTTAGTGCATTTTAATATGCTCACATAGTATTACAGGTCATAAACAATACTTCAGAGAGGCAGCAAGACACCAGATACTGATTTTGTTTCACTGCTGCCTAAGTATTGTACTTCTGTTCTCTCAA
This sequence comes from Nothoprocta perdicaria, assembly GCF_003342845.1. Classification (NCBI taxonomy): domain Eukaryota; kingdom Metazoa; phylum Chordata; class Aves; order Tinamiformes; family Tinamidae; genus Nothoprocta; species Nothoprocta perdicaria. Next base: position 2,874,548 of record NW_020455799.1, read on the forward strand.
GCAGTCAACAGTGTTTTCATGGAAGTTAGAGATGGAACAGATCCATTAGATTTTACTATTCTCTTGACATAATAATGTGTTCTACATAGACTTGTTTTAAGTTTGTTTTGCCATCATTTGTCATGAAGTCTCTACAGATGGTATTGCCATCATTTTGCCATCAGAATGACATCTTAATACAGACTCTGTTTAACTGAGTTGCCATGACATTATCATGAGATCATTAGGCTATGCTAAGTCCCTCGCAAGAACAAAAAAGATGATGTTACAGAAAACTGCTTTTGGGATATGGTAATTTCGTTTCTGTTTCTTTCCATGAGCTACAGTTCTTTGACTGGTCAGTACAAAKACAGATGTTTGAACAGTGGATTCAGTGGGAATCGACTAGACATCAGAGCCTTTGCCTCCGATGAAGGGATCTGATTAAGGTTGAATGTAAGCAGGCTAAAGTAAAGCATCAAAAAGATAAAAGAATCAGTGCCAAATGCATGTTTTTCATATAAAGAAGAAATGGCAGTATGTAAAGCTTTAGCTAAAGACTTTCCATCTTTATTTTGTAGGAAAAAAAAAAAAAAAAGATTTAAAAATTTATTATCCATTTAAGCACAGTGCATTCCTAAAGAGACCAGAGAAATTTAAGAACTTAACAAGCTATATACTTTTGAGGTAACAACTTATCCACTGCTGAACACAGCCCTCTCTGGGCTGAAATACAACTGTTTAATAGCATGTAGCAATGCTACATGAAGCAAAGAGGTAAAGAAAAAATAAAATGCCCAAGGTGTGTGCAGTTAATGCAAAATATTTTTATTTTTACTGCTGTGTCTCCAGAATGCACGTGATCCAAATCCATGAAAAAAATTAAAAGGTTAAAAAAGTTACAACTAAAGAAACAACAGGACAGTGCCAAGTGAAAGGTCACAAGACAAATGAAAAACACATCAAATGGCTCACCCACTGATATGTTCTAATAGCAAAATGACCCCCTATCAAAATGTTCACCACGACCGCAGTATCAGAAACCCACCAAAGAATGCCTGAAAATGTTGGCTTCCTAAATTAATCAAGTTTTATAGCTTACTTGGAAATTTTGGTCAGGACTTTTAAATACTAATGTACTGCTTCAGCTAATACAATTTCCCCTTGAAAACACACCTTCTTTTCCAGTAATAGGAAATGTGTTTATTGCTGCCCCCACCCCAATTTTATTGCACCCTATGTGCTCACATGTAGTGCCCAATACTGGGAACAATCTTGGCCTAAGCTTTATGTCCGTTTGCCTTAATCATTTCACTCCACTGTGCAAATGGGAAAAAGAAGAAATAGTTTTAATGTGAAATCTGAAGGCAAAGGGACCATACTTCCTAACAGTGCGTACTGTGCTCATCTAGAGCAATCATTGTTGCTCATTACATTTCCATGCAGAAATCATTACATTTTATATGACAATATGCATTTTTTTATAAGTAAGCTTTAAGCAAATTAGAATACTTAATATGTTTTTTGAACTTTTGCCAGGCATGAGCTCCCAAGCCAGTTCCTTCTATTTACATTGTAGCATTTATCCATTTCCAAATATGAGAAGATTTATCTATCAGATTCTGTGTAAATTCAATACACAGATAATTTGTAAAAAGCTTTCTTTTTTAAAATGTTCTGTGGTTTTTCTAATCTCATCTCTTTTCTAATTTCCTAATCACATAACCTTGAAGTCTAAAGACACAGCCTGTGATAATCTGTGTAAACTGTCTTTATTGTTATCACAGACATTTGCAAAAAAAATACACGCGCGCACACACATTCAAAGCCGCCTTTTAAGTAATACTTTAGTCACAGTTCAATCAGATCCACATTACTGCTACTCATCAGATAGAAAGTGTTCACAAGCAGAAGGGGGATATTGACTTTAAAAATTCACTGGCGAGGCGTACAGAGCCTGCAGGAATGTCAAAACTCCAACCTGCATTTTGATGTTTTTGCCTCAGGTTAGTCTTGACTGACATGCTTGGAGCACTCTTGTTTGTGCTTCGGCATCCATTAACTGTCCTTGACTCAATGTTATACAGGCCTTTACGGTCAGCTCGGTGCCTAATGGTTACGGCGGATTAGATGCCACGAGGTGTAAGAAAAGCACACGCCTCACTTTAAGGGATCACATTGGCCGGTCTCTGCTTCGTTAAGGGGTATTGTTTGATCTTAAATTAATGAGGGCCTGTTAATTATTATTCTGATAACTGTGCTTCACGTGGGAGCATGCCAGGCAAGTGGTGTTTTAAAGAAATGGAGTTTTGCAAAGTAAAACAAAATGTCAAGGTTGAGATGTCTTTGAGTGGGCTTGGTTTAGACATGAGGCATTTCACTCAAGTGTGGATGCTGTTAGATGTAAAGAAAAGAAAGTCTTAGCTGTACTTTTGTGCACCGTTAAATGACTGCCTTGCAAAAACAGCTCAAAGAAGGCTTATCAGTCCAATATATAGATAGATATATACATCTATAATCCCATGCAATGTGCATTGCTACATTTGCTTCCCTTTGACTTTGTCCTTCCCCAGCTTCCACAAAGTTTTTGAAAAATGATCCAATACCCACTTGCTCTTGGGTTCAAGGAAATCTCGTTTTTAAAATGGAGCAAAATGGTTGCTAAAGCAGTGTTAACATTAATAATCATTTAAATTATTTTGATGTCACTCACATTAATATAGGAGAGAGAACTCTTCAGTAAGTGCTGACAGGTACAAATGTGCCCATAGAAATGTTTTTCTTTAACATCAGCCTCAGATAAGCTTCTGAGGTGCATATATTCATTTACCAGGAAGAACTGAGATTAGACAGATGTCTCAATTTAAAAAGGGACAAAAAAATCTCATGTAGATTTGACACTATTTCACCTGTGTTTTTCTGCCAGTCTATATAATGCTATCAGAACGTAACCAGAGTTTTGATTTATACACCTCATTTGACATTGACTGGCAGTTCTACAGAGAACACATGCAAAGAGATGTCAATTTCTAAATATGGAGAGCTTATTAGGCCAAATAAAAATAATAATAAAAAAAAGACATTTAATTTTACTTCTTTTGAAATTAAATGTGACCAAAACACCAAAACTGAACATCACCRAATGGAGGCATTCGGCATGTGAACCTGGACAGGGCCCAAAATGTGCAGATGGCTCATGTCTCTGTAAAAGGCCAAATGAGGAATATGAAATGCCCTAAATTCTATAGTGGGAAGGCCTTGACATTTTAATCTGACTTAATAGTTTAGGGCAATCTATGCTTTTAAATTGATCGTTTCCACTGATATGAGATATTTCAATGAAGACAGAGATGCTCCTGACTATTCAGTGGCTTGGAGTTTCTCACCTGTGGTCCTTGGGATACAATGTAGAAGCCCATGAACATGAACCTGATTGCCTAAATATAGTAAGTTTTGTTTGAAAACCTTTGTCTTAGCTTAGTAAACCCCTTAAAGTTGAAAACATCTAGGAAAAAATAGTTCTGCATAGGAATGTATCTTGTTCTGGGAGTGTGAAGGTGATTAAAGACATCTCTGAGCTTTTTAAATGATTAAATGAGTTTTGGAACTAGAATATGATGTGTATATTAAAAAAAAAGTGAAACAAGGAAGGAAGGAAGGAAGGAAGGAAGGAAGGAAGGAAGGAAGGAAGGAAGGAAGGAATCATATTCCCATGTAAGATTTTTAAGATTTGATTGCAAACACACATATGTGTGTGTTCACACACGTGTGAACTTTGTTCTCCCAAGAACACATAGTTGCCTCTTGTTTTCTTAGATCATAATGTTCATAATTTTGGAATAATGTTGCTTATTCAAAAAAGAAGTTAGACTGGCCTTAGAATACTGTAAGCAACAGGCTGATAATAAATTTGTGACATTTGTGTCACTTTTTTGTCCCTTGAACTACTGAAGATACCTGAAATATCTTCTGTCTTCCATCAGTTTTACTTTGGAGTATATCTTATTACTTGCAAATAGTTCTCAACACACAGTGGTTGGATCAAAAGCCTATTCCCATGGCCAGAATAATGAGAAGCAGCTTCATTTGCAACTTCCCCACAAGCTCAGCCTCTCTGCTTAAGCCCTGATCTAGTAAGTCATTAGCCGAATCTCTGTAGGGTTTTCAAGTTTTGGTATCAGTTGTCAAGACAGTAAATTGTCAGTAGAAAAGCCTCCTATTTTCTTCTTATTTGCTTTGACATTTTAACCCCACATCCATGAGCAATCCACTGCGTGAATCACCTGGTTGGATGCTCAGATGGAAAACACAGCTCCAGCTTCTCCATACTGCTGCCATTTTTCACAGATCTCCCAAGGAAATCTGTATGGACTTTAAGTAGTTGGTTGTTACTACCTGATTCACTCCAAGTCTTGTGCGGGTGTCCAAGGCAGAAACAGTCAAAATGGACAAAATAGTCACTATGTGACCCTAATATGTTTAAGGTATTAATGGAAATAATAATAAAAAAAATCAACCTGTTTTTACCATACCACAGGTTAACAAGGGGGACTCTGTACATTTTCTGCCAGGGGCATGTATCAAGGGGAGAGCTTCAGGGATTGAAGATAGCTTTATTTTTTCCATTTTCCAATAACATTCTTCTTGCTTCCACTTTTAGGCACCACAACAAGTATACCATTACTACAGGAACCGTTTGTGCCAGAAGGGAGCCAGAATTCTTGCAAACTTTGGGAATAGCCGAGAGCAAGTATGACTCTGAACCATCATTATCTTCCTGTACTTCTCAGAGCAACATGTTTAGCCTCAGAGTTCAAAGTAGACTGATGGGTATGAATACRATTCCACATGAATGTGAAGAAAATGGTCCATTCTTGACCTACTTTGAATGGAAAACCAAAACGTACATCGTATTGTCTACTTAAAATGAAGAGTCTCTATGAGGATTAAGGAAGCTTCACGTAGTGGTGACATACAAACTTCTTGAGGCCACCATAGAAAGCAAAATATCAAGGTTCTGGGAACCTCACCTGAGTGCAAATTTTTCTTTAATTGCATAAAGAGACCTGTGTGGCGAGGAAAAGAGGTGTAAAGGTGAGATGGACTCTTACCCTGTGAGCCTTGCTGCTGGATTGCCCAGGAAGTGAGCATTCAAGGCGAATGATAGTAGCATATTACCCAAGTAATTAAATAGAAGTGAGTGCTTGTTAAGTTTGCAAGGAGAATTTAAGCAGCATATCTTTGTTAGGATATGACACACAAGTAAACACTGGGTACCATCAAACCTTTATCAATATGCACAAATTTCTGAATAGTTTGTACTTCTCCTCATTACAGCAATGAGAGCCAAGTCCTGTGCTCTGTTTTTTCATTATAATCTCTATGGAAATCACATGACAGCACAAAGTGCCTGTGTCCTAGGAATCAACTCCATGGAATATACTTGTTTTAAATGGAATTTTTTTAGTTTCATAGCTGGCCTCCTAGGAGTGGCTTTTATTGCTTTGATTTAGTAATGAGCAGGGCAGCTCGCCATGAGCCCATTTGGTGCAGGGAAAGGAATGCAGGCTGGGCTCTGTTTTGGGGTAGAAGGTTGACATTTGATACGCTGCAGTCGAGTGACAGGAATCGGAATCTCCAGAGCTTTGTGCACATTCGTCACCATGCTATTTGTTTTGTTATGGAGTTTCCTGTAGTTTTCAGTTCTGCTAGAGCTGCTGCAATTGCTAGATAAGTTCATTGGGTGATGGGTGCGGCTAAGCAAGAGGAGGGTGCCCTTTCGGAGGGTTTCCTTTGGGTTATTTTTAGTTGGAGGAATAAGCACGTGTGTGGGGAAGTTTTCCTGATGCAACACAACATTTCAGTGGAGGTCACCTAGATATGAGATTAGCCGCTTGTGATTAGTATAAATAAAACAAGCAATCAGAGTCTGACAGTATTTTTTTAATTCTGTCCATTAGCACACATAGAAAATGCATCTGATGCAGCTTGCCATAGATCATGTCAGTGTACCTGAAATACCATAAAGCAAAGTAGTAGAGAAAAAAAAAAAAAAAAAACAGCGGTCTAATCCAAAACAAAGCCCACAGGACACTCAAACCAGATTTTAGGCACTAAGACACACCTTGTGACCCAAATCTCGGCTACTGCTTAAGGCAGGAAGCACCTATGCACCCCAGCCCTGTCTGACCTGTGTGTAAGTTCCTAACTCTACACTTTATAATTCCTGACTTGTTCATATCTAAATTCTCCATTTGATCTGGCCCAGTCACTTCTGCACTAGTTTGAAAACAGAAGGGATGAATGATAGTTGAGGTGTGCCATTAAAGAGGTGATATATGCAGAAGGAAGAGTACCTGCAATGTAGCTGCTCATAAGTGATGGAAGGAGTAAGCACCTCAGCATTTTTACTGCTTTTATAGTAAATAGCTATTTATAACTTAACTCTGAAAACACTTACTGGTGTCAGAAAACTTTAAAATGTCCTATATTTACTGAAAACTGGACAGCCTTAAATCACCTATGCAAACCATTAAAGCCCGGTACAGCTCTGCTTTTCAAGGGCTGAGTAAGTTGATTCTTCTGGTGTGTATTGATGCMAGCTGAAGTTTCATAAGTAAACTCGGACTAAGGAGAAGGACAATTGGCGTGTGAAATGTGGACATACAGAAGACCATAGAAGATAAAATAATGCAGTTTGGTATACTAATATGCATAAACTTTTAAAGGAATATATATACAAGACAAATTAACTGTCCAAAGATATCCATTACAAAGAAAACTGTCTTCACTTTAGCAGTCTTTTCATATAGTCATCTTTTGAAGCCATTTGTACCTTGGGTTTCTACAAAATCACTTGGGGATAAGTTAAGAAATTTAATAGAGCAATATGTAAAAACAATTCCTTTTGATTCTGCAGCTTGCTTGTTTCATCAAGTTTTTTTAGTTCTTATGCTATGAGAAATGATAAATAATCATAATCCTCCCCTAGACACCTTCTTTTCTTTAGGATTTTATAAACTTACTTTCAAAACTGAAGAGGCTTATTTATTTTCTTTCTTTTCTCTTTGTCATTTCTCATTCTTTTCTGTACCTATTCTCTTGGGGTTTTTTTTGGKTTTTTTTTTGGCATTTTGGAGGAGGAGGAGTGATCAGACCTACACTGAGTTCAACATGTGGAGAGCTTTATTTATTCACTGGCCTATTGTTGCCGCTTTTCTCACTTCATAGCTCAATAATTTCTTACATTCTTTTTCCCTTTCGATCTATGATTTTCAGAAACTGACTCTACAGTGTCTGTAATGACTTCAAGATCTCTCTCACAAATGGTGAGAGTACATTTAGAGATATTTTTTCCTATCTTCTTCACTTTACAAATATCAACACTGATTTTCACCTGCCATTTTCTCACCCCATCATTTACGCTATGAGTTTCTTCTGCAATTTTCAGAGTCAGATTTAGCTGCAGCTCTCCAGAATAATTTTATGTCAGAAAAAAAATCACGATTTCAGGGTTCATACCTTTTTCCAGATGATTAATGCATCTACTGAACAGCATGGTTCTTTTAAGACTGTATTACTAACCTTGTCTCCATCATTAAAATGATGATGACTGTGTATTCCTAACCTTTATTTCATATCTACTAGTCAGCTACTAAATCACATTAGGACCTTATGTTTCTTTAAGTGTTTATAGTGAAGAATGTTATGAGTAGGTTTTTGAAAACCCACTACATAATGATTAAATTATGTCTATGTTGTATCCTTTAAAATCTCTGATAAGTATGTGTGTATGACTTCCCCCTAAAGAAATTATAGCTCTTCCCAGGGTATATATTTGAACTCTGTTATTAAACATATTCCTCATTGTGTTTATTACTAATCAGGAAATCAGAATTATTAGCACGTTGCTTGCCAGGACAGCCCAGAGCACTTCATGAGCTGGATTCATACTTGTCATGTTGCTCCTTGATATCTTGGGCTGATTTCAGAGTGGGTGCCAGATCATGGCCTAGTAGTTCTGTAGGTGAATTATCTTAGTCCTCCAGACCAGACAGTTTTTGCTATTCATTTAGTTAGTTTCTTTCCAAGACCAAGTATATCATCTCTTCAAGCAGGATCAGATCCATAGCTTCATTCCTTGTGAAAAAACACTCCCCTCCTTTACAGTTGCTAAAAGCAAACATGTAACAGACAAGATAGAAAGCCAATTCACACAAATCTCTATGTCACTTTTTCTCCTTTCCCTTGTTCAGGAGAGGTTGCATGTTTTGCTGGAATTACTCACAAATTTGCAGAAGAGTTGCTCTACCTGACTGTATTTCTGATTACACACTTGAACTGTTGAGCATCCTGGTGTTCTGTAAGTCTCAATTTGCATAAATTACTCAGGAATCTCTGGCACCAAATTTGCAATGTTTCTTTTTTCTTTGTGTTCCTTAAAAATCTAGAAATAGACTGAGGCTTCCATCTCCTTTCACATTTACATCACTTTCCATATACAGAGTAAATCCTTCCAAACTTATTCCTCCAACAGCAGTAATTTTAATCTTGAACCAAAGATTCCACATAGTCCTCCAACTCCCTTTTTTAGCTTGTTCTGCCCATGATAGAGGTTTTCTGGTGGAGTTTGTGGGCTGTTTTTAATGCTGCATATCCTCCTCGTTCTGGGAATTTACACTAGGAAATTTATAGAAAATGTAAAAGTATATATTAAATAAAAAGATTACATCATCGGCTCCCTCAGATGCTCTGAGTTATATGATACTGAGTTTTCTTGGCCTATCAGATGTTTATTTCAAATTTTGTTGTCATTCTCTTCAGAGAAAATACTGACCTGTGTTTTTCACATTTCCAAAATGTGTTGTGGAAAGCAGAAGGCCAAAATTCAATTCTTTTATATTCAATATATATTTTAGATATCTGTACACAATTAGATATCTGTAATTATCAACATTGAACCTATGATATGTGAGTGAGTATACTGAATATATAGGAGTTCAACTACATATGTGTGTGTGTTCGTGGGTGTATGTGTGTGTATGAGCAGATATATAATATGGTCATCAGCCCTTTGGCTGCCTTTCTCCTGAATCTTGCAGGTGCAGTGGTCCAATCCTACTACACTCACCCATCCACATTCTTTTTCTCAAAATTTCTTGTTTTTCATGAATAGAAAGAAAATACATCTTACTTGTGTACTTGTGTGCCAGGCAAATCAGACCTGATCAAATTTGCACTTGACACAATATAATAAATATATTCTGCGTTTCTTCTTTGAAATAAAACACTAGGAAAAGATCCTTCGTTATTTCTTTGTGTGATATCTTTCTTTCGTAATTGGGTAACACATTCATTCATATGACAGTGAACTGGAATAGAGCCTACATTCTAATATGTTCCAAGTCTGAAACAAGTAAATATACAACATTTCCCCCCTACACTTCTGCTAGTTAGCATGTGGTAATTAACACTTGTTAAAATGACTAAAATTTCAAAAGTGGACATGCTCTGTGAGAAAACCTCAGAGTGATTATATTGTGAACACTTCTGGCAGAGGGCAAGAGGTATTTTTAGCAATCCCATGTCATTTTTGTATGAACTTTGTCACATTTAAAAAAAAAAATAAAATAAAATAAAACAAACAAAAAATTTAAATTCTTGTAGTCTGGCTTTTTCATCAAACAGGACTTTGGCATTTTCACAGTGCAGAGGATTGTTTCCAGACCCAACTTAGTGGCCCTAAGTTATTTAGAAAGAGATGATTACAGGAAACTAGGCCAGACTCAGGAAGGGGAAGAGGGACAGCACTGTGGAGAGTGGCTGTGAGCTCCAGGGATAATATCTTAGAGCAGACATCCCTCCTGATGTCTCACAGTGTGTGCGGCTAGTGGGACAGAAGACACTTCTCTGGTGACAGAAAAGAGGATCATTTGGGGTTTGCAGTGGGAAAGAGGATCATTTGTGGAGTGATTTTCACCCTTTTTTACAGGCAGAGATAGCTACCCAAGTGCACAAAAACATCAATTCAAATCTGCATAAGAAAAATTCACTGCTGGTAATGGGATGTTCACTAAAAGATTACAAAAGATTAGAAGTCTGTAGGAGAAATCCCTTCTTCAAGCTAACCACATTGTGCATACCATTATAAAACGATCAGATAAGACAGATCAAAAGAAGCATGATGAAGTTCCCACTGAGGAAGGTGAAGTGACAAGGGAGAAGAAGTGGGTTTATGAGTCAGAAACATGCTTGCATTTCTTAGATTACTTTGAATCTTAGAAGCTGTGATGAGCAACCTGGCCCTATAAAGGACCTATAGAGGCATTTGAGGTGTTGGCCCTGGCAGACAGGAGTTGGGACAGTAGTGGTGGGATTGACCATAAGAAAATATGGAAAAAGTGATGCAAAAACAGATGATAAACATATTTTAGACCAGTGACTCTCTCCTTGTGAAGCAGTTCTCAGAGCTCCATTTCGGCCACAGTGTGAGCTGCTGCGCTGGGATGGCAGTGAAATGTGACTGGTAATTATCACTGGSTGTTTTACAAGTGAGGAGCTTACAGTGTTCGTGTGATACCAAGTGCTTGTTGTGTGCTGAGCCATTTTCTGGGAGCCTTGGCTTTGTTTTCCCTTAGCCCTGAGAACAAAAAAGAAGCGATGCAAGGAAAATGCAAAATGTATTCAAAAAGAACAATGGAATTGTGCTTGATTTGTTTAATTCTGAAATCAAGGTCACTTAAAAGTACTACGGCTTTTATTTGTTTTATTGTTTTTTTAAAGATTTTTTTTTTTTTGGCAACATCTTCCTTTTCATTTGACGGTCTTGTTATCCCAGAACTGTATATGTTACTGATCCTGCCTGTATTCAAAGCTGTTATTAAGTGCAGTCTTTTAGATTTTAGAGAAATGATAATGGTTCCAAAGATGACAGAAAGTGGCAGCTGGTGACAAAAAACCCCCTTGATAAGACGACAACAGTAAATCAAACTACTGCCACTTTTTTGTTTCATGTTTGTTAATACCACCTCGCCTTTTGAAGTTTAAAGCAAGGTTCAAAAGAGCCAGGTGCTGAATCATAATATTAAAGCAAGTAAGGAGCTCCATGAAAGAGAGGAGATCTGAGAGGGGAAAGCAACAAACACGGCTTTCAACTGCCTTTTGTCGGCCTTTCTGCAGATGTCACCAGTTGTTATCCCCAGCAGAGGCTTCAAGCTCGTAGCGGTGCCTCTGGCTGATTCCAACTCAACGTTTCAAGTGTCAATCAAAAAGGAAGGACGCAGCTTAGGTCCTGGTCATTGTCCTGTGAAAAGAGCCAAGCATTTAACATTGATTTAGCTCCCTCAATATACAAAGATAGAGCCAGCTTTGTACAGCAAAAGGGCCCTTGGCAAGGTTGCTTGTAGAGCAATTCCATCGCATCCGATGTTCCTTGGTTTAGCTGTCACACTGCAGTGTCTGGAGTCCTATGAAAAGTTATTCAGGAATGAGTGAGCAAATTAAAAAGAAATAACATGCTCCCCTAAATAGCAATGCAAGCCATAGAAAGTGCTCTTAACGTCATTTAGCCCTGAAAAGCATTTTTAATAAAAGTATTTTATGCTTTTAAATACCATTTAACAAGGAGAAAAAGATGTTTCGGGACAAGAGGGGGCCTTTGTGAAACCCAGTTCCATTGGATTGGATATGCAGTTGTGCTGGTAAAGCATTTTTTGTCAAGTGTTCGCTTATTCTGTTCTTGAGCTCCTTACACTCACTGCCACCCACATTCTGCATCATTCTTCTGTGCGGGTGTAAAAAATACCCCAAAACCCAGCAATGACAAAATAGCCCTGCCTGAATTCCACCGGCAGCCCCCACTCTTGTTTTCCCGTCCTTCCTCTTGTGTCAAATTCCTGCCCACTTCTCTCTCATAACTGTCTCCAAAASACCTTGGCAATTATTTCATTCTCAGCCATGACATTTCCCATTTGTCTCTTACCCGGCATCACAGATGAGCTACGCAAGTCACCTGGCATCATCATGGGAATGACAAAAATGACAAGTCTGGTGGGGGGCAAGTTCTCACGAATGTCGTAGAAATCAAACTTAAAAATCAAAATGAAGCCAAGTGAAACACTAATAAAGCATGCCTATCAATTTAAATGGAGCCAACAGAAGATAATTTAATCCTGTATACCCTTAAGTAACSTCAAAATCACATAAATAAGTTTTTTACTGTCATTTTGCTTAGAAATGGGTTTCTTCATTCTAGGGTTTACTTCATCTCTCTATTCAATTTTAGTGCACCAGGAGACTTATGAGTCATGGATTAAGCTGATACCACAGTGTCAGTAGTCTTGATTCAATGAAATTCTTGTGCACACAGCTAGCTTTGACCAGATGAGGAAGGCAGCTAAAAATATGAGGAAAATATTTCCCTTTCTCAGGGTTGATATCGGTACTGTTTTCTGCTTTGCACTTTTTTTTTTTTTTTTTTTTTCCCCAATATTTTCACCCTCATGCAGAAGCGGCAGAACTACTAGTTAGAAAATCATGGAATATGCCACAAGAAATAGAACATTTCCATGATGGCAATCATTTTTCACAAGCTTGTTTTTCTTCTTAAGGGCTAATTTCCTACTCGTATCTGCTTAAGCAAAAATACACTCTCTGACAGTACTTTTCAACCCAAGGAAAACAGTACAATACCTAAAACTAGCCATGTGCTATAGTACTCTTTCTGAATCTGGGACAGAGTTACTCATGATCCGTCATTCTGGAATGAGCCACATTCCAACAGACTGCACTTGTGCAGCTCCTGTTATCTGCAATTTWGAAATATTCAAATAGAGGATCTATCAGGAGCTGGGTGTATTTTTAAATATAGGTATCATTACAGGCACACTTATTTTTGTGTTTCCGTATAGCAGAAGGCATTTCCAACAGTCACTGTAGCAGCACAGTCACCTTAGTAGGCAGTCGGAGAACACATGGCTCCTTGAGCTAAGGCACAAATGCAGTGCTGTAGATTTTCACTCGGATTTGTGAACGCTTTTGCCTTGGTCTAGCCCATGTCCTCTCTGGCAGTTGCTTTCTGTAGAACGTGCTCACAGTTACTTTTAAACAAATGTAATGCTCAGAAACACACATATTTGCTCCAGCCACTTGGTTTTAAGAACTGATCCTTTCCATGGCCAGAAAATGGCTCACTCCATATGCTCCCTCAAAGGAATAAAGGAATAGGAGATGTTTGCTTCTCCCCACCTGCTGCACACCAATGTGCCCTACTGTTTCTACCACTGTACAGGGAGATGCTCTATCCCTCAGCCCTCATTTGGGTGGAATTTCTGCCTTGCCACCCACACAGCACCTGGTCATCTGTTTTACATCCTAGTGCTTTCTTCAGCCCAGAGGTTTATAACTGCAGCTTATATCCTATTGCTCAAATATTCTTCTTTAATCTGCCTCCATTCAGTCTGTTGGCCRGTAAGATTCTCCTTGTCATGTGAATATCAAGTTTAAATTTAAATTGTTCCATCTGCCCCATTCTCCCCTTCAGCACCATCCCTCTGTTTTCCAGCTCCACTCACCTCTGTACAGATACATTCTGGCTTTCCTTTGCCTCCCCAAACCACTGAAGCCCTCCTTGAGGCCATCATTTCCTATCCTCTCTTCTTACCTTTTTGGTGTTGACTGGGCATCCTTCAACTACAATGGAAACCCTGCTGTGAAGGTCCCCTCCCTTGCATATTGTTTTCTTAAGTCTTGGGCATGAGTGATCCCTCTTCCATAGGAATTATATGACCCATAAATTTAATTTTACTCAGTAGCTGCTACATTGAACTTCCCTGTAATTCTTCTACTCAGGCCCCAAGGAGCAAGGAAAAACAATGTTCTCCAACAGCCACTGATGAAAAGGCAAAAGGTGTGGTGCTGTGGGAACAAATGCAGGATGTGACAAGTGACACACCTGTCCTCAGTATATCTTCTGAATTAGTCCTGTATGCCTTTTTTTTTTTGCACTTCAAGCAGRGATGTGCACAGCAGGATCTGTCTTTGTCCCAAATGACACAAGCAAGAGAGCAGCAGAACTTCATAGGAGCTTCCACACACTTAGAACAAATTCAGATCACTTCTGGTGATGTAAAGGGAAATCAACAAACAAGCAAAGGGTTGTAATTGTTAATAATCACTGCTTCATCAAATCCTTCTGCTTTATAGGCAGGGTCATGTCAGCATGCGAGGATTATTCTGCAATGCCAGGGCCTCCTACCTTGCCCTTACTTGCACACAGGACCTACTAGTGTCTCTAACATTAGTTTTCCTTTTTGGTTGATGGTGATGCCCATTCTTTACATGGGGCAGAACTGCCAAATAGCCCTGCACTGCGAGGACTCTGTGAGAACGGGTAAACTTGCCTTGCTGTAAATGATTCAGCAGCTGAATATGGGTAGTGCTGCATCTCTACATCCAGAGTTCAACTCATGGCTCTGGTCTGCAGCTTAGTGGAGAGCCCAYTAAGCTGCATATTAACTGAAAGGCAGAATGACCACCACATTTTGAGCTCCACACTTGCCTTGCAAGGAGGAACAACTGTAGGGTGCTTATAATATATGGGAAATCCATTCTTAAAAGTTAACTTTTTWAAAAAGGTTTATGATCAAATGTTACATCACCAGCACAGCAAAGGATTTTGTCTGGGTTCTTTAGAACTTGCTTGAACAAAAAAATCCAGGATAAGGAAATTACATTATGGTAGAATTAGAAGCATGTGTGCATGTGTGTGTCAGAAATAAAGGAGAAAATGAGCGAGGCATGCTTTTCCCAAATCAAGCATTATAAAGCTGGTAGAATGAGGACTTAAACTACACTAAGAAAAAAAACATTAAGGTCATATTTGTTTACAAGTCTACTATTATAAGTGTACAATTAAGGTACTGAGAGAGTTTTAACATTTTTTTTCACAAGAATAAGAAGAAAAAAAAAAAAAAAAAAAAAAAAAAAAAAAAAAAAAAAAAAAAGTAAAGGCTCTAAGTTAGAGTCCCAGCCACCAGATTTCTTACTCGTAACTGTGTGATACTGCAATTCAGAAAACAGGACATAGTTATGTCTTCTGATCTCTGGTGCCCAATCAATCCAGACTATTCTTCATCCTGGCAGTCCCTGGCTTCCAGTGCACATTTTTCTTTGTACTCTTCCAATAGCACATTTCTCTCATTCTGCTTCACTGGGCCAAATTCAAGTTTACTTGAAGCAAATGTACCTCCTTTGAAGGTGCCAGAGAGATCCAGCTTGCAGAAGGACTACATTTGACTGACCACCACAGCCAATTGCTGGTGAAGGTCTGGTAGTACTTTTTGAAAACCTCCTTTGCTTTCTTGTTCCTCAGGAAATTAAAAAAAATCTCTCTGACAGTTTTGCTGCCTTGTTTGTTATTCCTTCATGTGATCATGCTTTTATTTCACTCCCCACCCACAATAGTTCATTTCTTTTATGCCATTATGCCTTCTCAATCTATCCACTCCCAGCCCTTCTGCTCTTGATGTGCCATCTTTAAAAAGATCACATACATGAGCCATTCATTCTTCTTGGAGGTCAAAACAAAACCAGTGACAGGAGTAATTTTCTATGAGCAAGTAGACACAAGCACATTGCAAACTGCTTTCAAAACTTTTTGAGCAGCAGTGCCACACAGCATATCCTTGGAGGTCATGAGATAATGCATTTGCATTCTTCAGTATTGCGAGAGTAATGCTTCTGGTTGCCATTGTGTCCTTTGGAAATAATGGCTTCTGGTCACTACAGGTTAGTGGATGCAAACAGCAGACTATATCATAGCAACTTTGCTAATGCAGAAACCATTTTACATGCAGACRTTCCTGCCTTATCCATAAAGAATGAAAGCCTAAGTGTCTTGTTGGAAAAAAATGACACAGTCCTGGGAGTGTCAGGGATGTAACATTTACAACTCAGTACATAATTTCATTTATATCAAGATGTCATGACTATAATTACAAAATACAATCTTACATAAGTGCGTATTATCACCAGTGTTAAGGGCTACAGCACAGAGAAATCAAGTTTAATTTGTTTTAATTTCACATGTTGTAACTCTAAGCTTGCATTGTTCCTTCATTATCAAAAGCTCTATGTACATAGTCTATAGTGAGCATTTTCATTCACCTATCCAATGCAAATATCCTCTTCAGTTTAGCAATTTCAATATAACCTAATGGATTGCAGACCACAAAGACTAAATTACAGACATTGTCTTCCTCTTTATTTGTCGAGCACTAGTTTCGTGATGTTGCTTCCAATCAACACCTTGTACAGCTGAGGTGACTACAGGAAATACTGGTGCACTGTTTTAAAATGGTTGCCAGTGTCTCTATCAATAATTAGAGATCAGCTATGAATTTCATTTTGAAAGCTACCAGGAATCCACAATCCGAGCTTAAGTCATCTTTGTAATTAAATATATCAATGTTCCTAAATTTATAGCCAAACCTGAAATTACCATTTCCTACTGGACTCCTCTGAAAGCTATGCCCACTTGCTCAATATGACACMGTGATTTAGTGGCCAGGCTATTTCTCAGCCTTCAGACACTTGCTCTGCTCAGTATCAGAACTGCCTGGCCCTGCACATGTTGTCATTTCACTCTGCTGAGAAAACAGGACTATCCCTCTGGAATGATCTCTGTCCAGTTGTTAGATGATAAAGCAAAAGCAATGCACAGGCATACATTAGCTGGTGCCCAACTAATGTCCACCTGGATTTGTTTAGCACATGTGGTGTTGAARGGTTTATGGTCTTGAAGGTCTTCTCCAACCACAATGATTCTATGATTCTGTGGTTAGCACAAAGGCATGGGAACGTTGTTTGAAAAGGACCTTTGAAAGCCTCTAGACCCATTTTCTTCTGTCGGAGACAATGATCAACATCGGACCAGGTCTAGGGCTTTCTTAAGAGGTAAAGTTCTGTTACTTTTCTGTTCAAGATAGTTCATTTTGTATTAAGTATTTAAATATACATCATCTGGAAAGAGATGGAAAACTCCAGGATAAACCATCTTGGTGTAAGATCACATGCACTCACACACACACTTCTCTGCTAATCACTACTGTTACAGCCCTGATGCTCTGAAAATACATAGAGAAGTTTTGCAGAGTACTATGTCAGGCCAACCAATTTACCAGCAAGCTCTCAGGCTTGCAAMTCCCTATTCACGCTGTATTTCAGACCTGAAGAAGGGATTGCATCTGTTTCTTACTGTGTGTTTTCTTTTTTCCAGAAGAAACTATTGACAGAATCTGCAAATGGCATTTGCAGATAGCTGCTCTGAAATGGTATTTTAGTTTGATTCTTTTTACTGATCACTTCTATCAGACATGTCCCATATGGCCACCATCAGCCAGGTGCTGGTTCCATGGTAAACATCAGACATATAACTTTCCCTTATGCTTGTCATTTTCTGTCTTTAAAACAGTATCCATTTTCATTGTCCCTCTGCCTACCTGCATGCTGTCACCTATATCCAACTCCTTGTTTTCATTGCATTGCTCATGTAAGTTGTCATAGTTTTAAATCAAACGTTCAGAGTTTGGATTACTCTATGTAATGTAATAACTTGTGTAGGCAAACTTCTCGTAGTGATGATACGGTTCTATAATGGCATTAAAACTTCAGTCACCTTTCTTCTTGCTAGGTTTGTAATGTGCCATAATATGTTTTTTCTGCCTAAGATAACCAACACCAGGTCACAAAAATTCAGCCTCTTATCCCTTCTGCTAGTCATCAGATTATAACTTCAATACGTTTGGGATTCTTTTTATTTGCCTTCTGGACTTTGTACCTTTAAGCTTGAAATGCTTTAGAATTTCTCTATAACCACAAAAATAAGAAACTTTGGGTTTGCTATTTTCTAAGTGAGGAAATGAAAGTTGCACTTCTAAGGTATCTAAAGAACTCTAAGAGGAAAGCCATATGAACAACAGTATGAAAGATACCCATTAAAATTAAACAACCAACTAATATTGCTGCTGAGATGACATAGCTTCATCCTGAAAAAATACATGCACATATATAGCTTTCTTAGCATCTCATATATGAAGAAAGTTAAACCTACACACATGATTACAAGTTGAATGTTAACCCTTCCTTTAAAAAACAACAGTTAAGAAAAACAAAACTGTTAATTAACGTGGGTCATTAAACRGTATCAAAATATTTTCTCCTTAGTGAAGCACTAATAATTAAGCTCTCATGAAATGAATAAATGAACAATAGAATTATTATACGATTTAATCAGTTTGGATTTAACTTTTTAKTTTGTTCTAGTCCCCATTAGTCAAAGTTTTCCCCGTAGGTGAAAGACGTTGCAAGATGGTATGGACTAACATGTGACAGGATGTGTGTGACTGTGTGAKATTTGCATCTACAAGGAAAAGCAAACTAGCACAATTACTGTCATTACAAGTTTAGTTCAGCTGAGGATTTGGCCTCTACTGTGCTTATTATTAGCTGGAATGGATCAGAATATATTCATTTTGTGGTGAACTTTTTGATGGCCTTGTTCTTTCTTCCTTTCTTTCCATTTCTCATACCCCATCCAAAATTTGCTCTGCAGAAATTCAATGTACCCGTCTTTTTGATCTCACTTGAATCTTAATTGCAAAGCCAACTAGATTTCACCATGGCTTATATGCTCCCCCATTTGCTATCTGTAATCACAGACATTGTGTAACTCAAAGCTAAGTCAAGAATTGTTGTCTTTTTATGGCTCACTCTTTTATATATGTTGTGTTGGAGAGCGGTCGTTACCGCTTTTTTTGTCATTATTTCTGGGCTTCACTCCATTAGCTAGTGAACGGGCCTTCTCTCATTGCTTTCCTTCAGTAAATACTGTAACATTCAGCTTCCTTTCAGGCTTATGCTTTTAAAGAAAATTTTTGTACAATTAAAGATATGAAATTGCTAAATACAAGGCTGCATTCATTGTTCTCCCTTTTTAAAGGTTTAATCACACTTAATGGCTCTCTTGAAAACTTGAATTTTCCATGTTGATGGTTTTACCCCACTGAAAGAGTTTGCTAATATACTTTTCAAGTGTTTTTTCCTTAAATGAGCTATTCAAGAAGTTCTGTGCAGAATAAGATTGAGGAAGAATATATCCAGAGACAATTATGAAATGGGTCCAGGGTTATCTGTTTATCCAGTGGTGGAGATTCATGAGCTCAATAGCAGTCAGAAATAGAAAACAGAAAATGCAGACCTGTCCAGCTTTGAAGGACATGACCTGAAATGTCTCATGAGCCTTCTTTCAGACCAGTCTCTGCTGCTTCACTCCCAACATGCAGCAGCTATTCCCCACCTGGATGAACACTATCATGGCAAGGCCTGGACTGACTCCACAGGCCAAGGAGCCATCGCTACTCAGTAGCRTTGGCCTAAGGTTTCTTATTCCAGCCATTGCCAGCACCACCTACATGTCCTGTGACTGCACGTCTCTGAAGAGCAAGTTGCCGAAGTGCTGCCCACCCAAGGCTGAGGTGATCATGCTATGAAATGTGCAACTTAACTAAATTTAGGGTAATCATCTGTCTCTGACCAGCCCAAGTTAACAGCCATCTTGTAAGAGACATGCACTAGGCCCTGGTGAACTTTYAGACTTCAACATTTTATCACTGCAGTTTATTACATGCAGAAATGAAGTCATGCACCCTGGGAAAGCTCTGAATACTTACAAACATGGCATCCTGTTTACTCAGTAGCACTAATTCCTTTGCTTTTCTCAGGGCTTCTGCCTTGATAGTCAAAGTCATTCTGGGTACTGGACTTTGCTTCCTGAGATATCACATCTCCTTCCACCAACACMACCTCCCATGGCATTTAATGGGAACGATCGGGACTGTGAGCTAACTGGGGAAGCTGGTGAGTTTATGAAGTGAAATTTTCACAGCTCTTGGATCTAGACTCCACAATTTGCTTTTACCCTTTCTGATAGCCACTGATCCCAACATGTTCAGAAATAAATGTGCACYTCATTTGTTGCACCTGTTTTCCCCGAATAGTTCACTACAAACCTGCAGATTCCCAGTCCCACCCACTTACACACAAAACCATAAACTGAGCAAACACAGACCTTTGGAGACAGCTAATAAACTAGAAGAGAAGAAAGGAGACAGAGAACAAAATCATCTTTCTTATTTTATTTATATATCTAAATACTTGGCAGTCACTCAGCYACTTTGGTAATGGGGACCATATAAGTAGGTAGGTGCAGAGATAGCGAGGTAAAGATTATAAATTAAATGTAGCAGCAGTAGTATTTCATCTGTTTGTCTCAGGACTGATACCACAACATAAATCCTGAGATACTTTAGATTAGATAGATTTGATATGCCAATCTCCACTTAAATATTTTGGGTCTGCTCCCAATAAAGTTAATGGAAGTAGGATCAGCTCTTTATTGCTCCCATGCTATCAGTGAGTCTTCAGTTCCCATTAAGCAATTCATGTTTCCTATTATACTGATACAAAAGCCTCATTCTGCTAGTCTCGGAGTCAGTGGGTTTCATTTTTATCAGCGGGAGCCCCGATAGGGTATTAGCGCTTTAAATTGAAACTCCCAGACTCGGTACACACGGCTCAGCGCCACTCATTCATATTATGGGCGCACTACTCTTATCGTATGTGCAAGAGCACTTAGTCCTCAAGTGCTCTTCGGCTGGGGAGACTGAGGGACACAGATGACTTGACATCATCTTGTTACTCTTCCTCTCTCCCTCCCTCCAGCCCCAGGCTTTTCTAGGAGCCATTTCAGGCCATACTGGCCCCAGGGCTACTGAAAGCTGCTCTTGTGCAGATATTTACTTCATGTCTTTTGGTTTTTTTTTTGTTTTTTTTTTTTTTCATTTTAAAAGAGCTGTTTTGCTTGCATTCACAGACTATTCCTATTTGCCCAGGTGACTGGGGCAGGGAACGGGATGCTTTAGCAGAGGACCCAACAGGATGTAGGCAGAGCACTCCAGGAGGTTCCTATTCAGGACAGAAATTCAAGGCAGGAGCGGGCTGTCTAATCACCTGATGTTGCTGGCTCCGGCTTGTACAACCCTCTTGTTCTTTGTGAAGGAGCATTTCYAGCCGAGGTTTCTGAATTATCACCTACCATGAATTCTGAGGTCTAGGAGTCAGGTGCATCTGAACARCAAATGTTGCACACCCCTGTATCGTTTTTGGATTTACTACACGAAGTGAAACAGCCAGGAACAGGCTTATGTGACATATGTACCAGGTTATAACCAAGCCCATTTTCTGCATTTGTAATGAATCTTTCCTGGATGATTCTTATTCTGAATAATGGCAAACAGCATATACAATCCAGTCTTTTAACTGTAAAGTGTGTGAACAGAAAAAAAAAGATGAAATCCATGGATTAAAGGCTTCATTATGTACCCCATTCTGCTGCATTCACACATTGTCACGTACCCAAGTGGTTCTACCTCACTACTGGAGCTGCTCCCCCATGCCCCAATGTGTCTCAAAGTCCATGCCCAAGTCCTATTCCAGCCAAGCAGCTGCTTCAAGAGAGCAGTGATTTTGAGCATTTGCTCAGTGCAGCTAGCTAGATGTGCAGTAAGATAGCAGGCAAAGTGAGCAGTAAAATCCGGGTCCGTGACCTTTTTCCCCACAGATGGCTAATAGGCATAGCTCACTATCGGGTTTCCTATGACTGCAGGGATACTACCTGCCTCACTTGGGCATGCGCACTGCTGAACGGTGCTTTGTCTTGCATTCTCCCTCGGGATTTCTTATAGGCATTGTGCTGGAAAGTAATGCTTTATCATCTCAAATCCATGAGGAATGTCACTTGCGGAAGTCTTTAGGTGTCATGTGATGTTCATTCAGTTTGTTTTCTCAAATGCAGTGTTTGTCCTAAGTTACTGAATAATTTCATGCAGTGCAACAAGTGCCAATTTTGATGCACTCCATGAGGTTTGTTATTTTACCCAAACAATATGCTAAAATACTGATTTCTAAGCTCCTCTTTGAATCAAAACCAGCCTTTTCTGCCCCTAGTTCGGTGGCTCTCCAGCACTGCCAGAGCACACACACAAGCGTGCTGGACCTGCAACTTTGCTAGTAATGTTTATTTTCAAAAGACAAATATTGTACCAGCATTAATGCCAATTAGGAGACTTATTTGACAGTCTGACTACTCCATCTGATGCCTCAAGGGCAGATTTTCAGCACTTTGTGAAAGATGTTAGCCAATGACTGCTGTATATGAATAAAATATAGAGGAGAAAAGTTTTAATAAACATCTAAAACAAAACAATCAAGAATTAATTGCAATCATTTACATGCAAATAAAGGATGTGTTTTATATCCACAAAGACTAAGACATTCAGAAAAAAGCTTCCACTCCACACAAACTTACCCTGATGTGACTCCACGTAACCCTATACAAGCTGTACTATCTAGCCAAAACAGAGGTGATCCCACAATCCTACTGCACTCTCTGAATCCCCTGTTTTCATTCTGGGTTTCATTATTATTTAGATTTAATCACCAGGTAAAGTTATTTCGCACTTAGTTTTATTTGCCTAATGGTGATTTACTTGCAAAACATCTCCTAAGCATGTGAATGACTTCAGTGTTGTTTTGCAAAAAAATGCTCCCTTTGAAGTGAACTTCACTCCAGAAAAAGCCTGCACTTAGCAGCACAAAAATGGAGCAACATTTGACCATCTTATAGATTTTCTTTGGATAAAATTCCAGGTAACTTCATGTGAATTTTACCAAGCAGAGGTCACTGCAAAAAAGGTTGTGTCAGATCACAAGAAAATATTTCACAAGTTGCTTCCATGATCATATCTAAGCAAAAAATCTCCAAAGTCAAAGCATTTCTACGTCGAAATTTTAGTTTCTGATCTGGGAGCAAGTGCTATGTAGTAAACCCCTAAGCTTGCTTGAAGTCATAGAKGGAGCCGCTAATGGAAACCTGCTCTGGACTCCGCTCGTGGCTGCCTCTCTCTGCMTTCTTGGTTGCACATCATGTTTTARCTCTGCTTAGTTGTGACTCTGAGGTCCTACCTCGAGGCCTCCCTGATACTACTGACACTGAGGCCACTGTCTTCTGAAATATCTGCATACTGGTGATCCAGGAGGGAATCCCACACTGCTTACCTGGGAAAGAACCAGCCCCAGGAGCACACAGATGAAACAGAGACAAAGGTGACTTTGTAGTACTGTGGATGTCATTTCTTTTATTTTTTTTTTTCTGTCCAGTAGTGAGTGTCTGATGTGCCTCTGCTGAAAGGGTTTCTATTTTGATGAGGACACAAAAGCCAGAATACTTTTCTGCTTTTCTGAACCAGTTTGGTAGTAAATGTGAGATGGGAATTAGTCTCATGAGATTTCAGACCTATGTAAATCATTCAAAAGAATTTGACAGAGAGATATAACCTTGCCATGTAAGTTTTAATTAGCATTTCCATGATTTAACAGTAAAGATACAACCCTATTGCTSCTATAGGGTAGCTTAAATATTCCGAGCCTCGTCCTTTGAGGGTGGAAACTTGTGCACTGGTTCTGAGGCAGGCTTTATTTGCATTTGACTCCATTCACCCATCCTTATTTCACGGCCAAACACACAAGCATTTTTTTCTATAGTCTTTAATTCAAAGGTCTCTCTAAATACAGCAGCTGGGAATGTTCGCTTGGAATGGCAATCTGGTGGAAAACGATCTTTTTTTATATAAAATTGGGATTTCTTTTATGGGAAATTTTCAATTTTGMCAGAAAAATTTTGATTTTCTATTAGGAAAATCAAAGTGATGGCTCCACGGCGGCTTGGCTGGAAGGCCCCYGTTGATTTTGTTGTCGTCTGTGGGGAGAGAGCAGAATTGACAATAGTCTTCCAGGCAGGCAGCTGGGGAGATGCAGCAGGTCTGGAAGAGGAGGAGGGAGGGCGAGTGCCCTGGCGCGCTGCCGGCCCTGCAGCCCAGCTGCCTCCCCGGCAGCCAGGCTAGGGGGAAGGCGAGGAGGAGGAGGAAGAGGAGGTGGAGGAGGAGGAGGAGGAGGAGGAGGAGAGGCAGGCGCAGGGTGCCCAGCCTGCAGCAGCTCCTGCCCACGAGGCTCCTGGCGCTCTCCCATTGCGGCGGGCAGCTGGCAAGCCCCGAAATATTCCGTTTTGCGGCTCCTGAAAGAGATTTTGTTTATTCTGGAGAGCTCTTCCCAGGAAAAAGATTTTAAGGAGTAAAAAAAAAAAAAAAAAAAAACTCAATTCGAAAGGAAAAGGGAGACAGGAATAATTTCAAAATGATCTTTTTCTCATAGGGTGGAAATTCTGTGTTTCAGCCCTCTCCACTGTACAGCAAATATAACACTGGGAGAAAAGCGAGTCTTTTCTTTTTTTCCACAATTCATGTTATATTAAAAGCACAGTCCAAAAAATAAATGCACCTGCATGAAGGAGGTTAGCAGAAGATCACTTAGCGTTAGTCACACAAGATATGCTGGGAGAGGTACATACTGAGGATGAGGATGTCCTTTTTTGCTTTGGAGTAGTTAGTGGGAATGGTGATCCCATTTGCACCACCAGCACTGCACTTGCTATTGCACTCAGAATTGAAAAGTCATCCAAAGCCCCCCCAAATCCTGTGTCTTTGCCCATCAATAGGTAATATCTAGAAAAACTAGTGTCTATCATATCTGCAAAGCCTACAAGAAAGTGCATCCTCACAGACCTCTTTTTGTCTGATACAACCCGAAATGGATGGTTTACAAATCAGTCTGCACCTGTTCAAGTTATGCTCCTGTTAATGCACACCTGCTAAGAGCAGTGGGACCCGCCGTTGTAGTGATGGGAGGAACACATATAAATTCACTTCCTTACTCCCTAAAAGTGTCGAGCCCCAGTAGCGAGTCCTGGAGGGCGTCCTTTGAGATTTCACCGCAAACACACACAAAAGCGCTCTCCTTGTCGCTGCACTCATTATTCTCACAATCGCATGCATATTTTTGTAACAGAAAAAAAAAAAAAAAAGAAAAACAAGAGTCAGAAAATCTTTGAATAATTACACTTACCTAATCAGATGGAGAAAATATTAAACAAACAAACAAACGAACAAACAAAAATGGAAATCAAAAGAAAAATAATAGCTAAACTGTGTTCATCTACATTTCAATATTCTCCCCCAGCCCACCCTGTTATTCTCCTATAGAAACTGTACAGGGCATGAAAACAGTATTGATAAAACACCAAAATGTAATGGTACCAGTGCCTAACAACATCAGCAGAGTAGAAGAGCAAATATGACTTTAATTGTAGGTTCTTTATTACTGTCTTATAGTATAGGCTTTTTGGATAATTTATTAATACTAACAAAGAGGAGTGATTTGGAAGCTGCCTATTTTTTATTTCTTAGGAGTTATTTTATTTGATAATGACATTAAATATTAGAAACTATAACAGCTGGTGTGTTTATCCTTACTTGAGTGTATTAACCTCTTTAGCCCTTTTTTCCAGAAGAAGGATTCAGCATTACAGATTTGACTGTCAGCTGCAGTGCCTGGCGGCCCGTTGGATTGGCATCCTGACAGAATCGAAAGTCCAGTGCTGCAAGTAAACATGGATGACATTGCAGATAGATAGAACTGGCTGACTTGAGGCACCTGCAGCTGTTTGCACCAGAATAAAAGCAAAGGTTGTGGTCACTGGAGTGGAAAAACACTGAATTTACCTCTAGTTATTTTGCCTGGGAATTTCCCCCTCGCACACACCTCCCTTCTTTTTTTCTTTTTTTTTTTTTCTTTTTTTTTTCTTTCCTGGTTGTACATTTTGGAATCTTTCCACTAAAAGCACATAAAGTTGAAATATCTAAGTGAAAAAATCCACAAGAAACTAGAGGATTTTATAACCTACTTTCTCCTCCATTTTTCTTAAATTTATTGAAGTTTCCCCTGTAATTTCTGCCTGGTAACCACTAGTGCTTTATTGGTGTGAATACTGGATTACTGAGAAGGAGGTGAATATTGAATAGTCAAAAACAATTATTTGCAGCTGTTTTTTTTTAATTTTGCAATTTTTTATTTTTGTATTTCTTTGGCAAATGTGGCCTTCACAGAATTAATAGGCTGCCACAGCTGGCAGCACAACAGCAACTCCAAACCATTTTGTCCTATAGAAAGCTCTTGATCATTCAAATGCTCCTGATTCCCAGAATGGGTCCCCCCAAGTCCTTGCAGCCAAGGAAGCTGCTGGAGGTCCCAGGAAGATGTCCTCAGCACTCACATGGATAAGCCTGGCAGGTTGCTTACTGGATGCTAGTGTTGGTTGCACAGAGGCTCCTGGAGATCCTTGGGGGCAGCAGTGACTATGGGGATGCAGAACAGCTGAGGGATGTGCCCAAGGTCGCACTCAGCTCCACGGCCAGAGCAAACAGAGGCCAGGAAGACGCTGTCAGGGGACGCCTGGCATTCCTGGCTAGCCGGGACAGCTGGGATCCGCCTCTCTGGAACTGGCACTGGCACGGAGCTGACAAACGAGCGGGAGAGGGGAGGACGGATAGGTGTGACAGCAGTGAGGTGCTTGACGGCTGGTCTTTTTCCCTCCTGCCACCTGCATCCYTTTATACCATCAGATCATTTACATTTTTAAAGAAAGTGTATTCTTTTTCATCGTGGGCCACTGGTGAGCTGAGCACTATCTTTTGTGCGGAGCCCCTGCTAGCAGAGGTGGCGGAGTATCAATCATGGCTTTCCCTGGGGTCATACCTTACTATGCTGGCTCCCGATCAGAAAGAAGCAGATGGTTATTTACAAATAAAATAATCAAGATCTCAAGAAGGTTGTTTTTTTTTTTTCTCTCTCCCCACAAACGCTCCTGCAGATGAGGCCAAAATAAGGTAAAGTTACTTGTGTTCCCTTCTGCCAGCTTTTCAAGGACGCTGCCTGCCCTACTAGCACCTTTAAACATGTTATCAGTTAAATTTGCCAAAGAAATGTGTGGCACCTAACAGAGTAGCCTTAGATTATTCAGTGGCTTTCGTGAGAATCTGACACTTAAACCACAACGTGAATTAATGTAGATTATTGTGCCGGAATATTGTTATCTGCCCAACACTACATGTTTGCAATCAGTTCTTTACAAGCAAAGCACATATTGCCTTTGAATCTTTCTCAGTAGCCATGGTCACCCTCCTTCTTTATTTAGTGTTAAGTGTTATTCATTTAGCAGTAAAAAAATGAACAAAGGAGAAGAAAGCAGGTGCTCTAAGTTTACTCTACAGCCAGCTGTCAGGAAGACACACTTTACTTATTTATTTATTTTTTTGTGGAATGTAAAGGGGATTTATTGAAACTGTTTGGAAAAAAAATATGAAGCATAAGTTCAATCAGTCTTTTTTTTTTTTTTTTTGTAATCAATACAGTCACTGAAGCAGAAAAAACTATAATGAGTTGTCACAGAATTTGAATTCCTATTTGCTTCCTTTTATATGTATTTGACAGAAAATCATCATGGAAAGCTCAAATTGGGAAGCAAGGCCTGGCTATGACTCTAGGGTTAAGTTTGTTTCGAATTTCCCAGTTAGTGTTTGACCAACTGCTTGCTTAGGTTCAGGGGGTAAGCTCAAACTACCAGTATAGACAAGGTTAGTTAAAACCAACAGTGTGATTTCCTTCTGTTTCRGGTAGTGACACCTCTCTTCTGAAGTATGGTTGATCTGACTTCCAAGAGATGTTCAGCCTATGTTTCTCTGAGATGTCTGCAAATGTCTTCACTCTCATTATCAGCACTTTCTACTAAGCATCCCCAGCTCAAATACAGGCAAAGCCTAAGCCCCACAAATAGCTGAAAGATGGCATTCTCAYAGTCATCTGGAGAAGATCTGACCATAAATCACAAGGATTTGCATGTTCTTCCCTTCTTCCATGTGAGTAACTTTCAAAAAATTGCTGTGGCACATTAAGGTCACTCCAAGCTGTTAGGCCACCTAGACCAAAGCCTGGATCCCTGTTTTGTGGAGCTGTAAAGACCACAGCTTTGTTGAATTTGTACTGCTTTCTTCTTTTATCTGAGAGCCAGATGTTTCTTGGCCATGGTACTGCATGTTGTGTGGCCAATAGCTTCCTATTCCGCACTAAGGTTAAGAACCTGCAAGAAGTCATGTGAATAGTGAAATATCTGGTGCATGGGCCTGAGCACTGCATGTCAACAATTTGTTAAGGAATGCACATCAAAGTTTTCAGAAAAAAAAAATCCAGCCCTCACATTCAGGGAAATCACTGAGAAATACAAGTGTAAGGCAGTCTGAGTCATTTTGGTCTTTCAAATCACTTTCTTCATGCATCACTCAACACAATAYCAATTTGCACTCAGTTTATCTCATCTGTTTATTTTTCATGTGCTTTTTTTAGCCGTGTACCTGAATCTTCCCTTTGCCTCCAAAATACTCATGTTTTCCTCATGATTCATCTTTTTAAAAATTCCCAAAATGCTCATGCAGAAGCTAAGACTTTAGATTGTAAAATATGGTACTTCATTGCCCTGTAGCTCCTCTATTTCCCAGTCTGATGCTAACAGCTTGGCTCTGTGTTCATGAACATAGCTCTGCATTCTCACAAGGGACCTGCAACTGAGAAGAACAACTATTTGTATATTGTACACATATTATAGAGAGAGGATCTTCTGACCTCATGTTACTCTTGGAAGAGGTAGGCCAAAGCCTAGCCCATACAAAAAAAGATATCTGAAGATTAAGGTTTCTGAATCACAATTTSTTCCCATCACCATGCTGGCATTTAAAATACATATTCATAACCCTTTTCAGCTGCAAAATAAAAAGTTTTCATTACAAGTTTTCAGAGAGCTAAAGAGAAACTTTAAAATTTCCATGGCAGATAATCTCCATGAAACATAAAGCCACTTGGTCACCCAAAACCGTTTAAAMAGAAACTTTCTGCCCAAGTCTAGATGTTGTTCAGTGCATCTCTTTTTAAGCTTAATGCTTTTTAATGCTTCTTGGAGCATAGTTTCTTCATCTCTGTGCTCCATGATCCTCTGCTGATAGGAATATAGGCTTTTATGTAGTTGATCAAATCATCTAGAAAGGCCATTCTAAAGAAAATGATTTCTCTCTATGGTTCTCCCCCTTGTTTCTCTTCTCATTTTTTTTTTCCATCTTTTTTTGAACCAGACAGCCACAGAATTGAGACAGGGAAAATACATCCCATTGCCAAAATCACATAAATTTTAATGGCTTTCCTGTTCACTTAACCCCACATCAACAGCATGACCTTGCTAGCCTGAACCATGAACCACTAGGGTGTGGAGGCCAAGAGCTGGGTGGACCTGGCCCAGCTCCAATGTCTGCTGCACAAAGGTAAATGTGGGACGTTTTGTGGGACATTTTTGAAAACACTGGGTGTCTTTTTCAAGACACTTTTGCCCTCATTATATGGGAACTGGCAATAGATTTGGTAACTAGTCAGCAGCCCCCGCCAGCTGACTGCGTGCTAGCACAATTAACAGCTGGGCAGTGAGTGTTACTTGGGTTCTTCCCAATATAATAGGCCACATTTCTTCAGCATAATCTAAATTTTTACACAGCCTTCGTTTCCAGGGTATTCATGCACTTCAAATTCCTTAATGTGTTTGTCCTGCAGGAAGGAAACTGAGGAATAGCAAAAAGCTCAAGGAAAAGATTTTTGAAGTTGTTCTAGCACCACAAGACTTAGAAGCACGTACAGTAAATCCAKAAAGGACATCAGTGATAATATTCTCTGACCTCTTGTACAACACAGGCCATTTAACTTCTCCAAATCAGTTCACCTGGAGTAGAGCAAATCTTTTAGAAATACATTCCACCTCAATTTTAAAATTTGCACTGTGGGAGAAACTGCTACAACCTCTGGTAACTTGCTCCAAAGGTTAATTTCTCTCCCTGAGGAAAATGTACACCTCATTTCTATAATGATTTTTTTCTCTCTCAAACTTCCAACCCTCAGAGCCTGCTTTTTAACAGGTTGAAGAGTCTGCTTTTTAAACATTACAKTCCCATAGAAGCAATTAGAGTCAGATTATCTCATTTACATTTAACCATACAAAAATGAGGCATCTAGTCTTACCTAGTGATTGGGAATCCTTTTGTAATCAACTAAGAGAAACAGACACTGCCACAATGTAATTCATTGCACCTATCTTCATTTGAGAACAACTGCCCGCTGGAGGCCCCTGGCCTCTGCATTGACTGTAAGAGGGTAACAGTGCAATGAACCTCCATCATAGTCCTGTCTTCTGGACAGGGGAAGCTAGGCAAAATAAATCTCACAACTTTGGACTGTGATCAGCTCATCTCTGTTGTCCTCTATTTACCAGGCTAAGCAGACTGAACTCAAGTCTTCCGTGATAAAACACATTGTCCAGTCCCTTGCATGTTTGTGGGCATCTTTGTGCAGTGCGCCTCAGTTTGTCACCATTACTCTTGAACTGGGATTCAGTACTCCAAAAGCAGTGTTATCCATGGAAAGTCATTAGCAATGACAATRTAAACCCACTCTGCTTGGACCTGACATTCATCTGCTGTACACTCAGTTAAACATTTTAGCCATCACACTGTGCTGGAAGATTTTGTTTCTCTGATTTGCACCTGCAATGATTCCGAGGTCTTCTTCAGACACACATCTGCTCAGGGTAAGGTCCTGTGAAGGTCCTTACCTTCACTGCTTCTAGATGGAAAACATTAAAGTTTGGCCAGTTTATGAAAGCATCTATCTTGCCCTTTAACAGCAGTCCATTCACTTTTCTATTGTCTCCCAGTGTTTGTGTGGTCTGTGAATGCTATCCACTATCTACTAGYATGTTTTCTTTCAGAGCATGGTTAGAAGTGCTAAATAGCTCTGGATCTGTAAYGTTTCTTCACAGGACTCTAACAGGAACACACCTGCTTATTGACATTTTTCCATTTACAATTGAGATGCACCCATTAGTTACTTTTTAATTTATTTGATATTTTCTGTGATTATTTTGTTGCRTCTTCATTTCTTAATCAAAATATCAGGCAGTGGCAAGTCTAATGCCTTACAGAAATCTACGTACATTACATCAGTGCTATTACCTTTCTCAACCAAGCTTGTAATCTCATAAAAATGATACCAAGCTAGTTTGACAAGATCTATTTTCCATAAACCCATGTTGAAAGGCATTAATTATATTACCTTCCTTTAATTCTTTATTAATCAAGTCTCATATCAGCTGTTCCAGTATTTTGCCTGGGATCAGTGTCAGGTTGACAGGCCTATAATTACTCAAGTCATCCTGTTTAACCTTTTTAAATGTTGGCTCTACATAAGCTTTCTTCTAGCCTTCTGGAACCTCCCCAGGGCACCAAGATTTGCTGAAAATCATCATTAATGGTTCAGAGAGCTCCTTTGCTAGATCTATTAAAATACTTGGTTAGCTTCCTTAGGCTCTGTCATGACCATACAATAAAAAATCTTGCAAGATCCTCCAGACAATTACTGCATCTTCCAGTACCTAAATACCCATGCAAATGTGGCCTGCAGCGAGCTGCTCAAAGATAGAAAAAAGACAGAAATACGAATCTGTTTTTTCCCATCCTGTGTCCCCAGTCACCACAAATATTGTCTATTCATATGAAAGCACATTCCTTCGCGTTAAAGCTTGCTACTCAGTCATGGCTGGGATAAAACCATCATACCAGTACTCACTCACACCGCTGGCAGTAGTCAGTTCCAAGGAGCAGCACAGATTTGTTCCAAGAAATGCTTTGATTACTGTAGTGCAAGCCTAGCYTCTCTGCAGCACCCAAAATCCTGATGTTCCCTTTTGCCCTCTGAAGGCACACAGGTTTCCCTCTATCCACATCTTTGCAGGGCTGGACCTAATGCATTGCTATGGATGGACCCCAGCAAGCTGACCAGTTCTAATTCAGTTTGAAAACACATGATTCTGATAATTTCTACATGAAAGAAAAAGAGTCTGTCGTATGTATATATTATTCACTGTCTGAAAGCACAATAATTTAAGGTGATGCATAGGTTATCTTGTGAGACTTTATTTACAGCACTAAAATTTTCCAAATATTCAATTGTAGCATATGTTTTCAAGACATTATAACTTACAAATGGGCCACTGAAATACTATCAGCAGTGACTATTGCACTATTCTGCCGTGGGAATCAATGCTTTGGTGTGTTTCATGTAAAAATACCATAGCATCCTTTTGTAATTTTTAAATCTGCTTGTTTAAATCCCGTTCTGCTAATCAGAATATTATGCTTTAGAAATATCCATCCAGAGCATCTTCTGAGAGACCWAAGAGGTTGTATTTCTATGTTCCCATTGCCTATGAACTAGTGGCCTCTGTGTGCTAGGCAGAAGGGGTGTTTCTAATTCTAAGTGTGCATGCCTAATTTAACTTTGCCGGTAATTTAGCTAAGTTGTGCACTGAGATTTTTTGTGAACAAGTAATAAAATGCATGGGCAATTTTCCACATAAACATTTTCTGAGTTACTTGCATACCATCTGAATTCTCTACCTGTTCCTTCTGGCAGATGAAGCCCCCAAAGCTTTTGTTTCAATAGGTTTTGGTGTTTAGTTCAGGTATCCTTGAGATTAGTTAATGAATTAATTATTTTCTAAATTGTTCTGTGCCAATACAGCTCAGTCAGGAAGCATGAAGGTATATTTTGAAAAGCTGAATGAAATAAGTAGAGACAGTTCAGATACAGGTGTGTGTGTGTATACATAAATATATATGCATCTATCCATAAATATATGTATGCATACAATTGCTAGTAGGTTTATTATTTGGGTAGACAGAAAGAAAATCACACAAATTTAGAACCTAGCAAGTACCAAATGAAAATATTTTAAAACTTACAAATATTTTAAAATTAAATCTTCTTAGGTTGAACATTTTTAGAATTGTAAAGGTGTATTAAGTGAAAGATCAGCACTAAAAGTACTGCACTGTTAAAAAAAAAGGGAAAGAAAGGCATTGGCTTGATCTTGCACATCTGGTTACCTTACTGAAAAAGAAGCATCAGAAACAGGATCATTATCAAAAAGGACAAAAAAAAAAGTGATTCAGTGCATGGACCTTCTTCCTTCTGTACTTTATGTTAGTTCACATGAAGATGGGCAGAAGTGTATGGATTAATGAATAATCTGTACRAGATAAGCCTGAGACTCCTACATAAATAACACAGTAAAATGAAAAATGGAAGCACTACTTTTTTTACATATCATATATTTAACCTAGGGAATTCACTGTCAGGTTGACATTGAGAAAAGAAATCAAGGAGATGAGAAAAAAAGGCAATGATAGTACTAATAATGGCATCACCTGAATTGCCAACAGCAGTTACAGAAAGCTATGCAAATATCTAAATGTTGTAAAGTAAGGAATTCTTTCCACAATGTCCCCATTTGGTGGATTATATCTTCTTTTAGTGTCCTTTGTTTGTACRCCTGTTGGTAGCATAATATCTGACTGATTTCATACTGAAAAACCATGGGTTTGTCCAAAAAGCATTTCCTATATGATAAATTCCTATATTTACACAATATCACATTGCCGAAGTATGCAGTTACTTCCCACATACCTGTTAACTAAGCTAAAGCTCTGTAGTAATAACATTCCCTTTAATGACACACCGTCGTTAATACAACTGGAACAATTAGCTTAAGGCAGGCAGTTTTGCCTGAGAAGCAGTTGGTAGCCTGAGCTAAAATAGACAGCGCTTCAACACTGGTGCTTTCTTGTTTACAAAATGCATCAGTCACAAATAAAAGTTGCCTTTTCAAAAGCTTTGCTTTGGCAATTCACACATGTGGAATAACAGTCGCAAATCATAAATGTCATACCTTTGTCGCCAGGATTTGAAGAAATCTGCAGGGTTCCTGTTTGGACACAAATCCCAGCAGTCCCACCTCCTGCGATTCACATCAAAAAACTTTGAAAAAGGTTTTGATTTTGGCAGATGCTGTCAAGGCAAAACTTTCAACTCTCGCATCCCATTTTGGGGAAGGCTTTGCTGCTTCTGCRCAGAGATCTTTGCTTCCACGCTCCCTGCACCCCTGTTTTTAAAACCGAGCAAATAAATTGAGAGTTGGCAAGAAGGGTTTTCAGCAAGGCAAGCAGATCCCTTTACTGATTCCCAATAAGTGCATAGTGATATACTGACAAAGTCTGCCTTTTTCCTGAAGCATCCCAGAATAATTAGATATGCCAAACTAACTTATATTAGCCTTTTTGTCAAGCATAAACTTTTTTTTTTCATGTTTAATATGTTCTGGGGCTCATGCGAGCGCCGGACTGGCAGCCCAGGCAAGTGAAGGTTTCCCCAGCTCCCCAGATCAGCACCATTCAGCCCCAACAAGCTCCTCCATGTTGTCCCATCTATCTCCCCCAGGGTCCAGTCAGGAGAGCAGGGACAAAGCAGATGTTTTTTCCTCTGTGCTCCTTCACTCTTCAGCCTGTCATGGTATCAGCTCATGCCTTAGCAGAAACTTTTCAGCACTGCAAGTCAAACCAGCTTGCAGTCCTTTCTGGTTCTGGGATTAAAAGTATAGGTCTAGGATGAAGCTGGAGGAGCGAGCCCTATTATGGGGTCGTAAGAGGATCATCCCAAAGAAGTGGAAGCTGAAGCCTGGAAAAGCCCATAAGATGCTTTTTACACTGAGATACGGCAGCAAGAGCGGGGTGGTTTATACCAGCCRTGCTGGGAATCTCAAAGAAACCAGTGGCAAGGAAATTTAGTAAGACATGGACATCTCCATACAGCCCCTAGGTCCCCTCCTCGTCTGTCTGCAGGCCGTATATTCCCCCTGAAAATAACRTATGTTAAACACCTTCAGTTTGAGTTTCCTTCTCTATCATTTTCCTTCCGTCCTTCAGGCTGGAACTGTTCAGCCTTCACATTCAAGCACTACACGTTTCCTCTAGAGCACATTTAAGAAGTCTACACGATCATTTAAATGCGTGCTTCACTTATCTATCCTTAAGAACACAAAATAGACCTAGAAAAAAAAAAAAAAAAAAAAGACGATGTCTATATGCTCATTAAAACACTTTCAGCCCAGGGCAAGGATTTGATCAAAAGGATTCCTGCCAATGGAAGGGCATGCTGGAGCCATTGTAAGAAGTTGTGTGTGAGCGTCCACGTTCCTTTCGTTTTCTTTCTTCTGCTCTGTCCCTTCCACTGCCACCTCCAATCTCTTTTCTTCCAGCTGGGGGAACAGAAGAGATTTTACTTCCTTGATGACAATTGTGTCCTTTGAGCAGCTGAAGCAAAAGGCACTTTGAGTTCAAATGAGACTGTGACTTAAACCAATATTAGCCAAGACCAACACATGTTTATTGTAATATAAGTAACCTTCATTCTGATCAGCAGGTTTTCCTCACCCCACTGCAATTTCACTCATTGCCTCTTTTATTCTTCCAAAATGAATAAATGAAATGGCTGCACATTTTTATTCACAGCAGTGGGTTTTAGAACTTCAAATCAGAGAGGCGTTTTGATTTTAGAAATAAACTCCAGAGGAAACAGTTTCAGCCAGAACTTTCATATATTTTTTTTACCAGTTTAAGGTAACATCAAAACTCACCTTTCCAAAAAAATGAAACCTCACAGCATTCTTTTAATCCAAATTAAATAAAGTGTCATCCCTGTGTCCTCTTCCTTCATATTTAGAGGGAAAGAAAACTATCCTGCCCATACTTTAATGGTTTTGTCTGCAAATCCTAAATGCTCTGCTGCTGCAAATTTCAAATGATCTTGTGCAGCCAAAGCCTCTTTGGTGTCAGCGGCTGCCCAGGTAGCAACACAACCATGAGAATGCTGCTGATCAGAACAATGAGTGCCTGGTCCACAGATGTCATATCAAGGTAGAAATCTTGATCATCATTGTAGGGCCATTACAAAGTGGATTACACACGCTGTATCTGGGTCAGGCAAGGAGTTATTTCAGTAAGGTCAACAAAGTGCTCCTGACCAAACTTATTTTTCTACGTTTACAGAAATATGCTTTTGTTTGTTACTTCATGTGGCATTTACTAACAACATTTTTTTCTGTCTTTCTCTATYTTCAAACAAAGTTAAATGGAAGGCAAAATAACCCCATGCCTGGGGTTATATAATTTAAGAGACTGGGTACAACTCTCTGCTCACCTCTCCTCTGTGAACTGGGGCCTAGACACTGTGTCCCTGACTCTCTAATGTATTTAAGTGTTTAACGTCACTTCAGAGAATTTTTTGAGCTATCTACCCAAAGGTTCTGTCCTTCAGTCTCTCCTTCATTCCCCACCTGGTAAGAGGATATAATTAGGGGACTTTCTTGCCTCTCAGGTGTGCTGAGGAAGCAACTGTATTAATGCTAGTGAAGTAATGAGTTTCTTCAACTCAAGGGTTGTGCAATACCAGAACACTAAACTTTGAATGTGTGGGACTCTGCATGGCAAAGATCTCACTGTACAGCACAGAAGGCATTTCATCTTCAACCATACTTACCAGAAACAGGTAACAGACCAGAGCTAAGGTGAAGGATATTATCTACATGTCAGATATACAGTTGTTAAGAGCTGCTTGTTTAGGGCATTGTGGATGGGAATTTGGAGTACCTTCTTGTGAGATTTTTGGGGKTTTTTTGGGCTGTTCTAGATTTTGCTCTGATTTTAATTTTGAGTAAAAGTTGGGTGAGGTCTCAAAATTTATATGCAATGCATATCTTCAAAAAAAMCCTCTATATGTATTTCTTAGCACTTAATGCCTTATGTTTCCAAATGGACAATGCTTACCAAGATGCCAACAGTATAAAGGRAATTTGGGTGACTTCCCTCTGCTGCTAGCCACGGCTGGGGCTGCCCACAGCCCCAGGGTACCTGCAGGCATGCTGAGCTGGTGGCCCCTAGGTGGTGGCCCAGGAACTGGGATGCCAGGGCAGGCGGAGGGACTAGGGACCAGCGGCTGGAAAGATCCTGCCCAAGGTTGTCAGCATGGCAGAGGTTTGGGGTTGCCCCAGCATCCTCGGTTCTGCTGGTTGCCCCAGCCTGCACCCTGGGGTAGCAAACTCACAGCTCCAGAACTCGGGAGGAATGAGTAAGAAAAGGTGCAATTTTACCCTTTAAGGGCTACTGTTACAGCTTGGGCAAGACTGCACCATAAAAAAAATTGAAGGAGCATTTAAATTAGTYTTTATTCCTATCACAAGCTGGAGACACTGTGCCAAGGGTGTAACTGTGGCATGCTAGGAATCAGACGTGATCTACTGGCCTTCCTTCTACCATCAAATTCCTTTATTTTCAAATCTTGGAAGAAAGATAATTTCATGCTCAAATATTGCCAATATCTAAGATGGATTTCCTCAAATACAAGTCCTCTGCACCACAAGTGGTACTTAATCTAAGGYAGCAGTAGGACGTATAAGACTATCTTAAACAGAAGCATGAAAGTCAACTTGAAATAACTTAAAAGAGAAACTATACATATATACACACTATATATATATATATTTGTAAATTTCTTGATAAAACTTAACCCAAATTTTTAACTCAAATATACCCAAATTATTATTTTTATTAACATTTATTTTTAAATGAAAAAAAAAGCTARAGAGGTCCTTCTCACGCAAAGTACTGGGAATCCTAATGCCACAAACTTCTATATTTTCTTAAAAATCAAAAATGGATACCAAATCTGTAAATGAAAGCAACAATTATCAATACTAAACTTTACTGATCAAGTGGTGCAAAATAAAAAAAAAAATAGAGTTAAGCAAAACTGTTCAAGAACTTAATAAAAAGTAAGCAAAATTGTTCCTTTTTCCAGATGTTATCCAGTGTACAAAACATGAGAAGAGCCTCCTGGTGTTTCACAGAAACCAATGTTGCATTTATTTCTCTGTGACAAAGGTATGCTTCATTCCAATGCAGCTGTATGTACATCTGATGCATCAAACTCATGAGGACAGGATCCAGCATCCATGGGAGATAGCTAGGAGCATGCTGTTGACTTCCATAGGCATTCCTTTAGGCTAACACACTCTGGTGCTGCATTAGGTTTATTAATAGATTCTTTTGAAGCCACATCTTTGTTTTAAATATTGCTGGTTTTATATAAGGAATGAGGAATAAGGAATTTGCTTTTGTTACAGTATATCATTATTAATATTCTAACAATATGCCATAATCCTAGGTTTAAGTTTGAAGCTGAATAATCAAGCTACTTAAGGAAGAAGAGTAGGACAATCCCCCTATATTTTAAAAGCCTGAGCACACAAATAATGGGCACAATTTGTTTCCATTAGGAAGACAAGCTTTCTTCAAAGCAGTTCACTATTTAAGGCTTTGAATTTGTCCAGCACTTGCACAAGGTTGCAACAAACCTTGACTTATTTACAGAGAGATGTTGAGTGGAGATAAAACCACTTAATAATCCACCAGTTCTTGCTAAATACATTTTCCTTCCATGCCCTCACTGAAAGCAGGTAGGGTAGCACTCTTATTTGGCATATTCTTACATAATTTAGATATCCTTTTATTTTACTGACAGCTCTTTGAACTGAAGGCTTTACATAACAGTTCAAATAAATAGATTTTACAGCTTTTTTCTTAACAAAATAATCCTGAAAGTGCTTAGGGTAAAAAAAAAAAAAAAAAAAAAAAAAAAAAAAAAAAAGCCTGAAGCATTTATTTGAAAGTAATTACACAGACAGTAGCAAGAGAGGAGGGCACAACAGCAGAATAAAAAATCCAAAATGTGTGTCTTTCAAGAAAAGTTGCCCAGGTGGTCTGTCTAAAAGAAATAGTCAACTTGTGGTTTGGGGAACTTTTGTTATATTCACAGCAATAACAGCAGACTATCCCAAATGCTCCAAAGGTTGAGGAGAAAACATCCCTATCAATAGGAACACCTGACCTCTGTACATTAGAGTGTGCTCCATTTTTTTTTCTGTTTGTTCACAAGACCTGTGCTYGATTGGACACCCACTCAGAGCAGGAAGTTTGGAAAAGTGAAAAGCAGCAGAGGTTGGAAAGTGAATACAGTGAAGTAAGCAATTAACACACATATCAGAATCTCATAAATTC
The DNA here is from genome assembly GCF_003342845.1 of Nothoprocta perdicaria. NCBI lineage: Eukaryota > Metazoa > Chordata > Aves > Tinamiformes > Tinamidae > Nothoprocta > Nothoprocta perdicaria. The sequence goes on from NW_020455799.1 coordinate 2,913,628, forward strand.
CCTTTCCTTTATGTTCTGTTATTTCTTGCATGGAATAGGCCTGACCTTGTTTTGTTTTCTTTTTTTTTATCCTTTTCTTTTGAGGGGGAGGAGGAGAGGCAGGAGGATGACGTTCACTTATTTTCCACTCTCTGAAGAAAAATGAAAGTACAAGTTGCTTTTCTAGCCTGGTTGTAGGCCTTGGGAAATCAAAGGAAAGTCTGCATGTGCTTCCACGGAGTTTTGATTCTAGCTCTCGTCATCCCATTTTCCTTCTCCATCGCCCATCTSTGTCTCAGGTATCCTTGTATTACTTCAGTCATGCAACACTATTGTCATAAATATCTCTGTCCCTCTCCCAACAGAGTGCCCAGATCCAGCCCTGTCCCTGGAGAGCAACACTGCTTATCAGGAAGCCATGGAGGAGTCTCCCTTCCACCTCCCTTATGTTCACACCTTCTTCACCTGCTGTCCCGGCGGTGTTAGCAGTGGTGCAACCATTAGCAACCTTATACCCACTAAAATAAATACTCTGCAGGTAAAACTGTGGCCATACCTCAGGTCTGTGGAGGGATGGGAAGAAAAGAGAGAGGGTTTTGATTTGGACTGATTTCAGGGCTCCCTGCTTGAATCAGGGATGTGCTGTATCTCATAGAATCAYARAATCAYAGAATGCTTACAGTTGGAAGGGACCTCAGAGGTCATCGAGTCCAACCCCCCTGCTCACGCAGGGTCACCTAGAGCACGTGGCACAGGGCTGCATCCAAGCGGGTTTTAAAGATCTCCAAAGAAGGAGACTCCACAACCTCTCTGGGCAGCCTGTTCCAGTGCTTTGTCACCCTCACAGTGAAGAAATGCTTCCTTAAGTTCCTGTGGAACTTCCGATGCTTCAGTTTGAAGCCATTTCCTCTAGTCC